>NC_025694.1:15225530-15266522 GCF_000633955.1 Camelina sativa | reverse complement strand
ATTTCAGAACAGTTTTGTTCATAGCTTGAGTACTTCTGGCTTGGTCGGAATCCTCCTTTGAATGCTCGTAGGTCTAAGTCGCGTAGCCATGAGTTCACCTGATTTGTAAAATGAATAACTCCTTCACCTAAACTCTGATTGGACTGATTCAACTTCGAGATATGCTCTAGATGCGGTAAGAATGCATCCCAAATAGCAGTTTGGTAGGAAGAGTTGATCTTTGATTTCGTTCATGTTGAGCAAGACTCAAGGGTCGTCTTTGATGGTCTCATGATCATATCACCACTCGCCTCCAGAGGATGCCGGAATTAGATCACTCGCCTCATATAAGAATCTTTTACAAGCAACATGTTTTGTTTTTGTTTTTTTCTTACTATTTAATTTAATTGTTTTTATTTTTTTGTGATTGATATGTTTGTCATGGTATTTCAAAGTGTTCTCTCTAATGAAAAAAATCCAAGTAATGACCAATTTCTATTGTTAAACAAACATGGTATTGCAAAGAAGCGTTATTTTGGTTGTCAATTGTAAGATGGGTAGATGACATACATAGTTCTTGTATTCTAGTTCTTTCTTTAGTTTGGGAAAGGATGATTCAGTATAGAAAAATTCACAAGTTTCATAATATTCTTAATCAAAGGAGTTCATAAATCCGTATGAACCTTTTGGATTTCTTTCTCATTTATGTGACCCAAACGATAACACCAGAAAATATCTTATATAAGTTATATATAAAAAAAAAAAAAAATTGTTGGTACATAACAGTTTGGTTCATCAACGGAATGCTACCATAAAGAACATATCAAATAAATAAAAAATCATTTGTCTTTAATAAAATGAAATCCTTCTGAATCCCAAACATGAAAAAGAAATAAGTTTAGGTGAATCTATAATATTATTGTGTTAAGATACTAAAAACTACACGTATTGATATTTTGCTCTAAACAGAATGTGAAGTATCACACTAACGTGAGTTAGCAATTGAAGCCAAGATATACCTTAACTTGTTGGGCCATTAAAGTGATTTGGAAGAGTGATATGTGTTGCTTAAGTCGCATAGTAGAACATGACCAAAACAAAAGAATGTATGTATTACTAAAAACTAAAAAGGTTATTTTTTCTTCACAATGAACTTAGAAAGACTAAAGAAGGAACAACTCAGCAACCATATCCGATAAACTCAAACCTTGAAAGCTTCATCCCAAAGTAACCGAGATCATCGAATTAGCGAGCCCAGATTGGTCAAACGTGATGTCAGCTCCATAATCTAGAGTCTTGGAAGCACCGGGAATCGCCTGGACCAGCTTGAAAGCCTTTTTCTCAGATTCATCCATATGAGAATAACAGAAAGACCAAAGAAGCTGAATCGGTTCGCTCTTCAGAAACTTCCTCGGCTTTCTCCTCCCATCTGGAAATCGAATGCACAGACTACACAAAACGCTTGGATCACAGTCTCCCTTTAGCTCTTCTGTCAAAACCGGGAACTCTAAACAAGCCTCATCAGACTCTGTATATTCTTCCCCAATAAAAGGAGGCACGAAGTCATCACTGTTGTCGCTACATGACGACCGAGTCTCCCACTCGTCTCCATCTTCATATTCTTGCTCCAAAGAAGGATCCGCAACTTGATTGTTATTGTTACTTGATGACCAAGTATCCTCCTTTCCATCAAATTCTTCACCCCAGGAAGGAGCAGGTATTTCATAGGCGATGTTGCTTGACAAACAGGTCTCTGTAGTCTCCGTCCGCCTGTCCCTTATCAGAGAAGCAATGTATTCGTGAGGACCAGCGTCCGTAAACTTCATCAATTCCTCGTAAAGACTGTCATATTCAATCACGCCGCTCCACATACCCATCTTCTGGCCAGTGATGGGATCGATTACAAGCACCACAGGAGGAGCAGATTCGATCTTGTAGAAACTAGAGATTTTCTGACCTTCGACTGTGTCATTATTGACCTGCCATAAGATGAAGTTGGACTGAACTGCTTGAGCAATCACGTAGTTTGACCATACATCTTCATTAAGTGTATGAGAAGCTAACTCCGTCCTGGACTGGAGATTCACTATCAACCATCGATTCTTTTCACTTGAGAAATACTTCACATCTTCAAAAGAACCCTCTTGAAGTATATATGAAGGAGGAGGAGAATACGAGGAAGACACATCCGAGTCTGATTCTTCATCAGAGTATGAACTATCATACGTTCCTGATGTTGTCCAGTCCTCGACTTCATGACTATCGTGATGCGTGAACGAATCAGAATTATTGTTGTTGGTGATCAGAAAGAGGTCGATGGCTACATTAATGTTCCAACCTGATGTCTGTAAGAATCCCCTTGCGGTTTCTGTGGTCTGACCGACAGCGATCTCAAGGAAAGACGAGATCAGTTGATCCTGATCACAGAGATCGATCGTTCCGTCAAGCTGTGACCTTGTTGTTAATACTCTCTGATGGTTCGGAAAAGATGGCTCCATTGTTGCTTGTTCAGAGAGAAACCAATACGTCTAGGGAAAAAGAGGAACTGAAGAAGGGATATAGAAAAGTTTTATATATATATAGAGAGAGGCGGAGAAACAACTCCTTTAGGGTTGCTTCCTTTTATTCTAAGGAAAAGGAAAATTTCTTTTCGTTTTGAATTGTGTAATCAATATTTTTCCATTTTTTTTTTTATAGATATACAGAAATCTTTAAAGTTAACTACTTTACAACTGATTAGTATTTAATTTAAGTGTATTATTTAGTTAATCTTTTAAAGTTAACTACTTTAAGTGTATTTAAGTTGATTTGCTTAATTATGTGTTTTAAAATTTTGGTTTCTTTTTCTGTATATGTTTTAAAATTACATATATATTTATTTAAGTGAGATTTGATGAGAACCTATAATATTATATAAATTATGTAATGAAGAGTCTTCATTATATAATTTTTTTTTAGGGTTGTGTCTTTGCCATAATAATTTTTATCATAAACAATATTTTTTGGTTTTTATTTTGATGTTTGTATTTTTACTAACACTTAATGTGTAATATTTATATAGTTTTAGCCATACTTATTATTTTCTCTATTTTAAATAATTTTTATTTTATTAGTAGCCCATGCTCTTAACCTATTATATTACTTGTTTTCTTTTTTATAAATGAAATTATTAATTATCAAAATTTCACTATCTTAATCAAGTGTAAAATGAAACCGTTAATGGATTCAATATCGTACAACAAGACAAATCTGCTCCAAAGAAATCTCCAGAAGAAAGCAAATCCTCAAGCAAATTCTTCATCTTCTTCCCCAAATTTCTCGAATCCCTCTTTCTGTAGCGATGACGTCTCTCCAATTACACTGCTCCGTTCACTTCCTCCGTCCTAAACACCGTCTTCGCTACTCTCCTCCTATCTTCACTCCCCGCACCTGCCACTTACCCGGAAAATTCAGTTTCCGTGAAAGTTTCAGAGTCAGAGCTAAAGCTAATTCGCTCCGTTGCTTCGCTCAATCGGAGACGAAGAAGGAAGTGAGTTTCGCTGAGAAAGAGGAACGTCCTTCGTTCGACATCAATCTCGCTGTAATCCTCGCTGGTTTTGCCTTCGAAGCCTACGCTTCACCTCCGGTAAAACTTCAATTCCCGGCGAAACTTTGCTCCTCCTACTCTGAGGATGATTTGACCTGTTTATGATTTTTGTTTTGTTCGATTGTCTTAGGAAAAAATAGGGAAACGAGAGGTTAATGCGGCTGGTTGTAATACTCTTTACCTTTCTGAGTATGTGAAGCTCTCTTTTGGTTTTTGAGATTTTGTTGCTTTTAAGAGTTTTTTAGATATTGTAAGAGCTGGAATTGTACTTGTTTTAGGTCATTTGTAAGGGAGGTGTATGAATGATGGACAATTGATTTTCCTGCCTTGGATCCATGGGTGTGTGTTTTTTTACGTTTTATGAAGCAATGAACTTAGTACCATGTGTATTGTTTGTTCTTTTTTACCTCTACTGAAGTTGTTATTATTGGTTTTTGCTTTTCAAGGAACGATTGATCCTTATGTGGTGATGGACTTGGATGGTCAGGTTGCTAAAAGCAAAACCATATGGGGGCAAGTCAATTCTCTTTTTCTTTACTGAATTTTCACTTTGGAGGATCTCATGTATTAGCAAGATTTCTGAACTTACTTTAACTAGATACATTACACAATCTTGGCCTGATCATAGTGGAAGTGTTCAGATGCAGTCTTATTCAGTCCGAGTTTCTAGTTACATAGGTTATGCAAATTTAGCTTTGCTTCTTAAACCCATCATTTCATGATTTCCTGGAAAACTTAAATTTTACTTTTGAACTTGTACTAGTGTCATAACCCTCAGCTGCTTAGGTTTTTTTTCTTTTTTTGGTCTAAAAGTTAGGAGCCTTTGAAATTTATATGTTTTATTGATTGTTAAATATCAGATCCTCCGTTACTGGTATAAATTAGCTTGGTGATTAACAGTGTACTTTATTGGCAGGACTAAAGAGCCAAAATAGAACGAAGACTTTGTTTTTAATATCAAGCTGCCTCAGATACAGGTAGAATAGTGTTTCAGGTATTGTGTCCTGGTCAACCTGAAAGTAACTGTACAAATACCTTATATTATATAGACCCTTGCTTTGACTTCCCAAATATTTTTTAATGAGCTTCAGATTGCAGCTTGGAATGCAAAACTTGTTACCCCACTCATAAACGGATGGAGAATTCTGAAATCAACCTGGAAGACATTTGTGATGGTGAGAATTAGTTCACCCATTAAATTTTGACATTTACTTAATTTATTAAGTTTGAGTTAAACATAGGAAAGAAAGTCTGTGTTGTTGTTGGAGTTTTCTAAATCAGCAAGTTCTTCGTGACCCTGTTGGAGAACCCAGAAACAAAAACTAGGATTATGACACGATGTAGTACTTTAGACTTGATCAAACTGAAAACTTATACACTAACAAAAAAGAACGTTTTGCTATAAAATGCTTCTTGTTTCCTAGGCAATGAGAATCTGGAGATATGTTCTGACTAGAACAATCAACTGTGGAAATGTGGATTAGTTAACGCAAGTTGTGATACATCTGATGAGTCTACTGAAGGCCTAACTTACGGATTTTGTCTCTAGTTTCTTATTTCTTATTTGTTTTTTTGCTTCCAAGGGAACTTGCACGAGGTCCTAAGTAGAACTAGATGGAATTGTGATGTGTCTGTATTTTATAGGATTTTAATCTTGGTTTTCACACTTGTTTTGAATCTTTTGTTAGGTCCTAGTGTGCTTTTAGAGTCTTTTTAGTCTTGTGTGAGTCTTTACAGGTTCTAAGTGACTTTCGAAGGAATCTGAGCGCTTTGGGGACGAAAATATGCATCTGGAGCTAGATTGGTTGAAGACTGATCGGGCTAGCAAACAGATGGTGTGAGAGCAGAAAAATATTATGGATCGGCTGATCTAGATTCGGATCGACCGATCGCGAGCCCGGCGCAACTTTTCTTTTTTCGTTTTAAACCGACTTTTAGGGTTTTATTTTACTATTTAAGCACGAGGCTCGACCTCTAAAAAAGACAACTTTTATTCTACGCAGCTTTTGAGACTTGTAAGCTTTGGGAGAAGATCTCTTATCCTTTCTAACCCTTTGGAGAAGAATTCTGAATCCTTTTATTTTCTCTTTGCAATTCAAACATGTTTTCTTTCATCTTTGATTTGCTGAACTTTGATTTCAATGTCTGAGTAGTTTTACTGTTGGGTTTCGGGTTTCAAAAGGGGTTTTTATGATTCTCTAACTTAGGTAGTTAGATTTGGGATTGATCTTTTGTGTTCTTCATCTATTGTTGTTTTTAATGCTTAAGCTAGATTGATCACCTAGTTTAAGATCTTAGGTTTAATTCATCTAGGCATCAAAAGTGTTGTTGAATTGCTTGAATAGAACATAGGTGAGCAAGGTGATCCTTAGCCAACGACAGTTGAAGTTAAGGCACCTTGTGAACAAATCAAACTTAAACTTATTGCTTGCTAGGATTGTTTAGATTCAAACGACGGTTTAGAGTTTAATCCATTCCATGCATAGATAACTAATGTTGCGACAGTAGGTTAGTTATACCTTCGAGATTTGAGTTCAAGAACGGTTGATTAATGCTTTCCCAATTTAACATCTAATTTTGTGATCATAGCTCCTAATTGATTCCCCACGCCCAATACTTTCTCTTGATTTAACAAACTTTGATTTAAATTCTGTCTTTGATCGGTTACTTGCGAAACAATCTTTATTATTGCTTTAGCTATACTCGATCTATATAGTTTCATAGTGCATCGCTTGGTCTCTGTGGATTCGACCCTTAAGTGCTACGACGACACCACTTGATCGTGGTTGAGTGTGCTTTGGGTTATTAATTGACCTTTGATCAATTTGGCGCCGTTGCCGGGGACCAAAATGTTGCCTGTGAAATTTTAGATTCACGTCTAGTCTAAAGTTTGTTTTATTTCTATTCACTAATTCGTTCTTGCATCCTATCTTTTTTTTTTTGTTTCAGGTGTATGCATACGAGGAGCAACAAGAAACCTGACTTGCAAATACTTGGAAACAAGGAGTTAGCACAGCTCGAACGCGAAAACCGGAAAACAAGAGCCCAGGCCAACCCTATGGCTGACGGAAAAAATACCGGGGCTAATCCGCCCAACCCTCAGCTGGGTATCGTCCAACAACAGCAGAGGCAGAACCCGCAAGAGCAAGTTGTACCCAATCCGCCTGCGAGGCAAGCCACCTTGAGGGATGAAGATGCTCAAAATAGGCTGTTTGCGAATCGATCTGCGATTCAACCTCCTGCTCCTGCAAGACAAGACTATGAGATTAAGCATAGTCTGATCAATCTGGTTCAGAACCGCGTGTTCTACGGGTTGCCATCAGAGAGTCCTCTAGATCACATTGAGGCTTTTGAAAGGCTGACCAGTACGACGAGGTCCAATAGTGTCCCCTACGACTATCTAATGCTGACTCTGTTCCAGTTCTCCTTGGCGGACAAGGCCCTTAGATGGCTGAACCTGTTGGATGCTGGATCACTCACCACTTGGGCACAATGTAGAGCAGCTTTCCTGAATCACTTCTATACCAAGTCACGCTTAGCCAAACTGCGAAGCAAGATCACTACATTCTCACAAGAAGGCATGGAGTCATTTTGTGAAGCTTGGGAAAGATTCAAGGAGTATCTTCAGGACTGTCCTCACCATGGTTACACCCAAGAAAACCTGATGAACATCTTCTATGGAGGCATCGAACAGAAGTACCAGATGGCCCTAGACACAGCCAGCAAAGGGGATTTCTCCACCAACACCGCAAACGAGGCCAATGCACTGATAGAAAACCTTACGGTAAGCAATAGCAATCACGGCATAGACTATGACCGTATGGTTCGGGTCAATGCTGTCGAGACTGATGCTATTAAGGATCTCACAGCCAAGGTGAATCTCCTACTGAAAAGGGATCACCAAAGTGTCAACCTGTGCGAGGAACAGGCTGGGGGATATGCAGACTTCGGTGCTGAGACATACCAAGAGGGTACAGAGGAGATGAACTATATAGGAGGGCAGGAAAATTTTCAGAATCGAGGTTTTAACCAGAATTTTAGGAATCATCCTAACCTGTCCTATAGAACAATGTCGAGAATCCCCAGGATCAGGTCTACCCACCGCGACCTCAGCAGAGCAATTTCGCACAGGGTTTCCAGAACAAGGGAACATGCTTTCGAGGATCGAATTTTCAGCAGAAACCCCAAGTCAACAACTTCTCACAAGGTTATCAAGCAAATGCACCGCAAGCCGCAGCCCCGCAGGAGAGCAAACTAGAACAGATGATGCATGCATTGATGGATAATCAGAAGAAAAACGCCACTGAGGTGAATGTCAAGATCGACAAAATATATTCTGAGCTGAATGGGAGAATCGAGTCGTTAAACTCCCACATGAGAGTGTTGGAGAATCAAGTGGCACAGTCCGCAGCAAGATTCAAGGCACCCCCAGGGACACTTCGAGGGAAAAATGAGGCTAATCCGAAAGAGTATGTGAACGACATCACCCTTCGAAGCGGCATGGAGCTTACGAAACCACAACAAAAAGAAGGGAATGACCGATCCAATAGCAAGACTGGCCAATCCAAAAAACAAAATCCGGAAAACAACTCTGATGAAATTCCAAACCACGCTTCTGATGATGTTGTTATCCCTTGTTCAACTATTTCTGAAGGTGAGCAGCCTAGCAGACCCCAACAACCTTATACACCCAAACTGCCTTTCCTTACTCGTCGCAAGACCAAGATACAAGAGCGAGAATATGAGAAGCTGAAATCAGTGGTAGGAGAGCTTCAGGTTAGACTCCCTTTCATCGAAGCAGTAAGGATGGTTCCATCTCTCAAGAAGTACGTGAAAGAGATTCTCACCGAAAGGCTCAGTCTGGAGAAAGGAGTGATGTACCTCACTCAAGAATGCAGTTCAATGCTCCAAAACCGAATGCCAAAAAAGTGTGGAGATCCAGGACCGTTTACTCTGCCTTGCACGATAGGAGATCTCAAATTCGGCAAATGTCTCTGCGATCTAGGAGCGAGCGTGAGCCTTATGCCACTCAGCGTTGCGACGCGACTTGGTCTCTACACCTTCAAGCCGACCCAAGTCACCCTCGTCCTTGCAGATCGCTCAACTCGACATCCAGAAGGAGTGTTGGAGAACCTGCCAGTGCAGATTGGGAACTGCTATATATCCACCGACTTCATTGTTTTGAAACTTGATGAGGAATCCCAAGAACCCATTCTACTTGGAAGACCTTTCTTAGCCACGGTTGGTGCAATGATAAACGTCAAAGAAGGAAAGATCGATTTGCACATGGATGATTTGATTCTGAGATTCAACCTGGAGAAATCAGCTAAGAAACCTACAATCGATGGTCAAACCTTCTGGGTTGATACAATAGGCGAAATAGCTGATGAGATCTACGATGAAGTGTGTACAAGCGATCATCTGGCTGTCGCATTGACAAAGAAGGAACCAGAACTGGGATATCTGTCTGAGGAGACTGAGAACTTAGCCAGAACACTCGATGCTGCAGCAGTTCTGAAACATGAAGTCCTATTCGTCAATCTGCAAACTGGACTGACAGATCCGGAAACTGACTGACTGATCCAGCTCCTCCTGTGGAAACAACCGATAAGGGTGATGGATTGACCATTCCAGGCGAGAGATCAGCTGATCTCGAAACTTGCTCCGGGACCAAATCGAATCAGGAGGATTGGAGCGAACTTAAGGCTCCAAAGTTGGACCTAAAACCACTCCCTAAAGGGCTAAGGTACACTTATCTTGGACCTAACTCCACATATCCTGTTATCATCAATTCTAACTTGAACAATGTTGAAACCGCACTCTTGCTCTGCGAGTTAAGAAAATATAGGAAGGTTTTGGGCTATTCCTTAGATGACATTTCAGGTATATCACCGGAGTTATGCTCACATCGGATTCACCTTGAAGATCCGTCTAAGTCGTCCATCGAACATCAAAGGAGGCTAAATCCGAACCTTAAGGAAGTGGTGAAGAAAGAGATCCTTAAACTATTAGGAGCCGGAGTTATTTTTCCAATCTCTGACAGCACGTGGGTAAGCCCGGTCCATGTAGTGCCGAAGAAAGGAGGGGTGACAGTAGTTGCAAATGAGAAGAACGAGTTGATCCCCACCAGGACGGTAACGGGGCATCGTATGTGCATCGACTACCGCAAGCTCAATGCAGCCACCAGGATGGACCACTTCCCTCTTCCATTCATTGACCAAATGCTTGAGCATTTAGCAAACCACCCTTACTACTGCTTCCTGGATGGTTACTCCGGCTTCTTTCAAATTCCGATTCACCCGGATGATCAAAAGAAGACCACCTTCACCTGCCCTTATGGCACATTCGCTTACCGACGGATGCCTTTTGGGTTGTGCAATGCCCCAACCACTTTCCAGCGCTGCATGATGTCAATCTTCTCCGACTTGATTGAGGATATTATGGAGGTATTTATGGATGACTTCTCGGTGTATGGCTCATCCTTCTCTTCCTGTTTGTCAAACCTGTACAAGGTTCTTCAACGTTGTATGGACAAACACCTTGTCCTGAATTGGGAAAAATGCCATTTCATGGTCACCAATGGGATTGTCCTGGGCAACCGAATTTCTGAGAAAGGGATAGAAGTCGACAAAGCCAAGATAGAGGTGATGTCCAGTCTACAACCTCCAAAAACCGTTAAAGATATACGCAGTTTCCTTGGTCATGCTGGTTTTTATCGAAGGTTCATAAAAGATTTCTCCAAGATAGCCAGACCGCTCACCCAGTTGCTATGCAAGGATATTTCCTTTGAGTTCACTGCAGACTGTTTGGAGGTCTTTCTAACAATCAAGAAAGCCCTAATATCGGCTCCAATAGTCCAGCCACCCGATTGGGACCTGCCATTTGAAGTTATGTGCGATGCAAGCGATTTCGCTGTTGGAGCAGTTCTTGGACAACGCAAGGATGGTAAGCTACATGTTGTTTACTACACTAGCAGGACACTCGATGGGACGCAGACAAGGTACGTCACAACCGAAAAAGAACTACTCGCCATAGTCTTTGCCTTTGAAAAATTCAGGTCCTATCTGGTCGGATCCAAGGTCATTGTGCACACCGATCACGCCGCACTACGTTACTTGTTGACATAAAAAGATGCTAAACCGAGGCTGTTGCGGTGGATCCTTCTTCTGCAGGAGTTCGACCTTGAGATACATGACAAGAAAGGGGTGGAGAATGGCGTTGCAGACCACCTTTCTAGGCTAAAAATTGATGAAGAGATCCCCATAGATGACCGACTACCTGAGGAAATGTGTATGTGGTCGCAGCTTTCCTGGATTGCTACTAGGAGAAGGCCGATGTCAAGGTTCTTCAACAAATAAGTAATGATTCACCATGGTATGCCGATATCGCAAATTACTTGTGTGCTGCAGAAGAGCCTCCGAATTACTCTAGTTTCTTATTTCTTATTTGTTTTTTTGCTTCCAAGGGAACTTGCACGAGGTCCTAAGTAGAACTAGATGGAATTGTGATGTGCCTGTATTTTATAGGATTTTAATCTTGGTTTTCACACTTGTTTTGAGTCTTTTGTTAGGTCCTAGTGTGCTTTTAGAGTCTTTTTAGTCTTGTGTGAGTCTTTACAGGTTTTAGGTGACTTTGGAAGGAATCTGAGCGCTTTGGAGACGAAAATATGCATCTGAAGCTAGATTGGTTGAAGACTGATCGGACTAGCAAGCAGATGGTGTGAGAGCAGAAAAATATTCCGGATCGGCTGATCTACATTCGGATCGACCGATCGCGAGCCCGGCGCAACTTTTCTTTTTTCGTTTTAAACCGACTTTTAGGGTTTTATTTTACTATTTAAGCACGAGGCTCGACCTCTAAAAAAGACAACTTTTATTCTACGCATCTTTTGAGAGTTGTAAGCTTTGGGAGAAGATCTCCTATCCTTTCTAACCTTTTGGAGAAGAATTCTGAACCCTTTTATTTTCTCTTTGCAATTCAAACATGTTTTCTTCATCTTTGATTTGCTGAACTTTGATTTCAATGTCTAAGTAGTTTTACTGTTGGGTTTCGGGTTTCAAAAGGGGTTTTTATGATTCTCTAACTTAGGTAGTTAGATTTGGGATTGATCTTTTGTGTTCTTCATTTATTGTTGTTCTTAATGCTTAAGCTTGATTGATCACCTAGTTTAAGATCTTAGGTTTAATTCATCTAGGCATCAAAAGTGTTGTTGAATTGCTTGAATAGAACATAGGTGAGCAAGGTGATCCTTAGCCAATGACAGTTGAAGTTAAGGCACCTTGTGAACAAATCAAACTTGAACTTATTGCTTGCTAGGATTGTTTAGATTCAAACGACGGTTTAGAGTTTAATCCATTCCAGGCATAGATAACTAATGTTGCGACAGTAGGTTAGTTATACCTTCGAGATTTGAGTTCAAGAACGGTTGATTAATGCTTTTCCAATTTAACATCTAATTTCGTGATCATAGCTCCTAATTGATTCTCCACGCCCAATACTTTCTCTTGATTTAACAAACTTTGATTTAAATTTTGTCTTTGATCGGTTACTTGCGAAACAATCTTTATTATTGCTTTAGCTATACTCGATCTATATAGTTTCATAGTGCATCGCTTGGTCTCTATGGATTCGACCCTAAAGTGCTACGACGACACCACTTGATCGTGGTTGAGTGTGCTTTGGGTTATTAATTAACCTTTGATCAAATTGGTGGTGGTGGGAAAATTCAACTGGAGGTCAGTTTAGTTTATGCTGTCAAAGCTATTTTTCTCCGAGAATGTTTGCTTATTTGTGTAGCTGATAAATTTATCCTCTATTATTATCTTGCTGACAGAAGAATCAACTTAAGTTCCAAAAATACAATATACTCCTTTTACATCCAAATAAGCACAAGATATCATGCAGCCTGATGCTCCATTAATTCACATGCTTGTACTAAACGCAAAAATTAGTCTCTCTAATAGTTTGGTCTTTTTCTTAACCGATTTTAAATTTTCAGATTAAGTACAAGGGATTTGAGGAAGTTGAAGAAGAAAAGAAGTGGTGGAGGTTCCCGTTTTATTGAGAGATCCTTCAAAGAAATGAAATTAAGTCAGTTCTGAAAATCTTTGTTGACTCTGAAGCAGTCGAATCAGTCGTGAAAAATCTTGTTGACTTTGAAGCTTTGCCAGCACGTCAATTTGTAGAGTATGCTTTCGGACAGATAAAATCACTCAGTGATGCCCCACTTCAGAATATTGAACTTCTAAACAATACTACAGAGGACTCTAAAGGTGAAGAAACTCTAATGACCATTCTCCGTCGGTAGATATGCTTTCTGATGGGGCTAGTTCAGAGGATTCATCCGATCAAAATCGCAGTACTGATCAGAGTAATTCAGGAAAGCTTAGCAAAGACAAAGATGGTAATGGTGATGGCCTATAGCAATGAACTGGAGGGTGACAACGAAAATGGCAGCTTTCAGTCAGATGGTAATTCTTGGGATACCATCCCTGACATAGTTGGTCAAAATATCGTCCAGAAACTTGGTCTTCCTTCATCTTGAGAAATTGAAGTGGAACGGAAGTGAAATGCTGGATACAATCACGGTAAACTGCAGAAGCAGGTTACATCGAATCAGGGCTTGCCACTGCTAAGACTCGAGAAGGCGGGGATGAAAAGGAAGATGGTCAGCTTGATAATGAAACAGTATTGTTAAATTGATAGAACATCAGAAGTTGTTTCATATATTGTTTTTTTATTTGTTTTAAGAAAATCATTTTGTTACCATTGAAGAATAGCTATAATTTACGAATTTACATCCTTTGTTTAATCTATCACTGGACTCGGTACTATTAAAAAAAAATCTAAACAACATTGAATAACTTGCGAGAATTGTAAAATTGAACTTAATATTCGAAATTGATGAACAAAGCATAAGTTTTTAGAATTACAAACAAGAATGCAAGGGTTAATTACTTCCATAATCAAATACTTCAAATAGAAGATATAAAGAAGCAAACAACAGGTTGAAATCTTCACTCCCAAGTAACCGAGACTATCGAATTATCAATCCCAGATTGATCAAACGTGGCTTTAGCTCCATAATCTAGAGTCTTAGTAGCACCAGGAATCGCCTGCACAAGCTTGAACGCTCTTTTCTCTGATTCCTCCATGTTAGAATAACAGAAAGACCAGAGAAGCTGAATCGGTTCGCTCTTGAGAAACTTCCTCTGCATTCTTCTCCCATCTGGAAATCGAATGCACAGACTGCATAAAAGGCTTCGATCACAGTCTCCTTTTGGCTCTTCTGTCAATACCGGGAACTCAAACATGTCATCGCTTGACAGACAAGTCTCTTCAAATTCAATACCCCAAGAAGGAGGAGGAGTCACAAAGCGATCATCTTCCCAAAACGTAGACATGCCATGATGGTCGTCGTCAGCCTGGCTGCTTTCAAAGCAAATCTTCTCTGTTTTGATACGTTTGTTGCTTGTCAGAGATGCAACGTGTTCGTGAGGACCAACATCCCTGTACTTCATCAGATCCTCGAGAAAACCATGAGCTTCAATCATACCGCTCCATGTACGCATCTTCTGACCAGTGATGGGATCGATGAGGAGAATCACGGGAGGAGCAGAGTCGATCTTGTAAAAAGTAGATATTTTATGTCCTTCAGTTGTATCATCATAGACCTGCCACAAGACGAAGCCGGACCCGATGGCTTGAGACACGGCATCGTTTGACCATACATCTCGGTTAAGAGTGTGAGAAGCAAACTCTGTAGTTGATTGGAGGTTTACGAGCAACCAGAGATCCTCTCTAGAGGAAGTTGATTTTGCCTCTTCAAAGGAACCATTGAAAAGCAGATCCAGAGGAGGACGGTACAAGGAAGATAACCTAGAATCTGACGGTTTTTCTGGTGTCGAGTCGTCCCAGACATCTTCAGGACATACTGCGACCGAAGTTGGACACATGAAAGCATCTTGACAACACGGAGATTGATGATAAGAGATGAGAAAGAGGTTAATGGCATCATCCAGTTTCCACATTGTTGCTTCAAGGAAGTGGATTGCGATTTCCTCATTCTGACATGCGGTTATATTGATGAAAGACGATATTAGTTGTCTCTGTTTGTGGTCAAACGTTTCATTCTCCATTGTTTGCTGTGGTTTTTGAAAGAAAGAGATCGAGAGAAAAAATAATATGTGGAAAACCTAAAAGACGAATTGAAGAATTTGTTAAGAGTGGGTTTATTTATAGAGATAAGAGAGGACATCCTAAGTTTTTATTTCCTTTTCCTTTTTGCTTTCTGTTTTGTTTGATATATTTCCCTTTTTTTTTGGGTATTTTGTACAACTTTTTTGTGGTTTCCTTTTTGCTTTTAATTATTATTGACTGTATAACACAATTCGGTGGCTCTATTTTTTTTATAGATCTTTCTTAGTTTTTGATTATATATTTTTCTCTTCCCACACTAATTTGTTAATTAAAAAACAAAGACTTTATAATTCTAATCAAGTTAAAAACACTGCTCTGTTTTGATATTCTCAACCTATCGACAAAGAAACGCCTTCTTGCATTCTTTGTTTCTTCCCGTACCAAAATGCTCGAGTTTGAACATTAAGACCATTAAGAGGAGTGTATGAAACTTAAGGCTACGTTTACCATATTTAATGGAATAGAAAGAAACATAAGACTGAAAGAGAAACGTTGGACTTCAATTATAGCAATTGGGAAAGCAAAAACAGCAATAACAATACTAGTAGAGAAGCAACACACGTGCAAGTGCCATGGTGATTAATTAGGAACTAGTGGAGATGAATTAATTATTAGGAGGAGGCCAGTAAGGGAAGTCCAACTTCCTTAATGGTTTGTAATCTTCTATGTACAAGGTAGTGCAGGTTTTGGTGGCGAGATCGTAAACACCAAAGTTATGGCCAACAAAATAGATGCAGTTAGGCTTGAGTCCATGGGAAAAACTTGCCGGGACACAGTAAGCCTCACCACGTCCAACAAAAATGCAAAGATCTCCAATATCTTCTGTGTAGATCATAGTCTTTCCATACTCGTCCGATTCCTCACCTGCTCTAAACACCATGAACTTTTCTGTTACATGTATCAGATCGTTTTCATAATCCTTCATGTCCTTACCGTACCTGCAAAAACATCATAGAGTCAATCAAGCCAAAAATTGGTACACACCAAAACTGTCTAGTTAATTAGATACTATACCACTTGACGAGGAAAAGTTGGCCGGTGGGTGACTCCACAAGATGCTCTGTCCTAGAACATGAACTCACTTCAGCCAACTCCTCATACACAGACTTTGGAAGATTGTCAAATTCCATGTCGATGAACTTGGGTTTCTCATCCTCCTTAGAGTTGAGATCCAAGTAGCACAAGTAGTTGCCTCCAATACTTGGAATGTAGAACCTTTGATCTGTCTTGGAGAACATGAGGGTCGAAAAAGGGTTTATACACTGAGGCATGGTGTTGATGTTGATCCATTTAGAGCTGCCAAAAGGCCTACAGAGACTCAACCGAGATCCTGATAACTTGACACCCACTACCCAATCTTTATCTCGGACAGGTAAAGAGGACATGACCAGGTTTTGGATTTCGGTATCGGTGGGTAGAGAAGGTAGATGAACGGTCACGTCTTCAAGTTTGGGGTTCGAGGGATTATAGTTGATGATAAGTTCCTCGTCGTCACTGTACGAAATATAGGATTCTAGTTCTAGTTCTAGTCCATCACGTGAAAAGCCGACAGTCATCGCATCACAGACCTCCTCACTGAGTTTCTCGTCGTTAATATAGACTTTCTTTCCCTTGGAGGAATAATTTTGTGTTGTTACACGACCATCCAGAGAAGAGTCTGCGATGTTAAGGATGTAGTCAATCAACAGAAACGGGTAGGCTGGTGTAGATGAGAAGTGAGTTGTAGATGAGAACATACGAACGTTTGTGTGTCTCTGCCATTTATATAATGGACCATCATGGTCAAGTAGTCAGAAACAACTAAGGAACAAAAAGTTTTAAAGTAACCTAATTATTATTAAATAGCAAAAGAGAAGCTTACGAGAAAGTTTTTGCAGACAGATGGTTTGAAGATTCGGTTGATTAAAAGCTGCGCCATTGTTGAATCCCTAAACAATCTGTGTGTTTTCGCCTCCTCCTATCTATTTCTTTGAGGCTTAATACTGAGATTTATATATGCTTGCAAACCACGTCCACGTTTTAACTGACAATCTTTAGATAATATTTTGAAATTGGCATCCAAGGCACATAAATATCTCTTTAAATCTGATTAATTCTTATTTTGCTTGTCCTGGAAGTAAAAATGGTACATAATTTTGTTGTTCATATTTTTTCCCCAAATAAAATCTAAAAATCTTTCCTACTCTCACATCGTCATAATTAATTTATATTCATTAAATCTAAAATCATTTCTAAATCTCGGTACACCCATAACTCTTTTGTGTTGCAAAAATATATATAGAGATACGATCATACGAATGTCCCGTGAAAATATATATTTAGGAGTTTATGTAAACATGTCGGAGCCCACATTGATCGAACTTTAAATTACTTTTAAGAAGATATAAAGAAGAAACTACTGCAGTTGAAATCAGAGGCTGTTATTGTAGAGGTGATTTCTAAATCTATATGGAATTTTAAATTCTAAAAATCAAAACACATGAATTTTGAAATAACGGGGATGTATTCAACTTGACATTTTAAGTGATTTGTGTAAAATTTACAAATTATATGTTATTCAATCATGAATTTAAAAAAATCTCATGAAATCTACTATTATTGAACTGATGATTTAAAAATCTACTTTAAAATCCACTGTTATTCAAAACAGTTTGTAGATTTGGATTTTAATTAAGTTTCAGGGATTCTGGAGGATTTGAGAGGATTTGTTTAGTTAAAAATACAGAAATCCAAATCTCATGGTTTTAGGTGGGATTTGAAAGAATTTCACCATAAATCATATCAACTTCCCTAAAATCTATCAAAATTCCAAATTTTATAAATCCCATAGAATTCTCAAAAATCATGGTTTCAATACACCCCTCAACATGTTTTATCCTTGGATTTGAATCTTTCTATTTTACACTTTTAAATCCAAATCATTAAATGAATAACATGGGATTTTAACAAGTATTTGTAAATCATATAACCAATAACATATAATTTTGATAAGTATTTTAAAATCAATGATTTAATAACACATAATTTTTATTTAGATTTCCAAATCCATCAAAATTATAAAGCCAATAACCGTCTCTAAGTAACTGTATGTTTAATATGTATTTTAATCGTGCTTGTACCCTTAAGGGCTTTTATTTCGTTTACCCTAATGGGCTTTTAGGCCTACGTTCTAGAAATTTCCTTCTTACCTTAAGTAACACAAAAAAATATCTTCAGTTTATCTAAACAGTAAGCAAAAGATAATCCCTTATCCAGTAACCAAGGAGCGTATTATCCAATTATTGTGCATATCTACACCGTCAGATCACCCTCTTATCATTCATTACCGTTAGATCGTCATTATACCCGTCACACGTGTCTGTGACACTGACCGGTTTTACCGGCTACTACTTGCTTTTCTCTTCTTTTAAAGGCCGTTCCAAGCTTCCTCACATCTCACTTCATAAGTGTGACTCGCTCTAAGGCTCTTCAGTTTGACTCGTTGATCGGAGAAAGGTACAAAACTTTCTGATTCCTGGTTTCAATACCATCAGTCAATTCGGTTTTGAAGATGTCGGCGATGGTAGATCGGAGGTTGTTATCGACGCTAAACCCGAACGCGCCGGTGTTCGATCCGGTTGGATTTCGTGAGGTCGAGGATTTTTCACCCAAGTGGTGGGATCTGGTGACGACGTCAAAATGGTTCCGTGACTTCTGGCTGAGTTCCAACTCTGAGTACGAGTTCGACGACGGCGACGATGATTTCTCTGTTTTTGAAGAAGAGTTCGAGGAGATGGTCGCTTCTTCCGATGGTGGATCTATGGTTGATTCAGTTACCGGTAACGATTTGTGGAATCTCTACCTGTTTAAAATTTCAGATCTGAGAAAAGTTTCTCATAAGTGGTTTTGTTAATTACTATGGCAGAAACAGATGTTGCTAAGTATTTGAAGATGCTTCTGAACATGGCGGAGACTACGAAAGAGAAGCTGAACAGATCAAAGTTGTCGTTGATGTCGTCATGTTCACCAAAGTGTAGCCAGAAGAAGAAGTACGTGAATCCAAACTTCAGTTGTCGCCGTAATCATCACATCTATCAGCCACGGTGAAGCTTCTACATGGTGTGGAACTAAGCTCTTCTTTGATCAGGGTTTTGTCTGTGAATATATAAATAAATAACGCTAGTTATGAGCTTTGAAATCGAACCTGATAAAGTGTTTCGGTTCTTGTTTCAATTTGGGTCATAAATTTCGAATGTGGTTTGTACTTTGGTTAAAATAATATCGAAGCGAGCCTCTTGCAAGTTGAAACCATGAAATATAAAAATAAGTCTTTGGAAACCAATTCTAACAAGAACAAAGTTGAAACCGGTAACAAACACACGTCAGACCGAACTAATTTTGGTTAAGACTTTTAGCTAAAATTTTACTACACAAAACTGAACCCAAACCAACTAACAAATATGTTTCGACAGGAAAAAAAAAAAAAAATGTTTCGACAGTGGTGTTTCTTTACATAAAGACTGACGAAAATACCAAAATTGGCTGACCAGTCAATAATTTTTTTTTTTTACCAGCCAATAATTATATGTTCATTACTATGTGTTGGTGTGTTGATTTTCGCCCTTGTATAAAGTCCATTAAGTAGTGGACTATGTAGGCTTCTTGGTGGATTCTAAATGGGCCCAGAAGATATCAGCCGGTTGTACAACAGCGCTTAGTCAGACTATCGAGGGAATCTCGGAGAGTCGGAGGAGATCGCGGACAAATCGGAGAGATATCGTCGGAGTAAACCCAAGAAATTTCGTTGTAGCTTTCTGATTTAAATATCTTGAAACAATACATAGTGAGTACATTGTAACGTTACCGATTAAAACATCAACACAAATTCAGTATGTCAGTTCTTCATTGTTCTTATCGAGTTCTACTGAAAGTCTGTGCCTACATTTTTTCTAATCAACTAAGTATATTAAATTGTGGTTTTTAGCACCTACACTATGTTAAGACTTAAAGTTTATAAGCAATCGGTTAATCCTTAACTATAGGTATCAAAGTATTTAATAGCTTCAGTAATATCAAATATTAACTACTACCATACTTAATCCCTATAATTATTACGAATATTAATAATAATGAGAAATCTTTAATACTTATTAACTGTGACTTTGTTGCTTCCAAAATAATCAATAGATTAAATACGAAATTGTATATATATGTAAACTAATTTGATTTGCTTTTATATTGTGAGATATTTACTGAAACAACAAATCAACTTAATACAATTTAATAAAAACAATTCATCATTTAGTTTAGATTTTCAATATTTTCTTAACTAAATTATAGTAATTAATTATGATTAGTATAGATGGAAATAATAAAAAACGCAGAAATTATATATATGTAAAGTTGTAAACTAATTTACAGAAAAAGTGTATTGTATATCCCACATCGACTAAATATTTTGGAATATGATTGATAATCACTATAAATATGTGACTAATATGTTTCGAGTACAAATGAGCACGAAGCTTGATTTATCAGGTATCCAAATTTAACAGTTTAATTTGGTTCTATATTTGGGCATATTTAAACTTTTAAAAGTAAACATAAAATAATATATTTACGTTTTTTTTTAAAGTTTAAGATATTATAAATATTTAAATTTTTATAGAATGTTTAAATTATTATAAATATTTGAAATCCATCGAAATTTTAAAATATTATAATATATTGAAAGTCTATACAATATTTAAGTAATATTAATATTTTTACTCTTAAAAAAATTAAAATATATAAAAAGTTTGAGTTAAACTCGTTAAAAGAGGTATTTTTATCAAACTATAAATTAAATTTATCAAACTATAAATTAAATTGGTTTTTTTTACAATTTTGTTGAGATTTGATATATCAAATATTAACTTCTAAATAATAACCTAAATATACATAATCTCACTATAAATACAATGGTTTTTTAACCATTGAAATATCTCAAACTAAAATTTAACAAGCAATTTGTCCTCTTTTGACGACAAACCAAAATAAAGAAAAACTCATTCTCTTACAAAACTACTATCCGATATTGCGGAGTGTCTATTTTCTTACAAAACTACTATCCAATATTGAGGTGTGTCTGTTTTCGTGAAAAGCTACATTCTACAAACTACATTTGACAAACTACTTACTCTATTAGGATTTCCAATTTATTGTATAACCTCAAATATACAAATAAACACTATATAAACAAAGAAAATAAGTCAAAATAAAAAAATTACATTACAAAAATGCAGATTACAAAAAAAAAACTAACTAACAAAATATATAATCCCGTATTGTAGCACGGGATATCACCTAGTTCTAGTTATAAATACGAAACAACACCTTTAATTCATCTCATCTATATTAGATTTCTGAAATACATTTCAATCTCTAGTCTTTGATAAGTAGTGTAAATTACTAACAATACCATTTATTGGCAGACCTTACGTGACAATAAGGGGTGTCATATGACTCCACAAAATTAAAATACTAAAATACTAAAGATTATTAGCGTATCGTATTATATAAATTTTGGTTTTCAAATTTAGTACCCATTTGATCGCGACATGTGTCAATTTTAAAGAGTAGAGATTTGTCATGTATTATACAAAAATTTTGTTTTCACAAATTTTAAAATTAAAAAGATAATTATAATAAATTAAAACATTTAAACAATTTTATTAAATATAAAATATAGTTGTTATATGTATGTCAAAAGATAATACTAATTCTAATTTTAAATTACTAATTCTATAAGAAAAAGAACTAAGAAAACTATACAATTAATTACTATAATATCATAATTAAATAAATTATACTGTCAATTATTTATCTTAAAGAAAAAAGATAGTAGATACTCACCTTCATATAAACAAATAAATTTTCTCATAACAAAATTGTTTCTTTAAATACGTCATATATTGAACTTCGTTATATTATTATAATTTTTTTTGTAAAAAAATATAATTTCATATAAAGTTGTCTCATTTTTATGAAGATATTTCATATTGTAAAGTAAATCTACGTGACAATTCTATACACTATATGATATTCTCTCTCTGTTTTTTTGTCAAAATTTAATTATGAGATCAAACTTTACTTTAAAAAATCATATGCTTACGTAATTTGGAGCATATATTTGCATATTATGCATATATTTGTTTTTATTGGGATTAGTAAACTTATCTTTAAATTTATATTTTATTTCTATTTTTCAAGCATTATTTTTTTTCATTTAACTTGGAAATTTTTATTGGACCAATGTTCTTCCCAGGTTCTTGAACAGACTTTGATAATATTATTTTTAGATATTAATTTCCCCTTTCAAGGTACTTAAATGAGCAGTGCTCTTCTTCGAGGAGGAGCTAGCAACTCACAACTAGTAAATAATCTTATGGTTGACATTATCTTATATATTCCTTTGTTTTAAGTTATATTTTATTTTATTAGTTTTGCTCTTTTAAAATCAATTTATAATTTTATTTTACAATTATGTGTCTGATGTTCTCAAAATATTACATTGTGTGTAGAAAAAGAGAAATTATGTTACACGAGTGCTCTCTCTCTCCAAAGGCGACGAAATAAAAGAAACTGTTTCTTCCATTGGCATATCCACCAGCCGACGTTGGCTCTGGCGTAGGCCGTACTCTTCCTTTATGTTTATTTGTAAACCTTTATGTTTATTTGTAATTAGGCCTTTTATCTTTGAATAAAACCAGAGCACATGACTACGAAGTTCCAATTTCAAAGTCTCACTCTTCTTCTCTCTCTCTCTCCGTGAGAGTATTCTTCCGACCAGTATCCGGCAAGGACACATAAGTTATTGTGTTGGCTTCATTCCGATGGTGTTCTTTCCAATCGGCTTTCGTCGTTTCAGTTATGAAACGTTTTGATTTCTTCTCCGAAGTATTTGTGAATTATTTTGTTCCAGATTAAAGAAGGGAGTTTACTCACGGATCTGGAATCCAGGGGAGAATAGTTTTAAGGAATATCTGATTATAAGAGATCGATTATGGCGGGATTTCACTTACTCCATTACTGATGGAGAAGAAACCTTACAAGACGTAATTGTCTGTGCAATGATGTTGTGGTGCATTTACGTTGTTATTCTGGGTATGCACAGCCTTCTCGATCTGCTGACACTAATTGCTATGATGATCTCTAACGACCTCTTTGGTGTCAGATCAGATGTATAATAGGATGGGATTACACAAGTGCCAAGCCAAATTTTTTTATACGCACAAGGACATTAATACAGACTTGGTATTGGATAATCAAGATTTCAAAACTTTTTCCAGAAGCAACGGTTTTTTTTCTATGTGATGAGGAAATTCAAACAAAGAATGCCAATAATGCATACATATCACATTCGAGTAAGATGGCTTACGAAGAAGGAACATATCATGTTTAATAACATGATGGCGAATAAGGCTTATCGGAAGAAAACATCGTCAAATTCATTTCTTCATACTTGTTATCTTTAGTATATGGCATATATTTATGTAATAAATTGTTTTCTGAAGTTCTGTATTGGCTTTGTACCTGCTGTAATATCCTATTGATTAATAAAAGATATTGGAAGGAAAAAAAAATATTACATTGTGTGTCTTGAAGGAAATGAAATTCTAACCCTATTTCATATTGGTTTGCGCTTTATCTTACAAAGTTAAAAAAAAAAATACATTTATTGAAATAAATCATGCATATTACATCTTTACATAAAGATATAAACTAGAAAGTTAATAAATTGGTCAAATTTTTAAGCTATTTTTGTTGTTAATGTGTTTAATTCGTTTGACCAATTAAATTTATGGTAATTCTAAAGATAGTGTTCCAAGAAACTCTTGATGGTAATTCTAATTATAAATACAAAACAACTACTTCATTTTTTTCCATTCAAAGAAAAGTAATAAACATCAATAATATTTGCTTTAGCCACCAAACAGGAGAAAGATGTTAAGACTAATGATTATTTATTTGGTTTTATTTGCAACTATTGTGTTATGCATGGGTATGTTTTCTTTAGTGTTTAATTTTAAAACATTAAGTACTTTTTTTCTGAAACTTTGATGTATGTAATTAACAATCATATTTTTATTGAAATTTAGGTTCTAACAAAATAGATGGAGAAACAAACATCGCACCATGGGTATACGAAATCAAGTCAAGATGTTGTAAAGAACATCGAAGTCTCGAAAGATGTCTTCCAGGGATAGATGATAATCCTGATAAAAATGGAAAATGCTGGATATATTGCGTTCAAGAATGCAAAAGAGGTGGCTTTTGCAAACGTTTTGGAAAAAAACATATATGTCATTGCTGTTGTTCGGTTTCATAGGCGTCATAAAAAAAAATATAGTGGTCTAATGTGTAACTGTTATACTGTAAGGCATGAAAATTTTATGTATTGGACTTTCTAGTTCGAAAATAAACATATAGATAAGTATATGTCTCTTTACTCTTTTTGGCATCAAATTTTAAAAACTCTATAAAAAAATCACATATCATCATCGAAATAATAAAAACTTGAAAATTCAGAAAAATATAACAATAAATAACACTAGTTTCTTGTGTATATATATAGAAGGATGCAAAAGAGATTGTTTCTGCAAACGCTTTAGAAAGAAACATATAATGTCACGACTATTGCTCGGGTTAATAGGTATCATACAAAAATTATAGTAGTCTAACATGAAATGCCTATATGCAAATAAATTTATGTAGAACAACAACATTGTTCAAATATATATAACAAATTACAAAATTTAACTATCACTTCTCTTTTTCTCCATATAAAACTAGAAAAGTTCAAATATAAAGAAAACATTTATATACACAAATATACATTTATCAAAAATAAATTTATGCACACAAATTAAAAAATACATTTAAAAATAATTTATCACACTAGCGGTGCTTAAATGTAAAAATTAGCTGATAAGAGCATAGTGCTTTATGTGCATACATTTATGAATCATCATAGTCACTAATGTTATCTTATCAATGCATGTTCTTATAGCAATCAAGTTTTAAAAAATAATTTTTTTAAAAAAGTTGTATAGGCAAAGAGGTGGTTTTTGCAAACAATTTGAAAAAAACATATATGTCATTGCTATTCTTCGGGTTAATAGGTATTATACAAAAATTGTAGTGGTCAAATACTAACATTTTATATAAAATTCTATTACTCGAAATTTTAATTTTAATTTTTTTTATGTTTTTTTTGTCGATATCAAATAAAGAATAAATGACTGGCCATGCTCTTTTTGAATTCTTCCTCGAAATCATAATTAGCTATTAACCTCTTTCCAGCAGCATCTTTTTTTGAAGTATATGTACTATTAGAATGCTGTTTTCCAAATGTTACATTAACATATTTGAAGGAATTCACAAGCTTTTGATAAACTAGTCAAAAATGAGAATTTAGCCTAAAAGATGACACAAATCAAGGAACATGAATTTGACTATCAACTGACCATCCTCTCTTATAGATATTTGATAGAGACAACAAAATGAAAAATTTATTTGAAAATATTTCACTGCTTAAGTCATAGAAAGTACCACATAAAATTATTTCTCAAAGATCCAAAAAATAAAATTATGAAAATCGATGTTAGTTTGAACCAAGATAAACATTAAGACATAGTTTAATATGTTGTGTTAGTTAGCATGGAAAGAGATAATGGATGGGGGTTTAGTAGAAAAAGAAAACGAAGACTTGACTGGTTCCGACCAAAATGGGAATGGACTAAAGTTATAAACTTATAATCTATATTCTGATGATTGGGAAGTTGATACATGTCAAATTATTGGACAACCAAGAAATACATTTGAAGTGAGAAGTATAAATATGTAATGTTCTCTAATATATGATTTTTATACTTTGAGAGTCATTTCCCTCTAATTTGATGCAGATTCGTAAATCAGGTTTGGAAATTTGTTAGGAATACAGTTTTTGATATACCCATTTTAAAACATACCATTTTTTGGCCATTTTCATTTTTGCCCTTCTTTATTTATAATGATCATTTTACCCTTACATGAAAATTAATTTAATCAATAAAATGAAAAAAAAATCCGACATATTTCCCGCCAAAAAACAATTTTGTCAAAAAAAGTTTGACAAAAAATTTTGACAAAAAAAATTTCCCGCCAAAAGTTTTCCCGCCCAAAAAAAATTTACAAGACTTTAATAAGGTTTTTAAAAGGTTTACAACCTTGTAAAAACGTTTACAACCTTGTAAAAACATTTACAAAGTTTTTAAAAGGTTCTTAAAATGCTTTTAAATGGTTTTTAAAAGCATTTACAAAGTTTTTAAAAAAAACTCTTAAAAACCTTTTAAAAATCTTGTAAACGCTTTTAAAAATATTTTAAAAGCGTTTACAAGGTTTTTAAAAGATATAAAATTCAACAAAATTTGGCGATATTTTTTTTTTTAATTTTTTTTGGCGGAAAATTTTTCCATTTTTTTGGTGGAAATTTTTTTATTTTTTCGCAGGAATTTTTCTCGATTTTGATAACTGTACATTTTTGCTGTCACTGAGGAAAAAGATAATTTAGTCCTTTTATAGATAAAGAGGAGTAGTTTTAAAAATGATCAACATGGAGGAGTATTTTTAAAAAGAGGCATAAAAAAAGGGGCATTTTTGAGATGCCCATCAGACTTTTTGGTTGTTTGGGTTAAATCGTTCTTAAAATATATATTTTTCAATGAATTTGCTAAAAATTTATAGTGCGTTAATAGTGATTCATGAATCATAATAATTACAAATGTTATATTACCAATGTTGTTATATACCAATGCATGTTCTTATTGCTATAGCATGAAGAAAGAAAAACTCAAAAAATTATAACAGGATTCGAACCGTATATTCTCAAGTTAATGGATCTTCAAAAATTGAGATGGATGTTCAAGAAATTTATATAAAAATAATTTTTTGAAGAACACAATTTTTTTTCTATATTTCTAGTTTAAGTCTATACGATACATACCAAATTGAAATCAACTCACCAAAATATAACGGGTCTAAGTTTTGGTTACAGTTGAACGAAGAATTTTACTACGACATATCAATAAAACCCATAGGAAACTTAAAATATATAAATTAAATGCTGACCCCTACGTATATTGATCTACTTTACTTACAAAGTAACATATACATTTATTAAAATAATCATGCATATTTTGTTCTATATAAAGAAAAAAGTAAACAAATTTGTCAAAGTTGGAATCCAAATTTGTTTGGAAATATTTAAAAAAGGTTGACCAAAAAATTGTTTTCATTACTATGTAGGATAATGTTCATCGAACTCCTTGATTGTAGTTCTAACTATAAATACAAAATAACTTCTTCATTTTTTTCATCCAAACAAACAAAAAAAAAGTTCAGAATATTTTAGTATAACAAAGGAAAAAGAGAAAGATGTTGAGAACAAAGATGGTCTCTTTGGTTTTATTTGCGGCCATTGTGCTTTGCATTGGTATGTTTTTGTTGTAGTATTAATACGTTATTATGTGGGTTTTCATATGAACTGTTTATTACGCTGAAATATTTTTATAAAACTATAGTGTTTGGAATTAATAAGCTCATTTCTATCAAAACTTAGGCTCCAGCAAAGTAGACGGACAAAAAAACATCGCGCCATGGGTATATAATATCAACAAGCAAAACAAGCAAAACTACCACACAATACATACAGTATTCTCAAACTCTAGATTTTGTGTAAAAATATTAATAAACTTTTAATCAACCACTAGACTAAGGAGACTTTCACAATTAGACAACTCACACGAACAAGGATTATATGATACATCTCTCTTATAACACTCAGATCCAGAAGGGACAATTCCACACATATACGGCATGCTCCATGATGGACAATCTTTTCTCGCAACGCACAAGACTATATATGATGAAGCCTTCGAATAATATAGAACCTCATATAAATTTTGCACCATTAACCTGTGAAAAAACTGCATTCGTTGGAAGTCAAACGTTAGGCCTAATGTAAATATATTAATAATCATTTAATCAACCACTGTACTAAAAAAAAGACTTTCACAATTGATATATTATTTTATTAACTATCAATATATGACATTTTGTGAAGTATAAAATTTAAGTAAACATTTTGCTATAGCTGGTTTTTCTTAACTACGTCACAGAACAAAAAAATACAAAACTTCACCCGCTGTTTATAATGAAGTCGCCAAATGATTCATACTTCATAGGTTTTCTCGAGCAAACAAAAAAGGGAGATATGTAATGTGATCACTAAGATATTGCATAATCAACATATTATTTAGTTGCAGATAACTATTAGTTGACCAAATCATCTATGGATACTTTATAAGAACATGCATCGTCATGATTTTTTTTTTAAAGCATGCATCGTCATGTATTCGCAGACTGAAATCAACGTCAGTCACAATGCTTGCAATTTTATCCCAAACAAAATAAGTCACTTCGATATTTGATTAATGAAATTTCATTCAAAGGTGATCTTACATTTTGTTACGTATAGTATACTAATAATCAATTATCTTAGAAAAGAAAATGAATATACTGATATGATTAATATTCTGTGATCGGAATATCCAGCTCAACCATCCCAAAGTAATGATCTGATCGATCTTAAAACGTTCAATATTTTTTTTGCAAAGAAAAAAAAACGTTCAATATTTTTTGTCAAAACTCCAATTATTGGTTAGTACATATTTTTACAATAATGATACACGAGATTGAGAAATGTTATTATGTGATTCAATAACTAATTAATTAATTATTAATGACATGAGACATAAAATGGTGCATTGTCTTCCAAAAGTCAATGAGTCAGACTCAACGACGTGCATGGTGAAACATGAGGACTAACCTAATTAATTTGTTTTATATACATCAAATTATCTACGTAAAACCAAACCAGAACATTGTTTCTCTGTTGTTTGTCTCTCAAATGGTTGACCGTAATACCGATGTGGTCGTACAACTCGGTTCTTCTGGCACAAGTATTTTCCGACCAGACGAAACTTCGACCTCAGAACCTCAGAGACCGACGACACAGTTCCCAGTTCCTGCGCCGGAGAAAAAACTAACCCTTTTTTCCTTACGACTGGCAGTTCTTGAGAAGGTTTTTGAGATTTCGACATTCTTATTTCATTATTTAAAAGTCATTTTTTTGAGTTTTGAATGTGTTCTTAACCGCAGATTGCTTCACGGTTAGGATCTTTAGGATTCGTTTGGGCAACAGTTGTTCTTCTTGGTGGATTTGCTGGAAGCTTAGAGACAACAGATTTCTGGTTTGTTACTGTGATTCTTGTAGTCGAAGGAGCTCGGCTTTTCAGTAGAAGCCATGAGCTTGAACTGCAGCATCAGTCCAAATACACAATCTCTGGAATCAACACCTTCCGATGCCTTGTCAAACAAGTTATCCAAATATGCCACCAAGCAGCTCACATTGCTGATGAGAACGACAATAGATCCTCGGTGCAGGAACCGAGAACAGAAGAGAGGCATTCGGGGAAGACCGTGCGGACAAGGACATGGAAAAGCTCAGATGTTCCTATGTTGCCTTACACAGGATGGGTCTTTGTTTCAAGAAACGTGAGCAGAGTCTTTTATTGGCTCCAGATTGGCTCTGCTTTCGCCAGCATTACTATCTCTATGATCAAACTCATCAAGCAAGACTACGGAGACAAGGACTTGAAACCCAAAAGCACCAATCTCCACTCTGCTTTGACTCTCTTCTACTCTCTAGCCCTAGCCGAGGCTGTTCTCTTTCTTGTTGAGAAAGCTTACTGGGAATATATGATTAGCGTTATCAAGATTCTTGAGAAAGTGAATAAAGAATGCGGTCTTGAGAACTTTGGCACGGGCTCGGTGAGAAGATTCTTCTATGATGCCTACTCTAGATGCCTCAATGGGAGCATCTTCACGGATTGAAGATGGATATGGTGATGTTTGCCATGGAGCTCTTGCTAACAAATTCTCCTGATGAGCAGCTCACTGGAGTACAGATTCTTTGTAGATTCTCAACCCACATAGACTACTCGGTTGATACTCTACAGAAGATTGGCACAAATCTTGAAATCATAGAGAGGTTAGTGGAGATGTTGAATTGGAGAAACAAGAATCAAGAAGATGTGAGAATGTCAGCTGCAGAGATTCTCTCAAGATTAGCTAGTAAGAAGCAGAACTCTCTAAGAGTGGCAGGGCTCCCGGGAGCCATTGAGTCGATCTCTTCTCTTTTAGAGAGCACAAGAGATTCAGGTCAAGCTACGGATGAGATTGGAGAAAATAGTATCAATCAGACAAATCTATGGACGTTGAACAATCTTGGACTGCTGATTCTGAAAAGGCTAGCTCGAGATCATGACAACTGTGGGAAGATTGGGAAAACAAAAGGGTTACTCTCAAAGATCATTGACTTCACTTACGCTGAGAAGAGGTTGTTGGAAGATTCAAGTGTTCCAGTTGCGGAGCCTTATAAGATCTTGGCTGTGAAACGGTCCTTGAAGCTATTAAAGAAGCTGGTGAGCACGACAGGTGCAACAGGGAAGAACTTGAGGATGATTATCTCTGGGATTGTCTTTACAGTGAGCAACATTAGGGAAACATTACACCATGGGAAGAGTCAACCTCATTTGCAGAAGCTCGGTGCAGAGATCTTGACTTTTCTTGCGTTTGAAGAAGGTGCAACCGAGAAGATTGGAGGCACGGGAGGGGTTTTAAAAGGACTTCTCCGCATATTCTTGAACAATGAGATTCCAGAGGATAAAATTGGTGTGAGAGTCTCTGCTGGTGAGTCTATAGCTATGCTAGCTCAAGGAAGTAAAAGCAATTGCCAACGTATCTTGAGATCAAATGTTCTTCCGGAACTCGTTGAGGCGTTGAATAACCCGTTGATTCGGTTGAATGCAGCGAGAATTTTGAGGAATCTCTGTGCATATACAGCTCCTGATCAATTCAATGAACAGCTGAAGCAAGTTATTAAATCTGCAGCAACAACAGTGAGTGCTCATGGTCTTGAATTAGAATATTCATGAATCATCATCATCACTAATGTTATCTTATCATGCAGGTTCTTATGGCAATCACATCTGAAGAAAGAAAACCTCAAGAAGTTATGGTGGGATTAGCACCACATATTCTCAAGTTGATGAGTCTTGAAGAATTGAGATGGATGTTCAAGAAAGCGAGAGTAGGTGAGGAAGAACTAGCCGAGGCATTAGTCAATATTCTCAAGAGATATGAACAGCCAGTTCCAAAGGTACCAAGAATCAGGAGATTTGCAATAGAGCTAACCATTTCGATGATGAAAGCTAATCCTGAGACGATCAAGACTTTCCAAAACCTTGGGATGAAGAATGAGTTAGAAACTGTTTTTGAGACCGCAGCTGAACTTGAGAACTTTGATATATTCTCTGGCACGGTTGGTTTGGCGCGCCATGGCTCAACGATCAATGAACTCACTGAAGAAGCAATGATGTTGTTGAGTTAGACTAAGAAATAGGCAACAAATTTAAAGACATTGATGTTATCTCAAACCCGAATTGTTGTCTTTGCTCATCATAGGGCATCTTTAACAAATTGTCAAATGGTCTATATACTATAATGTTTTGGTAATAAATCAAAACTAGCAAAATGAAAATTATAATAGATTTGATCATATAGCTTAACGGAATTAAAAAATGATTGACGAGCCCGCATTAACTTTTTCCATAAATCAAACACCAACGTTAAGTGGGCTCTGTTTGTTATCTATCTTAACATTTTTGGAGTACAAATTTGTGCACTTCTTTTTGTCTAACGGGTCGGGTTTTTTTCCAAAAATTTATCCGCCTACTGAAATCGGATCTTCGGGGTTGTTAGCACAAAGTTTAAACCGATTATTATTATTATTACTGTTATTATATGAAATCGGAAGTTCCCTAAAGTGTAGGACTACAAGTAATCAATACAATCCAATTAAATGATCGCAAACACAATTTGGTAAATTTCTTATACGTATAGTAATCAGGCTGGATCCGTATATTGCTGAAACAGAAATAACATAAATCAAATCCTAACTAATAAGGAATAAGAATATGCATGCTGTTTGTTTTAAACGGTAAGATTATATATTCTATATCTCACCCTTACTATAATACATCTTAACATGTTAAAATTTATTAGATGTAAGCTAGGTACTTGGATCCTTTAATTTAATTTGTGCAACATATTTTATTTTTATAACTTTTTGCAATCCAAAAATTATATTAAGCAAATTTACATACAATAAAATAATATAGTTGGATATCTCTAAATGCATTTTACTTGGTCAAATTCAAAAATGTATATATAGTTAGTAACCATGAAAATACCAAAAACAGATAATGTATATATAGCAAATTAACATATGTAAATTTTACAAAACTACAACATAACTTTGCCAATTGTATGAAAACTAAAATAGTTAAAGTATTTTAGAAAAAAAAAAAAACAATTGCCCCGTGGTTCACCACTGGTACATCCTAGTTCATGGTATAGTATTACCTACACATATTACAAAATTGTGCAATTAGATATACGAAGAGGTTAAGCAAAAATATTAGTGAATATCTTAAGTGAGTCTTATCTATAAGTATATTCTTTTTCACCAGTTATTGTTTTATTTGGTTCAAAATTTCACTGTACGAGAACAAACAAATGAAATCATACATCTTCCGAAAAAGGACTTATAAAGGAAACATGCAAGAACAATAAGATACATGATCTACTCTACTAAACAAATTTAGAGAAAAAATAAATCTATTTACAAATCGTATTTTATCAAATAACAACAAATTTTTTTTGGTGGGCAAACATAAGAATAATTTCAAACATCGAAATAAAATTTTAAAAAAATCTACATAAATTACTGTAAAACTTGTGTACGAATATGAAATTATCCACATATTAACAACTAAAACATGAAAAATATTACCCAAACTATTTTGATAAATGAATGAAAGTTGAATAAGAAAATTTGAATCTTACCAAAAAAAAAAAAAAATTAAAACACATACAGATCTTGGCTTACCTAATCGATATTAGTTCCGGAATTTGCTTTAACTAAGAGATGGGTTCGATGCTAAACACGATTGATTGAAAATTTTAGGTAGGAAAATAGCACTACCAATCACTCTGTTCATCTTCTCCAATTTTTTTTTATTACTTCATTTTCCCCAGTGCATGTGGTGCAAAACCAAAACAGCTTTCTTGTGGACCATTCATTTCAAAATCGAGGCCCATCTATGCAATACACGACACAATATATGTTAAGTTAATTATGGGCCTTTAATAAATAAGAGCTGATCCATCAAATTGCATCATATGGTATGGGTAAACAAAACTAAACACAAGAATCCAAACTATAAATCAGTAGACATATATACAATATGCAACAATCAACACAAACTACAAACATTACTACCAGAAAATGATATTACAAATATGCCTAATATTGCATATTTGTAAGAAAAATATTTTACAAAAACAATTGCAACAAACACACAAAACAAATTTCTAACTAACAACAACATAACAATTTTCTTCAGAAAAAAAAATTAAACTTATGAAAACATCCCCGCACGTACGTGCGGGTCCGTCTCTAGTTTACCTTAAGGCTAGAATCATACAAACAACGACGACTTAAAGAGAGATCTCAGGCTAGATTCACGACGACTTTAGACTTAAGAGAGATCCCAGGGTAGATTCACGGTGACTTATGAGAGATCCTAGGCTAGATTCACGGCGACTTATGAGAGATCCCAGGCTAGATTCACGACGACTTAAGAAAGATCCCAGGCTAGATTCACGACGACTTATGAAAGATCCCATGCCACGATGCGGAAACAATATAAAGGACATAAGCATCATTAGTCACATAAAGAAATCTCTAGATTCGTCTGATCTTAACGCTACTACGAGAGATATAGTACCAAAATCTGTAATCAATCAAACCTATTAACAGGTAAAAAATAAAGGAGAGAGATCTAATTACCTTAATGAAGGTTGATTCGTGTGATTTCTCACTGAATCCACCAATCCTCCTATGGCCATTGCAAGTTGGCCGAGCCACATACTGATACATACATGTAAATGATAAGGAAACATACATGTAAAGAAGAAACAAGGAGATCTCTCAAATGTTTCCATACATACCTTCAGAAAAGCAGAAAAAAACATAATGGAACTTCTTGTGATTTCTCTTCACCAATCCGGCATTTCGGAAATTAAGATTTTTTAATCCCTATACTGTATATACGAGAAATTGGGCCTTACACTCTTCCATCTCTCATGGGCCATAGCCCAATAAGTTAAAATTAAATTGGGTTTTATAAAAACTTTTGTAGTTTTGTAGGAAGAACAAAAAAAAAATCAAAATTGTTTAATACAAACATTTTGAAATTACTTTTCAGATCTATGAAAAAAACAACTATGAAAATAACACCATACACCATGTTTTCAGAAAGATCTAAGCCAGATAATATAAAAGTTAAAAAGGATCATAAGATAAGCATATGATAGTATCTACCTTAACATTTTTGAAGTACATTTTTATGTCATCCTCTCTTATCTTTGTATCCAAACAAGTCTCAACTAAATTCTCTACAATCCTTACAACCAAACACAATCATTTTCTTATTTGATAATATTAATTTTTTAAAAACTATCTACCTAATTTGAATCAATATGTTAGATTAAACTATAATTCTCCTTGCACTTTTATTTAATCTTATATTTAATTATTTTATTTACTATTTAATACATAAAGTTAATAAAATTTTAGATTATTTTCAGCATATGATGTGATTTGAATTTTTATAAACGGATATATATTTTAAATTTTTTCTTAGGATATTTATAACCAAACAAGTATATCCACATATAGAGCTCGGAATACATTTTTAAAGTACAATAGGGTGCCATCACTTTTTGGCCTTTTGCCAACTCGGGTCAGATTTTTAACTAAAATTATAACCGATTCAATTATCCGGATCCTCTTTAAGATTACCGAATATTTTGGGGCGGTTTTTAATCCATAGCGTACTTATTTACATCCAATTAATGCCAATTAATGTTCATTGTATCTTACGAAAGATCTAATTTACATGCCAAATTTTTAGGGCTGAATTTGACAAAAAGAATTGATAACACAAAATTGTCAAATTCTGTAATCACATCCCTATAATATAACAAGTAATTCAAGATCAATATATCTTAGGAAATATCTAATTTGCGTTTAATAAACGATTACATATTTGCTAAGTTCTTTTTAGCTTTAAATATACACTTAATCCAATAATATCAATTGAGAATCAAAATAAGAATATGACATATCATTCATTCTTAAATCATAACTAACCAAATCATAAAATGTATATTCTCAACTTGTCAATCAAGAGTTTATACAAAACCTATCTACAACCGTTAACAGTATATATATATATATATATATGCAATTCACAATCGATTACAATCATCAATAAACTATTACAGTATCATATCAACAAAATAATAGATATGTGGTGTACTACAGGGTAAAACCTAGTTTGATGGAAAGTGTAACAATAACAAGAATCATATCCGGTAGATCTTAATAATGAAAAAAATAAGAACAAGCATATAAGAATGAAAATAACCAGAATCATAAATAAACAAAGAAAACAATCGAATTGAAGTTCAATAACAAGAAGAAAAAAAACACATCTATGAAGGCTGAAAAGCCCATTAAGTTTATATAATTGTCATATAAAAAGGGTTTATTTCAACCTTTATCTCCCGAATTAATGCTAGGGAAATAACTGCGCACGTTACTAGTTTGAGACCAAATTCAATACAAATTGACAATCATTTTTACATCTTTTGGATTTAGTGTTATTCAAAAAAAATGTAAAACTAAGTATTATTTTGCACGATTTGAATTTTGAACAGAACAATGAGACAAAACGTCAATGAATCGAAAAAACTAGAACAACGTTAAGGATAGATTTTGATAGCTATGCCTATGACGTGTATAGATTTTGATATCTATACTAAACGAAGGAAGAAGCTATAAGCTTTTACGACTGTCCACACAGGATTTAAAACAGCCAATAATCATCTCAATGATTAACATTTATTAAACTTTTAAGAATTATCTATATTAAAATTTTCTAAATGACTAATCAGGATAGCCATCTCAATATTTAACAGGATCAACCATCTCAAGTTGGCGAGATTAGACGTTAAGTGATGCGTGGCACCCGAGTCCATGATCCAATTCGCTGGATTATAAGGTGGCACATTGGCCATGTTTGCACGAGGCTGCCATGATGTTGAAGAAGACGTGGGTTGATAGTTACCACCGGAGGGTTGATATGAACCGCCAGAAGGGAGCTGAGAGCACCGCCTCGCGCTAAGTCCAAACACACCACACAATTGGCAACGACCCTGATAACCTTTGCCTTTGGAGCCACGAGAGAATTGGTGGTGCAAACCGCGTGGAGCAGAGCGATTCTGGTGGCGAGATGAGTTGGTATTGTCCGAGGACTTGTAACGCAGCATTTTGCCGTGACATGAACCACAAATGACGCGGAAACTTGCGCTTGAAGCTTCAGCTCATAATTGATGAGCTTTTCATGAATGGCGGGCATGGAGGAAGGAGTATCACGACCTTCTATCTGGTCAATGAGAGGCTTGTAATCCTCCGGAAGACCACCGAGCAGATACTCGATTTGTTCTTCATGTTCATAAGGCTTGCCAAGCATAACAAGTTGATCGAAACGAACAACCAAGCCACATATTCATCAACAATGCAGGAACCTTTTCGCCATTGCTTGATCTGTTCCCGAAGTTGTTTGATGTGTCCCCTCGTTGGTTTAGCATATTTAGAGGAATGAAGGCTCCAGATCTCTACCGACGTGGAAGCTTTGGAGAGCATGGGTTGTATCTCGATCGAGATCGCACCAAGAAGGCTAGCAACAATGAATTGATCTTGCCTTTACCAAAGATTATACTCTAGATTAGGAATAGAAGTCACACCTTGACGCACAGTGGCGTCCAGAGCAACCATGGTTCCATCAAGGTACCCCGCAAGACAATAACCGGCAACCAAGGCATAAAATTGACGGTTCCACATCAAGTAATTGGAAGTGGTGAGATTGGTAACATTATACATATTGATATTATGAAGCTGTGATATAGAGGCATGATTGATAACATCGGATGGAGAAGCAGCCATGGCAAAGAGAGATCGGAAGAGCTAGAGAAGGAGAAAGAGAAGCTGTGAAAAAAAAAATTGTAAGTCTAGGATTTTACTGTTGTCATACCATATAAGGAAAGCTTGTATTATACATGTGAATGTGTTACGATATATATAGTGTTTAGTAATAACTAATTACACATTAGTCCCTACGTTATATCTCTCTTCTATATGGAGATCATGACAATTGTGGGAAGATTGGGAATACAAAAGGTTTACTTTCAAAGATCATTGAATTCACTTACGCTGACAAGAGGCTGTTAGAGGATTCTGATGGTAAACCTATTCAGATCTTGGTTGTGAAACAGTCTTTGAAGCTGTTAAAGAACCTGGTGACCACGACTACTGGTGCAACAGGGGAAAACTTGAGGAGAGAGATATCTGCGATTGTCTTCACAGTAAGTAACATTAGGGAAACAGAATTACACCATGGCAAGAGTCAACCTGATTTGCAGAAGCTTGGTGCAGACATTTTGACTTTTCTTGCGTTTGACGAAGGTGCAACCGAGAAGATTGGGAGGACAGGAGGGGTTGAACAATGAGATTCCAGAGGATAAAATTGGTGTGAGAGTCTCTGCTGGTGAATATATAGCTATGCTTGCTCAAAGAAGTAAAAGCAATTGCCAACGTATCTTGAGATCAAATGTTCTTTCGGAACTCGTTGAGGCGTTGAACAACCCGTTGATTCGGTTGAATGTAGGGAGAATCTTACGGTATCTCTTCGCATATACAGGTCCTGATCAGTTTAATGAACATCTGAAGGAAGTTATTAGATCTATAGGAGCAACTGTAAGTCCTCATGTTCTTGATCCAAAAGAAATTAATTAGATTCATGAATCATCATGCTATCTTGTCAATGCAGGTTCTTAAGGCAATACTGACTGAAGAAAGAAAATATCAAGAAGTTATGGTGGGATTAGCACCGCATATTCTCAAGTTGATGAGTCTTGAAGAATTGAGATGGATGTTCGAGAAAGCGAGAGTGGGCGAGGAAGAACTAGCTGTTGGAAATTTAAGTGTAAAACAAATGGTTGCTTTATGAACCAAAGCAACTGTTCGGGTTATGGTTATATTACAAACGTGCGGTTGCAAACGTACGAACACAACTTTATGACACCTATAAAACTCTGTTCCTCCGCACAAAAACAGAGTACGGAAAACAGAGAGGAGGAGAAGAGATTCACAACATCAAAGACAGAAACTCTTTGGTAAAAACACAAAACAAAATACTGAAACTCTATTTGTTTCTCTTGGATCTTAGCCTAGAACAAGAGAGAAACTTTGATTGTCGTATCCTGCGAGAGATTTTGTGTAACCCAAGGCTTTTGATAAGGGTCAAAATACTCTTTAAGGAAAGTGCTCTTGTGCGCGATTCAATCATTATCCAAGTTCACCGTACGTTACGATCGAGAGTTACACCGTAAATACAACATTCTTAAAGATTATTTTCTGGTGAACTATGATGAGTGCATCGGTGCGTGAGATAACTTCAAAGTTTGGGAAGTTGGACAAGTTTGAAGGAGTGGACTTTTGAAGATGGCAAAAGAAGATGCATTTCCTTCTCACCACACTCAATGTGGTGTATGTTCTAAGCATGCCAATGCCTACCGTGACGGAGGATGCGGAGAAGGAATCTGTGGAGGAGACAAGGAAGCAGCTTAAGTGGGAGAACGATGACTACATATGTCGTGGCCACATTCTTAACGGTATGTCTGATCCTCTCTTTGATGTCTATCAAAATGTCGAATCCGCAAAGGAACTCTGGGATGCGTTGGAATCAAAGTACATGGCTGAGGATGCTTCTAGTAAGAAGTTCCTTGTTAGTAATTTTTAATAATTACAAGATGTCTGATTCAAGGCCTGTGATGGAGCAATTCGCTCAAAATGACATGAAGATGGATGAATCCATCTCAGTGTCGAGTATCATCGACAAGTTGCCACCTTCATGGAAGGATTTTAGGCGCATGTTAAAACACAAGAAGGAAGAGTTGTCTCTTGTACAACTTGGTAGCCATTTGCGCATAGAGGAAGCTCTAAGGGTGCAAGAGGGTGTAAAACCCAAAGAGGCTGAACCTTCTTCAATCAATATGATGGAGGAAGGTGGGAGTTCTAAGATCAAGAATAAAGGGAAGAAGCGTCCCTTTAATGACAACACTTCCGGTGGACCTAACAAAAAGCTTAAGAGCGTTTGTTGGTTTTGTAACAAGCCGGGTCACTTTAGACGTGATTGTCGAGCTGCAAAGGATAAGAACAGAATGGGACAAAACTGTTCAGGGAAAGGGTTTAAAGACCAAGGCCAAATCACTCATCAAGGTCAGAATCTTATCAATGATTCACATTCACATGTGTATTATGTATCAAACATTTTTGAGGCATTTTATATGTAGGATGATGGAGTGACATGGTGGATTGACTCGGGTGCAACTACACATGTTTGCAATGATCATGGCTGTTTCAAGACATATGAACTAGTTCAAGATGGCTCTGTACTTCATATGGGAAACGAGTCAACCGCTCCTATCCTAGGCCATGGAATTATGGTGTTGGAGTTTAGTTCTGGGAAATCTATTGATCTCAATAATGTACTTCATGTACCTGGAATTAAGAAGAACTTAGTCTATGGTAGTGTTTTAAATAAGTGTGGTTAGAAACAAGTGTATGAATCAGATAAGTATGTTTTATCTAAAGCTGGATTCTTTGTTGGATTTGGATATTTTTGTAATGGCATGTTTATGCTTAATATTAATAAAGTTGTGAGTTCTATTTACATGGCATGTTCTAGCAAAAATCATTCTTCTCTATGGCATTTAAGATTAGGTCATGTGCACTATAAAAGAATGATTGATATGTCTAAAGAAGGATTGATCCCTAATTTTGACATGAATTTAGAGAAGTGCAGTACTTGTATGTTGACTAAGATAGTTAGAAAACCTTTTAAAAGTATTGAAAGGAATTCTAAGGTGCTAGAACTTGTACATAGTGATCTATGTGATTTGCATGCTACACCATCTTTAGGGAACAAAAAGTATTTCATCACTTTCATAGATGATCATACTCGCTTTTGTTATGTTTATCTATTACATGCTAAAGATGAAGCCCTAGATAAATTCAAGGTTTATAAAATTGAGGTTGAATTACAACATAGTGACTTGATTAAGAATTCATGCACCGATAGAGGTGGAGTGTATTATGATCCTGTTTATATTTTCAGTCTGTGGGAATTATACATGAGACTACAGCTCCATATACACCACAACAAAATGGTGTATCTGAGAGGAAAAATAGAGTCCTAAAAGAAATGGTTAATTCCATGTTATCTTACTCAGGATTAAGTGACGGATTTTGGGGTGAAGCCATGTTAACAGCTTGCTATTTATTAAATAGGGTTCCTAACAAAAGGAACAAGATTACCCCATATGAGCTTTGGTACAAAAAGAAACCAAACTTAAATTACCTTCGAGTTTGGGGTTGTAGGGCGGTTGTTAGACTACCCCAACCAAAGATTAAAACTTTGGGAGAAAGAGGTATTGATTGCATATTTATTGGATATGCTGAGCATTCCAAGGCTTATCGGTTCTATGTCATAGAACCTAATGATTCTATATCGGTTAACACTGTGATTGAGTTAAGAGATGCAATATTTGATGAGACACGTTTCTCATCAATACCTAGACCAAAGGATCTTGTTCCTAGTTCAACTGGAACAAAGGAAGGAGATGACACACTCATTCCTTCTAATGCGTCACCTATGCTCCGCAAGAGCAAGCGAGGAAGAATTGAAAAATCTTTTGGTCCTGATTTTCAGCTTTATTTAGTTGAAGGATCAAGAGATGATGTTGAATATCAATATTTATATTGTTATCATGTTGATGAGGACCCTAGAACGTTTGATGAGGCTATGCAGTCTATAGACGTTGCGTTTTGGAAAGAAGCGGTAAACGATGAGATA
>NC_025694.1:15223861-15224937 GCF_000633955.1 Camelina sativa | reverse complement strand
GCGTCACCTATGCTCCGCAAGAGCAAGCGAGGAAGAATTGAAAAATCTTTTGGTCCTGATTTTCAGCTTTATTTAGTTGAAGGATCAAGAGATGATGTTGAATATCAATATTTATATTGTTATCATGTTGATGAGGACCCTAGAACGTTTTATGAGGCTATGCAGTCTATAGACGTTGCGTTTTGGAAAGAAGCGGTAAACGATGAGATAGACTCCATCGTAGAGAATAATACATGGATCCTAACCGATCTACCACCTGGTTGCAAGCCTTTAGGCTACATGTGGATCTTTAAAAAGAAGATGAAAGTCGATGGAACAATTGACAAGTTCAAAGCTAGATTGGTTATCCAAGGCTTTAGACAAAAGGAAGGTATCAATTATTTTGATACCTATGCTCCTGTTGCTAGAATATCTTCTATAAGATTATTAATTGCTTTGGCTGCTATTAATGATCTTGTGATCCACCAAATGGATGTTAAAACAGCGTTCTTGAACGGTGTTTTGGAAGAAGAAGTCTATATGAAGCAACCTGAAGGGTTTGTTATGCCCAGGAATGAGCAAAAGGTGTGTAAGTTAATAAAGTCATTGTATGGGCTGAAGCAAGCACCTAAACAGTGGCATCAAAGATTTGATGAGGCTATCTTATCAAATGGATTCAAGTTGAATCAAGCAGACAAGTGCTTATATAGCAAATTTGATGATTCCGGTAATGGAGTAATCATTTGCTTATATGTTGATGACATGTTGATCTTTGGTACTGACTTAAGACAAGTAGAACTTGCAAAAGAGTTCTTGTCATCAAATTTTGCCATGAAAGACATGGGGGAGGCAGATGTGATTCTTGGAATTCGAATCAAGCGTGAGAACAAAGGCCTATGTTTATCTCAATCTCATTACATTGAAAAGGTTCTAAAAAGGTTCAATTATGAGAAATGTTCTCCTGTGAGCACTCCCATGGATGCGAGTGTGAAGCTTATGCCTAATACGGGAAAAGCAATTTCACAACTCGAGTACTCACAACTTATTGGCTGTTTAATGTATGCCATGACAAGTACTAGACCGGATATAGCTTATGC
>NC_025694.1:15199635-15223227 GCF_000633955.1 Camelina sativa | reverse complement strand
GGAATGAGCAAAAGGTGTGTAAGTTAATAAAGTCATTGTATGGGCTGAAGCAAGCACCTAAACAGTGGCATCAAAGATTTGATGAGGCTATCTTATCAAATGGATTCAAGTTGAATCAAGCTGACAAGTGCTTATGTAGCAAATTTGATGATTCCGGTAATGGAGTAATCATTTGCTTATATGTTGATGACATGTTGATCTTTGGTACTGACTTAAGACAAGTAGAACTTGCAAAAGAGTTCTTGTCATCAAATTTTGCCATGAAAGACATGGGGGAGGCAGATGTGATTCTTGGAATTCGAATCAAGCGTGAGAACAAAGGCCTATGTTTATCTCAATCTCATTACATTGAAAAGNCATTGAAAAGGTACTTAAGAGATTCAATTATGAGAAATGTTCTCCTGCGAACACTCCCATGGATGCGAGTGTGAAGCTTGTGCCTAATACGGGAAAAGAAATTTCACAACTCGAGTACTCACAACTTATTGGATGTTTAATGTATGCCATGACAAGTACTAGACCGGATATAACTTATGCGGTAGGAAAGTTGAGTAGATATACTAGTAACCCTAGTACTCACCATTGGCAAGCTATAATACGAATGCTTAAGTACTTGAAAGGAACCATAAATTATGGTTTGTCTTATGTCAGATTCCCTTCGGTCTTAGAAGGATATTCCGATGCAAGTTGGAACTCCAGCGTAGAAAGTAACTCTTCTACAAGTGGTTGGGTGTTCTTGCTTGGAGGAGGGGCCATTTCTTGGGCTTCTAGGAAACAAACTTGTATTACAAGTTCGACTATGGAATCAGAGTTCATAGCGTTAGCGGCTGCTAGCAAAGAGGCAGATTGGCTAAGAAACTTAGTCTATGAGATTCCATTGTGGCCGAGACCGGTATCACCAATTTGTATACATTGTGATAGTAAAGCCACTTTGGCTAGAGTTTATAGCCAAGTGTATAATGGTAAGTCACGACACCTGGGTGTTAGACATAGCATGATATGTGAGCTGATCACTCATGGGGCTATTACCATACAGTTTGTTCGGTCTGAGCAAAATCTAGCTGATCACTTGACTAAAGGATTAGCTAGGGACTTGGTGATCAAGTCGGCTAGAGGGATGGGTTTAAAGTCCATTTGAAATTTTTAATTGTGGGATACCCAATTCCCCTCTAATACAACGTTAGAGGCTGAATTCAATGTGGAAAGCTTACAGTTAAAGATTGAAGCACTTGTTGTATCATCCCAAAGTAAGTGCTTGAACCTGCAAGAAAGGATTAGGTTGAAGTTCTCTTCTTAATAGATCTTTTGAAAAATTGCATTTGCAGGTGCAAGATTAAAAGATCTACCTATATGAGTATGAAGTGGAGCCGCATCAAGAAGCTTGGACTTAGCTTCCTATATGCTCATGAATGGATAGGGACACATGGCTTATAATAGTGTCAAGTATAAACACTTAGAGTAGTGTCAAGTATTATAATTCGTGTGTGTATTATCTTCATGTACCCAAATGAGTTGAAAGGATTCAATCCATTGGACATCCTAATTCTCGGGTATTTGGAATGTGTAATATTACTAAGATGTAAATTCAATCGTTACGATATTTACATTTATGCATGAGTTTGGTTTATGTGTGTTGTTAAAGATGTGAATCAAAGATTACACTTAAATGGGGGAGGAATGTTGGAAATTTAAGTGTAAAACAAACGGTTGCTTTATGAACCAAAGCAACTGTTCGGGTTATGGTTATATTACAAACGTACGGTTGCAAACGTACGAACACAACTTTATGAAACCTATAAAACTTTGTTCCTCCGCACAAAAACAGAGTACGGAAAACAAAGAGGAGGAGAAGAGATTCACAACATCAAAGACAGAAACTCTTTGGTGAAAACACAAAACAAAACACTGAAACTCTATTTGTTTCTCTTGGATCTTAGCCTAGAACAAGAGAGAAACTTTGATTGTCGTATCCTGCGAGAGATTTTGTGTAACCCAAGGCTTTTGATAAGGGTCAAAATACTCTTTAAGAAAAGTGCTCTTGGGCGCGATTCAATCATTATCGAAGTTCACCGTACGTTACGATGGAGAGTTACACCGCAGATACAACACTAGCAGAAGCATTAGTCAATATTCTCAAGAAATATGAACAGCCAGTTCCAAAGGCTCCAAGAATCAAGGAGGTTTGCAATAGAGTTTCCATTGCGTTGATGAAAGCTAATACTGAGACGGTCAAGACTTTCCAAAACCTTGGTATGAAGAATGAATTAGAGACTGTCTTTGAGACCACGACTGAGCTTGAGAACTTTGATATATTCTCTGGCACGGTTGGGTTGGCACGCCATGGCTCAACGATCAATGAACTCATTGAAGAAGCAATTATGTTGTTGAGTTAGTCTAAGAAATCACAGTCAACAAATTTAAGGTCATCGACTTTGTCTTAAAGACCTTTTGGTCAAAGCCAACAAGAGATGATTTCATCTCTTCACAGAGATTTTTGCTTAGACGCAGCATATAAATAAAATCATATAAACCATAACCAGAAGATATTTTGTTATGACAAACCTTTAAACATTTTAGCTTTCCATTCTATTTTGCACAAACCAAAACACACAACTTAATGGAATTATCTACTTTTGAAGAAATTAAGATCCCATCGGCGTAACAACCCATCTAAAACGTTTCCTGATGTACTACTACGTCCAACCACAGTCACTGTTGCCTTTGTACGTGATGACAAATCAATGGCGTCGTTTGTGTTCTGACTCATTTTGGGCGAAGCACCAGGGACGAAACCATTTACAGGTCCTGGCAGAGAATCCGATGTTCTACATGGAGCATTGGCTTCAGAAGATGATGGCGCATCATGGTTACTAGGTGCTGGACCGGAAGTAGTATCTATCTCAAAATGTGCTAATTCAGGTTTTGTAGTAGACGCAGTAGCATTACCTTCTTTTTCTTCAGTGTTCTCTGTATTGGTCCTGTAAGGTTCTTTGTTCTGATTAGTTTCAACCTCCACATCCTTCAGCGATTTCATCATTGCTTCCATCAGCATCTGAGGCCATTAAGATATGTAAATAAACAAATATATAGCATAGTCATAAAGAGGGCTCATAGTGAAAAATACACTTCTTTTTAAATTTATTCTCACCCTCTCTTCTTCCTCTGCATTAGATGGAAAATCTGCTAGCTCATCTACGTGAAACTCCACATATTGATCATCATCTAAAGCTACCGCAAGATGAGGATATGGATCCCCATTCGACAAATCAAAGCTGATCATATCAGAAGATGAACTACTGGAGACTTCATGATTCTCTTTCTCCTGAAATAAATCATATCATGCAACATCAGGAATATTCTACAGTCTAAACATCTCTTCATTTCTGTTTCTAGTCCACAGACGGTATTTTACATGTACAGAAGTTGGTCACAATGCTAATGGTGTCTCTACTATTTTTGAAAAAAAAAACATCATATATGTACCAATGACCATACCCACACACCCACAAGAACAGTAAATACAAAAGAGATAGAGAAACTGATCTCATACCTTGGTTTCTGATGATGATTGATTAGATGGGTCGCTGGAAGGAACCTGAGAGAAGTAACAAAAAACCAACATGTTTCTGGGGATTCAGCATAAGGGAAATGTATATACTTCACAAATGTAGTAGGAAAACTGTTTTGGCCACTAGTATTAAAACTTTTCAGAATGTAGTCACAAAAATTACCAACCTCTGTGCGACTCATAGGTCTTTTCAAGCGGACTTCATTTATAGCATCTGAGGTGCTGCCTGCAGCTAAACCTGAAAGCAATTAGATAAGATGTTGCATAAGGATTCCATAAAACCAAATATTGAGATTTACCAGGATGACTTACTTTTTTGTGCTGAGGATTGTGGAGAACTAAGTTCTTGCATGGTGCTCCAACTGCCCTGAACATAAAACAGTTAACATCATTGATATTTCTTGCTAAAGAGCCATGAACACCTAAAATAAAAATGAGATTTGTTACCTTGGCAAAGTAATCATCCACCGGGTCAAAAAATGATGGCACAACCACCTCTGGAGGTCGAAGAACGTTATGAAAAAATATGTTTATTGAATCAAAGTAGAACTGTGGCCGTGGTGAATTGTGGTCTCCCTCGAACTTGATTATATTTTTGTCTCCCTAGCATAATCAAAATTCAGATGTTTAAAAGGCTGCATGGTCAAGGGTTAATCAAGAACTTCTGAGACGCTAGAGGAAGAACAGTATAACATGAAGAAAGCCTCCCTAGCATGGAAAACTTACTATATATGCTTGATATATACGCTCTGAGTGATGAGGGTGAATAAAGTCATCGTCGATGGCATGTCCAAATAAAACAGGAACAAAACATGATTTTGCGACCTGCAGCGTGAACGATAAAAATTGAAAAAAAACGAGAAACAAAACATCACATAACATAAGAACACAGAGCTAGTAACAAAATCTCTACTAACAATTGAGTTTGATACAATTACACACTTTAAGAAACATACTTTATGCCAAACAATGTGAGAAAATACGCAACTGACTACCAAACAAATGATGATGATGCATGCTAGTGAACAGATTACTTAATCATCCAAGTATTCAACTGGACAAAAAGTAAAAACTAAGAGGAAAAGACCTTTATGGTGTTGAGATCCGTTATGTCAAACTTGGCTTTCTTCTGAATAGCTCTACGCATATATTGTATTGCAAATTTTATCTGAATAAGATATTGAAAGAGATTAAAGCCGTATTATATAAAGCACTGTGGAAACCTTGTCGTGGGCAGAACAAATCCCACAAGAAACAGACACTACAAATTTACTTGCACTTACAGTAAACTTTGGTAACCGGAACTTATATGTATCTACAAGCTCCATCATCAAGTCAACCAAATCAGAGAACGGGCTGTCTAGAACCATAGCTGCAATAGATGGATCCTCGGCTCCATACATTAAGCTGGAAGACAAGTGTAATATAACACAATGATTTCATAATCCAGCAGACAGGGAGAATGATTGTAACAATCAAATTTTAAGTTGCAGTGGTTGACGTTTAACATGTTATATAGATCATTTAGACACAGGAAAGAGTCATGCTTTCTAAGCTAATAAGACAACAAACCAGCCCTAAGGGTATTTCATTTGGTTCTCAGCAACTATTCTTCTCTCCACTAGAAAATACAAAAGGGGTTCTCAAGATACGTAAATCCTCAATTGCTTAACTTCTACTGTAAATAGTTCCGTACAGTTTCATGTAAAACTGGAAATGAAAATGCTCTTAGCAAGTGATTTAACAAATGAAAGACTTAAAAAGAACCTTGTGACAGCACCCATTGAACGACCCCATAAGCCAATCAGGGAGACATTTCCATCTGTGCGCAAATACTCAACCACAGCTTTCAGATCCTCTTTCTGCAAGCACCCAAGGTACGTTTAATAATGATAATAGAAGGAACCGCTCTTATCATTCAGGATAATGACTAATGCCCGGGATAAATTATCGACAAGCTAATCAAGGACACCACAATTCAACATGATCTTTCCACTAATGAACCCAGTGACTACGTGAGGTTTGGAAACTAAATATATGAAAACCTACCTAAGTGAATCTACCATGAAATAGAGCATCAAAGCCTCTGGATCATATGGAAATCTTTCTTCAGAAAGACAACAATGAGGTAGCTCTATAGACCAAATGAAGTAGCATATGGTCTATTGGTTTCAATGGTATAAAATTTAGAGAAACCACGAGAGATATAACCTAACATAAAATCAATCAAGAAGCAATATCGACTATGGACAGCTTGTTTACTCCAAACAGCAATAAGTTTAGGCCTTAATCTTTGCGGAAGAGAAGTGATATATTTTAAGAAAAGATCAAAGGAGGACATACTTCGTTCCAACCCAATGTGACATACTCCCCGCCAGAGAGACCAGATCCCGAAAAGTCAAGCGTGAAGATTGTGATGTTTGAAGGAAGTAATACGATTACAGCTTCACTGGCATCAGCTCTACAACCACTGAATAAACATAGGGCTATTAATGAATAGTAGTACGCTACAAGAAACATTAACAACCAAGGAGTAGGTGAGGTAAGTTGGTGATCACTGAACAACAGGAAATGGGTAGGACAGTGAGAAAGCAATAGGACCACTTATGAAAATTGGAAACTCCTATTCGAGTGTTTGCAACCATATCAGTTGTTTCATTTCAAATCATAGTATCCTAAGTCCTAACAGCTAATGCATTTAATAAAGGATGAGTAATTCAGCTTCTTTCCACCAACAAAGCTCAGAGTCACACAAATTTTAGTTAGATTTCACATTTACCTGTTTCCATGGCAGTATATTACACAAGGGAGAGGCCTATCTTCAGGACGCTCAACTGGCATGTAATGACTACACTTAAGGACATCTCCCCTGCTGTTTTTAACCTGTCAAGATACAATATCCTCTATCACCTTAGGCGAAGATAAGATAACTAAACCTCTAAAAGCAGGAAAAAAAAAAAGCCAGAGCTAACATGACAAGAGCTACTCCAAACCAGTGGCTGTAAAATAAGGAAACTTCTCCGATCAATAATGAACAATATGAAATTACATTGACATGAATATAACAAACATGTTTCCCTCATATTTATTCTACTCAGGAGTTCACAACAATTATTTTAATATTCATCATACACAGGTTCTGAGTTATTTTGACAGATATTCAAAGTGAGAAGAAGGTTGAAACTTCATTTAGCAATTAGCAAAAATCCTTTACACGTCCATGGATTGTTAGCCTTTTTTATAAACTCTACAAAAATGCAATAGGAAAAGGTTTACCTCTAAATCTTTCCTCTGGTACCATCTCCCTTTAAGCATGAACTCTTGTTCCAAGAGATCATGTTCCGGATTGTATTCAGCTCTGCATCACACACACAAGTTACATTCAAATGAATATGGAACAAAAATGTATTAACCAAAATCAAAAATCTTATAATGGATTTGAAAAGAGGAACAGGGCTTTTCTTGAAAAATGCAACCCTAAATCAAGTTGATGTAAAAAAAAAAAGAATCCAAAATCAACTTGAGACCAAGAACAAAACTTCAAAATTCAAATCTCAAACTCTAAACTTGCTGTGAAAACCCAATTCTACAACCTAGTAAAAAAAAAAGAAGAAGCTGAAATAGAAAGATAAAAATCAAAAACCAAAGAAAGCTAAAAGAGCTTCTGTTACCTTGGAGGTCGAATGATGAAGTTAACAAGCTGCTCCATCGGAAAAAACAAAAACAAAATCACTACCTTCTTCTTCTTCTTCTCATTCTTCTTCCATCTTCTTTCTCACGATTCGTCAAAGTCAAAGCAAATAAAAAAAAAAAAAAAGGATTCAGACAGAAGAAGAAATGTAACTTAAAAATAAAAGAACCCTAAATCAAAAGATCGAGCTGTTCCAGAGAAGCGCCAGTAGTGAGAGAGAGAGATCGAAGAGACGAAGAAAGCACACAGAACAATAAAATAAAGAAGCAAGCAAATACACAAAAAAAAAAAACGGCTTTTTCGTTTGTTGAACTGTTTTTTTTTTTTTTTGATTTTTCAAAATTATAAACAAAAACTTTTATAAATTAGCCCCACATTTTTGCCGCTTTTTACATTTAACATCTTAACATTTCATGGAATTAACCTTTGAAAATGTAATTATGGAATTTTAATTAATTGATGCTAACGTAATCATTACTCATTATTACTATTCCAAAGTTTTTTTTCTTTTAATTTTCAGTGAAAGCTGACAATGACGAATCGACAATTCAAAGTCTCTTCTTCTATAGTTTTTTTTTTCAAAACTGTAAATTTAAGGTTTTTGTAGAGAACGTGCAAGTATTGTCGTTATAGGTAGACTAATATATATATATATATATATATATATATATATATTTAAAATATAAATACGAGGTTGGTTAAGAGATTAAATAAACTTATAGGAGGTTAATTATTACAAGTACTAAAATAAAGCTGTAATAAGTAAGGTGTGACTTTGTGAATTTTTAGACAACAAAGTGCATATCTCTGGCCACAGAGAGATGATTTCATCACAGCACGAAAGATTTTTTTGTCGTTCTTTTAAAGATGTAGTAGTGGGCACGTGTGAAATAGGACAAACACACGAACGAATTTTATGGCCCATTAGGTATATACTTCCACTGGGCCTGACTAAGCCCCGTGATTAAAAGAAAACTGGAAACAGATCTGAACCGTTCGTAGATTGTAAAAGATCTGGACCGTTCATTTATTTATCGGCTGACAGATTCGTCCCTTCACGAATATCAATACCAAACCAATAGAAATATTCGTTTGCTGTCTTCTTCTCAAATCGGCCACAGCCATTGCTCTCTCTCTCTCTCTCTCTCTCTCTCTCTCTCTCTTTGCTCATAAAGCTACAGCCTTTTTGTGATTTCTGGAGGTTTCTGCTGTGGGTTTTTGTAGATTGAGGGTGTGATTTGTGATTCGTGGGTCAGAAGTAAGAGAGTGGTATTAAGTTAGTCATGGATTCGGATCAAGGAAAGCTTTTTGTCGGTGGTATCTCATGGGAAACTGATGAAGACAAGCTCAAAGAACATTTCAGCAACTATGGAGAGGTTTCGCAGGCCATTGTGATGAGAGATAAGCTTACTGGCCGACCTAGGGGTTTTGGTTTTGTTATCTTCTCGGATCCTTCTCTTCTCGATAGGGTTCTTCAAGACAAACACAACATTGATACTAGAGAGGTTAATTGATTCTTCTCTTATAGCTCCGTTTCTCTAATTGTCTTGGTTTCCTTGTTTCAAAGTTTTGCACTTTTGCGCTTAGCTGCGTTGATTTAGGCATTTTAGGGAAATTGATAGTTGTTTTGTGCTTTGCATCATACTCTCTGTGAAGTGATTGAGTAGAGTATTAGAAAAGAAAGTTTGGTTTGGTCTATAGGTTGTGCTATGTTCTTGATTTGGGTCAAGTATGATTCTTGGAGGTTTGTTAATTGAATTTGGTTGGTGTTTAGGTTGATGTGAAGAAAGCCATGTCAAGAGAGGAGCAACAAGTCTCTGGAAGATCTGGGAACCTTAATCCATCTAGAAGTTCTGGAGGTGATGCTTACAATAAAACCAAGAAGATCTTTGTTGGAGGCTTGCCACCTACTTTGACAGATGAAGAGTTTCGCCAGTACTTTGAAGTCTATGGCCCTGTGACTGATGTTGCCATCATGTATGACCAGGCTACTAACCGACCTCGTGGGTTTGGATTTATTTCCTTCGACTCTGAAGATGCTGTAGACCGTGTGTTGCACAAGACTTTCCATGATTTGAGCGGTAAGCAAGTTGAAGTAAAGCGTGCTCTTCCTAAAGATGCCAATCCTGGAGGTGCTGCACGATCAATGGGTGGTGGTGGCTCTGGCGGTTACCAGGGTTACGGTGGCAATGAAAGCAGTTATGATGGACGTATGGATTCCAATAGGTTTATGCAGCACCAAAATGTTGGAAATGGTTTACCATCTTATGGGTCTTCTGGTTATGGTGCTGGGTATGGAAATGGTAGTAATGGTACCGGGTATGGTGGCTTTGGAGGTTACACTGGTTCTGCTGGAGGTTATGGTGCAGGTGCTGCTGCTGCATATGGAGCGACCAGCATCCCAGGTGCTGGTTATGGAAGTAGTACTGGAGTTGCCCAGAGAAACTCATGGGACAATCCAGCTCCTAGTGGTTATGGGAGTAGTGCTGCTCATAGTGGATATGGAGTTCCTGGTGCTGCTCCTCCTGCGCAGTCACCATCTGGCTTTAGTAACCAAGGCTACGGATATGGAGGGTACAGTGGAAATGATTCTGGTTATGGAAATCAAGCTTCATATGGTGCAGTTGGTGGGCGTCCTAGTGGTGGCGCTTCAAACAACCCTGGTAGTGGTGGCTACATGGGAGGCGGTTATGGTGATGGATCTTGGCGATCTGACCCGTCACAAGGTTATGGTGGTGGGTACAATGATGGTCAGGGTCGACAAGGCTAGTAGCAACTAGGGGATTATCACTACCCTGGTTTTTGGATCCTTAGATCAAATCAAAGGCTCTCCTCAACTTCATAACGGGTTGGACTGCTTGAATCTCTTTATAAGCACGTGCTATCTATTACAATAAGTCACTTCTATTATTAAGTTATTTTTCGGTTGAGTGTACTTTTGAGTTCTGGCAGAGTTTAATTATAACTACAGGCTTTGCTGTTTTCATATTATGTTTGTCGTCCTAGTATTCTTGCCGGATTTGTTGTTATTGATTGTGTTATTTTGGTTTTGGCCCTGATGGATATAACATAAGCAGGGAATAACATAAGCAGATATGGTGAGCAGAAGTCGATGGAGGTGAGAGTCAAATTGCTAAACGTATGGTTTTGAGTAGAAAGTAGAGGTAGTTGGTTCAGTTAGTTAGTGGTAGCATCGAGATGAAGGTGTAGAAAATAGTGAGAGTGTGGCTTTGAGAAAAGGGGCATAATCATTTTGCATCATGTGTTTGTACAGGACTTACCGAGGTGTGATACTTGAGTTCTTAGGTGGAGCAACGACTCATCGGGGTTGAATCTGAGGTCTGTTCCTACTTGGAGTTGAGGTAAATTGCTCGAAGAATGAAGAGTCAAGTTGTTTATCAGTATGTGGGCTACTTAGGTTAACGGGAATGAAACAAACGTAGAAAGGCAGTAGGCACATACGTTGGAAATACAAAGGCAGCCACATTGTTGATATATCTTTTGATATTGTGGAGTTTGATCCGTAGTGGTGGATATTAGATACCAAATTATCGCAATTATAGAAACTAGTGGAAACACAAAAAGTTCAAAGCTTATCATGGTCTGGAAATACTAAGTTACAAATACGTGAAAGCAAATTTATTTCATTAAGAAGTCGGTTTAACCATCTTGTTTAACGTCAGAGACATCCATGCACTGCAACTACAATTTTCTTCTCATTGGTAAAGTGAGCTCAGTGGCGGTGTCCAATCCAGCCACCGCCAAATCCCCATCCTTTACCAATACCAACGCCTTTCCCGATGCCGCCAACTTTACCAATGCCACCTCCAAAACCACCGACTTTGCCTATTCCGTGGCCAAAAAGGCCACCACCTTTGCCTATCCCGCCAGCGATTCCACCTCCTTTGCCAAATCCCGCACCGTGCCAACCACCAAAACCACCTCCAAAGCCCTTTCCGCCTCCTACGAAGGTCTTCTCCTCTTCATCTTTGTTGAAGGTCACACCTTCTCTCGCATCCACATAATTCACCACAAAAACATTGAACCATAACAAAGCCAACAGACAAGCTCCATTCACGAGACGCCCCATCTCTTGTGATTCCTTTTATTATGCTTGTATTTGCATAAGCCAAGAGAGACCAGCTCCGTTTATATAGCGAGTAGCAAAACCAACTACACGACCACTTTCTCAAACAAAGATATCTAAATAAAATATTGTTTCAACTACTAACTGACTGATTGTTTCACTTCAATTCGTAAATAATTTTACGTTTTCATATGTTCCCATAACATCTTTACTCGTACCATGTCTCCATCCATCGACTGCAACTCCATACGCACTTTAAGTTTCCATTTTGGTACAGAAGAATAAATTTCTCAAAACCATTTTTGTTATAAAGTTCGTCTTTTAATGTTCTATTGATAGTTGTTACTTGTTAGTTTGGTGGTTTAATCTATGTAGACGTTTAAGCACAATCTGAGCGTTTAAATTGATAAAATAAGAAACTTAACGGCCCACTCCTACAACGCAAAGCTAATACGTAGCTACTTCTTCGTAGATTAAAAAACAAAAAAATGTTAAAAGAGAATTGAATAAAACCGGTTAGTGTGTTTTCTCAAATCTACTAAAGTGTGGTAAGCATTTATGTAACTACTTCAAAATATGAGTAAGTGAAGACTGTAAGGTTAAAGCAACTTGATCCATCGGTAGTTTGTTTTCGATAGTCCGACTCCTACCTACTAGTTCTTTAATTATATCGGTGGAAGTTTAGTTGTTAATAATCAAGTACAAAGTAATAAATTTAGAGAAAATGATTAATTTGTAGTAAGTTTATTCATTTAAAACATTTTTTTCATACATATTATGAAACAAACTATTGTATACATGAACTCACGGTATACAGTTAATACATGCCAGGTCTTTATTATACGCTATCGCATCCCATGCACCACGTATGTGTGTAGTTTTGAGTGCTATTTGAGGATGAGAGTTAAGAGTGAAATTTTAAAAAATTGCATTGAATTTGAATTATTATTGGTATAATGGACCCAAACAACACAGACAGTGACCTTAATCAATTCAACAATCACCGCATCTCTAAGTCTTAACTTGAGATTCAATTCTTGGAGTTTTTGTACATTTAAAGAAAAATTGAGATTCATTCTTGATTCTTCCGTATAGAGTTCTCTAGGCGTTCTTGATCGCCGGAGATCGGGCTTTAAGGTTCAGAAAAATGCTCCTGAAACGTATCAAGAGAAGAAGAAGATGTTACCAAAAACCTTTTGAATATCGAAATGCGAAAGAAAGGTAAAAAGCTTTTACCAGCAAGAGGCGACAAAGCTGCTGAACAAGACACGAAATTGCAAAGGCACATACTGATAATTAACCCATCCCACAACTGGCCAGAACTGTTCCACATACAACAAAGTTTCAGAATTCAGAACCATCCAAATTGAACGTTTGTCAAAAGCCTTCTAACATAAAGTGTGTTTATATGTGTACTCTTATACCTTCCATGCTGTTAACTGGATTGTAGGGAAATCTTTCCCAACTTTTTGCTTGACTAGCTTCCATGGCCTCCCTGGAACACATCGCAGGACATATATAGTATCTTAACTCTAAATTATAAATCACTAAAAAAGAAAACCAAAAAAAGATCAATTTCAAATGATCCTTAATTACCTTCAACTACTAAACCATAGTAAGACATGAAAAGAAAATTGTTCCAAGGAGAGGATGTAAGTTGTTCCAACAAAACCTGCATCAACACAGTTTTGATTAGTTCATAATATTGGTTCCTCAAGATTCAGAAACTATATAAGAGATCTTTTCAAATATATTGATCATCAGAAACAGCAAGAAAGATGCTCCTAAGATATCTCGAACTAGTATAAGTGTAACTTCAAATTCCAATCTAATCTAAGCACATTCAAATATCAGAAAATCCCATTCAAACATAATTGAGAGAACAAGTATTTGACTTCTTCTATAACTAAGGAGTATTTGAAAAAGCATTCAAGAAGATGAGCCTGTTTTGGTTCGAAAGGCAAAACCTTTTTGGCGACAGTTGAATTACCCTTCTTCCCTTTGAAAATGGCATCCATCAATTTGTGAAAGAAGTGACCAAATGGTCCTCCATAAGCTAACCCATACAACTACAGCATATATAAGAGATCATCACCACAAAACAAAACAAAAATCACACTTTTCAGACACAGCAAACATATATATAAGAAAAAAGCAAAAACGAACCATAAGGAGAAGCAATCTCCGGAACTGAATCCGTTTAACTCCAGAGATCTTCTGAGCTATGGCATCACTGCACCCAGCCAAAACCCCAGCAGTGATCGCCTGAAAGTTCCATTACACAACATGATCATTCGAAGATTTTACATAAATTGAGTGTTATTATAAAAAATAATAAAACCTTGGTTCGTAAAGGGTGAGCTTGAAGCTGAATCAGATACTTCCGCCATGCGACTTTCGCAAGATCCGACATGACCCCCACAAGATTCAATAGAAGATTGAAGAAGACTAATAAATAATGAGCGGAGAGAGAAATAAATTAGGAATATATTCGTTTGGTGATGACTAGACGACAGTAGGCATAGAATGTAAAGTCTTTTAATACTAATATGTGTATGGTCTGAAGAAGTTGCAGTGCCTAAACATATACAGGTAAAAGATCTCATCATGGTTCATTTTGTTATACACGAGTTCACAAGTTGAAAAACTGATATCGTAAATCGGGATGATTTAGCTATTTTTTATATAGAGAAATTAGGTGAGAAACCTCTGAAATTGATAAAAACACCAGATGTATGTACAGACTGAAGTCAAATAAACCAAAACACATGAAAGGAAAATTCAGAAACCATCATAGTTAGTAACAGAGAGCAAAAGTATAAACACAACACAAGAAAAGCAGCACCAGCTGTCCTAACACTTGCCTAAATAGGCTCAGTTTTGAAGGATCAACTGATCGTGGGAACACCATCTTAGCTTTGATTTACTCATCTGAAAAATTACCTGAAAAACAAAATTCAACTATTAACATCTGACACAAGTTGTATTCAACACTTTATTCAAAAGTTTATTGCTTTTACCTATAAGAGGTATCTCCATAAAGCCGGGCGGTCTCTCGAGATGAGGAGCACACGACAACCTGAGTAATCGAATGAAGGGCAATACATATCGTTTGGTCCGATTTGAAGGCTTCCATAGTCACTTGTTAAAGGTTGTTGCAATGTCTCCTCTTTTGCAGTATCAAATACGAAAAGTCCCATACCAGAAGTAGCCATGACAAAATTTGAATTTCCCCATACTTGAGTTATTGCAGAGTGTTGCGGGTGAGAGTTAGAGTCTGGCAGACTGTATGTGCTCACGAGACGCTGTTTCCTTATGGAGAATTGCTGAACTTGAGATGAAGAAGCCATGTGTTTCTTAACAGTTGATTTCTGATTGGTACATCCTAGAAATACTGAATCTCCTCGAGATGATACACATTGAGCATCAACACCAACTTTGGGGATTTTAGCACCAATGCCAGATGGGTTGCGAAAATCCAAGATGTTGATTGAATCACTAGTGCAGAAAACTCCATCGTTGCCTTCAGCATCCAATGAACTTACTCTGCATTTGAGGTGAAGACATCCAAATAAGTAAATGAATGAGAAACTAAAGTATCCACATTATAATCAATTTATGAGGCCAAAGCAAGGAGATAGGAAAAATCTAAAATGGTAAAATAATTATTTTTACCTTTGACGAACACCACCTCCAACTTCAGCATCTGTGTTGTTGATATGAAAAGCTGAGATTTTTTTCCCTGAATAGGAAATGGTGTGCTGTGCTTCAGGGTGAAGGGAATTGACATCCCAAACAGAAATTGCTGCAGTTTCTGCTATAACAAGTTTTCCCCGATTCCTCCATTGTAAAGGACTCGAATAATCTAAACCTGACACAGGTTTCTGCAGCCCCCATCTCATGATTTGCACCCCATCTCGTATGTCAAAAACCTTAACTACGCTTTGGAAACTAGCAGTTGAGGCTATAAGAGGACCACATGGTCTGTACCACCATTGTTGAGTTTCTGGTACAACTGCACAAGCCGGAGTGTTCCTACCATGTGATCTGTTATTGGGTAGGGGAGCAAGAGCTGTTCTTGAAACTCTTGAAGATCCATCCTCGATGTGAAATGCTTTAATGTCTTTCGTGTAGAAATCCCATGAACAAAAGCCAGACTCTAACGTATTCCCAGCAGAAGCGGCTATGACATATCTTCCTGAGCAGCCATCTGCACCCGGTGCACGAACTACCCAGCAATCTCTCCAAGTGTTTGGTGAGATACCATCTGGAGGACTGTACACAGCTTTCACCTGAAAAAAAAAATTCAAGTCTTTAATGTGAAAGTCAAAGATAACAATGCATATACAGTGTACAAACTCCAGTCACTTCATAGAAAACCACTCAGATTTGTAGAGAATTACAATCATTAACCATAAACTCTGCATACAATATATATCCGAAAATAAAGCTGTTCTTAAGTTATAAGATGAAAAACACATATCAACCTAAATCAAGAAAAAGCTATCCTAAACATCTTCTAAAAACAGAAGAAATGTGTATGTTGTGGTGAATATGAGATATTAAAATCAATGTTCCACAGCAGCATAGTTCAAGATATTAAAATCAATGGTGGTACTACAAACTTTTCAAGCAGGACAGGTGTTCCATAAATGAAGATAATTTGTTGAAAACATAAACGCGTAGTACCTCAGAGTTAGCGACATCATAATAAGAACATGAGCCATCATCATGAGCAAGTATAACTGCCTCGCCCTCTGATACAAACCATCCTCCTGTAGAAGTTTTGGACGCAATGTTATTGAGTTGATGCTTGCCTCCATCATCTATCTCTTCCAGTTCCATCTCCTCCCTATTTTGTTCATCATCAATTTCCTCAAGGGCTTCCTTTGCTCTGAGAATTTCAGTTAAGTTGGAAGTCAGATTGCCGCCTTTTGAAGCATCATTTTCCTTTGACGGTTCCTCTCTATCCATTTCCTGCACTTCCAGATTTTCTGGTGCATTTTGGTCACTCAAAGATGTGACATTTTCCTTGTCAAGTGAGGCCAAGAACTCTAGAGCTATCGCATTCTCCTCAACAGGAGCTGAGGGTTTTTCTTCAACATTTACTGCCTTGTTGGGATCAACAGAATCATGGCCTGTTGAAACATGTGAAGATGTTTTGGAATGAGTTCTGTTCCTAAGCAACCTCTGGTGAGGAAAGAGTCTGTCTTCCAGCTGATCGTTATTTAATCCTCTAACCGAGGCTTTCGGTTTCGTCAGCTGAGTAGTTTTGTTCTTCTCTGGACCATCAATAACACGGCTCATAGACTTTTCAATCCCTGTGATCTTATGATGTATATCAGAGATTATAACCTTAGAAGAATTCGGGTTGTTCAAATCCAGCATATCCTTAGTCTTCTTGATATTTGATGCAATTTTCTTAACCTTTCCTTCAAGAAAAGCAAGCTTCTCATGCAGCTTACTCGGGTATTTACTAGAGCTATTATTGCTGCTAGTTCCTTCATTCCCTCCGATATCCTTTGACATCTCCATTCCCTTACCAACATTATCAAAGGACTTCCTTCTTAAACCTACAGTAGCAGTACCTTTCACAATCTTTTCAACTTTAACAGTAGATTTTTCTCCAGAACCAAGCAAAGCATGTGCCTTAGCATCAGAAATCGAGTTTCTGGCCAAGCTAGAGTCTTCAAATTTGCTTGATTTCACTGGAACACTAGTCACTTCATCTGTTTTCTCATAAACCCTAGTTGACTCACAGATTACAACACCAACCTTATCCTCACTCTCACCCTGTTTGAACCCAGATTTCTTATCCTCCAGATCCGATTCACCCTTTCCCCCAATAACCCTAGATTCATTTCTCTTTCCCAAATCAGAGAAACCCCTAATCAAATCAGATGGGCTAGAGCTCCTACCTCGCAAACCAGAAGACGTGGATCGCGTAACCCGACCCTCACCTCTCACGGCGGACTTATCGATCCGCGGAACAGGACAAAGCACTGGCTTCTGATTCGATCCAAATGACCGGTGATGACTAAGCTTCGGATTCGGATTCGGACTCGGATTTCTTTTGCTGGACAGTGATTTCTGAAGTGCGGGACTAGGATTTTTGATAGAGATCGGAAGTGGAGTTACAGACCTCGATGGTTTTTTACCGGAAGATGGATTATCTCCGGCGCCGGTGTTTATAGCTTTCAGCCGGCGGCGATTTAATGAAGCTGACATCGGCAAAAAAATCTTAGGGTAAAGGTTTTTGAAATCAAATATTTTGGAGAAAGAGAAGGAAAAAAAAATTCTTTTGATTCTGAAGAAAAATAAAGAAAAAGCACATAACGACGATAAATGGAGGATTACTAGCTACCACAAGCCGACAAAAATTGTAGAGTTTCAATTTCAAAATTTTTGAGCGGGATTACCAAAATTAATAAAAATTTTGATATTTTTTTATGTCGATGGACTCACTAAACGCTGCGTTTAACCCACGAAGACGTGATAGCAATAAATAAATGCATAATACGCTGCGTTTTGATGGTTAGTGGTTGAGATTTCAAAATTTTATTCATAAACGTCGCGTTTTAAATAAAGTTAGAATACTACACGTCGATGCGATGCGAAACGCTGCGTTGGAGGTGGCAATACCACAAAACATAACGAAACGCACCGTATTGGAGAGGTTAGTGTTCGTTATTAACGTGAAAGGTTTTTGTGTTGTGTTTTTCATTCATGCATTTTTGATACGAAACGTTGTCTCTAATTCTTAGGGAAACGACACAACCGTAGATTTGATGTCCGAGTCTGTTTATATAGCTTCTCCAGTAAGTGGCAAACACAGAATTGGCTTGTCTTATCGAAAAAACTGAAAAAAAGAAGAAGAAAATGGCGAATGAGTTTGGATTCGGGATGGGTTCGGTTCTGGCGGTTGTTGTCGTTGCACTCATCTTACTGTTCGTTCCGTTGATGATTGGGCCTGTGGCTCCTCCGTCTTCTCCACTTATCTTGGTGATTCTGGTCGTACTGCTCTTTGTGTTTCTCTATCTCCATTTTGCTTCTAAGTAAAAGTTTCGATCGATCCCTCTCTTTGAGTATCATGTAATTTTTATGCAGCATATAGACTGCATTTATCAATGTTTTTGGTTATACATTTGTAAAACAAAGAATTATATTTATATTCAATTTGTTGATTAACACATGCGTTGTTGTTCTTTTTTTTTTTTTGTGGTTTGAAACACATTCGTTGTTTGAACATAATCTAGTAAGCTATGTCTATTAGGTCAACTTTGAACCACATCATATATGTTTACAGAATGTATAGTGTAAAGAGGAACAACTATTTAGGTCAAATGTTATTTCATTGGGTAATATTAGACCAACTACATTGGTTTGATGTCTATTAAAACACCAACTTTTTTATTTTTCACATGCCACATCATTTTTTCTTTCTTCCACATCATTGTTTCATAAGATTACAAGATCATACTCTGCCACCATTAGTATTTTATATTTTCATTTTAATTTTGCTTATGTTTTTTGTGATTACATATTATATATTAGTCACAGTTAAAATCAAATTAAAATCCAAAGTCATTGTAAATAAAGCTTATAATTTTGAATTAATTTTATATTCAATTAAAAATAAACAAATGAAACTTATAAGTAAATCCTTTATAAATAAAGCACAAATCACATGTCCAATAAATTTAAGCCTCATCAAAATTCTTTTTATAGTTTAATTAAGAACAATGTCTGTATTGTTGTAATACACAGTTTATCAAAGTATGGCTGTATTGCAGATAACCACTATGCTGATTTCTATTACAAAGCCTATTTGGCTTCAGGTAACACTAAAAATATAATCGATTTTTAAGAAAACAAAATTAGGCTTCCTAATTTGCAGGCACATTTAAATTAAACTGCATTTAGTAATGTTAAAGAAAAAGAGACTTAACTATCTCATTTACACAAAATGCAATAAAATATTCAAAATGCACATATAATTAAAGATAAATTGCAATATAAGATAACAAAATAAATATTTATTGAAAAAAAAATTAAAATATTAAGTTACAATAAAATATTATATTGATGAGAAACTTCAGCGATGAACACACTCTATTAATAAAGAGTTCTCAAATTTTTATACATTAAAAAAATCAAATTTATGATGATAAACTCAATGCGCATGATCTAAGCTAGCCTTCTCTGTTGGAATCAAACGCTGATTAATTCCTAAATCTGATTAAGGAACCAGAAGTGAAAGTGAAGAAGATTGAGAAGAGGAGAAGTATGAGTCTCTTTTGAAGAAGCGTCAACGATTGAGGGAGAAGAAGTTTTTTTGTTTTTTGGGTAAAATACATTGGGCCACTATCATGTTTAAGGCCCAAATACTAAGTGGGTTTAGCAGTTTACAAAACCATAGGTTACATGCTAAGCCTAGTATATATATAGGAATAGGATGGATAATGTATTATTAAAAGAGTGTTCGTAAAAGGAAACTCAAGCGGCTAAACCTTTTTCTACTTTCTCTCTGAATACACGATCTCTGAATACACGATTACACGATGGCTCCTCGTAACAAGTTCTCTGATGATGATTTGAAGAAGAAGAACTTTTTCGAAAAGAGGTTTCCAGGGTTCAAGAGGAAAGCGACAGAGCTCTCTGTTCTATGCGGCAACTCTGTCGGTTTCATCTGTTACGGCCCCAACAACGATCTCCAAGTCTGGCCCGAGCCTCAAGATAACCCATAAGCCCTAAAAGGGATCGTTGGAAAGTTCAATGCGTTAAGCGATCACAAGAGAAAGAATCACGCTTGCGATCTTTACGACTTCGTCTCTGATATCAAGGGTTTGTCGGGTGAGGATTTGAGGAGACATATCGATAAGCTTAGCTCTCACCTAGTTGAAATCAAGCAACTAAAGACAAGTATGTTAAGAAGAGGCGACTCGAAGAAACCTAAGCCGAAGGAGACGGAAGAAGATGATGATCATATTAGGGTTCCAGAAAACGCCACCATTACAAATTGTAACGTGGCTATGATGCCGGAAGATCGTTTAGGATTTGACGACTTGGGTCACGTCTTCCCTGGCTACCACGAAACGGATTCCAGTTTGGGATCTTATCCTGCTTCCAAGTTTTCCTCGGATGTCGGTGTTTCGGATTCTTCTCTGTTCGATCCTTTTTCGTTAGGGTTTTCAGGCGGCGATTATTTTCCGGTGTATCCAATGCCGGCCACAGATTATCTTGGGGTTTGTGCCAACGATGGTGTTTGGGATCCTTGTCGGATGGATTTGGAGTTTTCTTCACTATTTCCTGGCTACGATCCACTTCTGGGAGCCACTGATTCTTTTCTGTCGAGCACTTACCAAACACCGGTGTTAGAAGATAACTTAGGATCCGTCTTCTAGATTATGACTTTGAAGGTATGAACAACACTCACAACTAGGGTTTGACAACAATGTAGTTCACCTACATACATATATACTCACTGTTGATCATTATTAGTATCTTTAAAATGTTTTTCTCCAACGCAAATCCATGTTTGTCAAGTTTTGTAGCTTCTTTCCCCTTGTTTTAAGTGAATGAATGAAATCTCTCAGTCACTATGTCATCTCTGCAATTGCTTTTATAACAAGGTATTACTAACACTCAGGTTATGTATATTGGATTCATATACTATTTTACTCTCTTTTTCTTTCCTACAATATTGAAACTTTGAGTTATATTCAGATGTCTGTTGTACAATCGAGTAGAATTATATTGTTGCCACTTATTGCAAATTCTGTGTTGCAGAAATATTTACACAGAGAGCTACTAGAATTTTGTGTTGCAGAACTTTATCTACCAAATATAGGATCAAAAATATTATTACGCCACAAGATGTATTTATGGTCTTTTGATTATTAGCTATCTTTGAGTGTAATATTTTTTTAAAGCTTAGATATTGTTGTTATACGTTCTAAAGAATTCAACTGAAACCTAATGAAGAAAGATTGGTTCACAAACTTTAAAGATAAAAGATATCCATACGACACTGTCCTATAAAATTAAACACCGCGACCATTTCTGGTAGATTCAAAGTATATCTGAGTATCGAAGCAAGACAGTTACCAAACAAAACAAAACAAAACAAAAGTAGATAGCTGAAACAACTTAAAAGAGAGATGTTCCCTTTCCCTTCTTGTCTCCACCGATCTCAAAGTGCTTGCACCTCTGCAAAACCCACACACAAATGTCTCAGAACCGATACCAAAGGAGTGTTTAACAACGATAATGAATGTCTCACACATTACCTTAATAGGGCGTTGGGAGAAATGTTTGCAGCTTTGGCACTGAAGCCTCAGGACAATCTTCTTGGTTGTCTTAGCCTGTTAGAACGAAATACAAATGATGAGCACAGGCGTAGGAACAGATAATTCCTATAAGACTTTCATAGGATAACAGGCTATTTGAAACATATTTCAGAGTAAAATCTCAACTCCTGCATTGGTTCTCAGACTGCAATAAGGGATCAAAATAGGGTAAATCAAATCTGAATCAGAGCATTATTGTTTCTTTAGTGTTACCTTCTTGTGGAAGACGGGCTTGGTCTGACCTCCATAACCACAAAACACAACGAAACGCACCGTATTGGAGAGGTTAGAGTTGGTTATTAAAACGTGAAAGGTTTTGTGTTGTGTCATTCATGCATATTTTATACGAAACGTTGTCTCTAATTCTTGGGGAAACGACACAACCGTAGAATTGATGTCCGATTCTGTTTATATAGCTTCTGCAGTTAAAGACAAACACAGAATTGCTTGTCTTATCGACAAAAAAAAAAAAAAGAAGAAAATGGCGAATAAGTTTGGATTCGGGATGGGCTCGGTTCTGGCGGTTGTTGTCGTTGCACTCATCTTATTGTTCGTTCCGTTGATGATGGGGCCTGTGGCTCCTCCTTCTCCTCCACTCCTCTTGGTGTTCCCGGTCGTACTGCTGTTTGTGTTTCTCTATCTCCATTTTGCTTCTAAGTGAAAGTTTCCATCGATCCCTCTCTATGAGTATCATGTAATTTTCATGCAGTATATAGACTGCATTTATCTATGTTTTTAATTATACATTTGTAAAACAAAGAATGTATTCTATCTATGATCTATGAATTTTATATATACTAGCATTTATCCGTACTACGTACGGATACGGTATAATAAACATCAATCGCTACTATGCAATGCGTCGGATTCTGGTCATTTAGTAGCTGTTCTTTTTGCCATTGAGTGTTGCCTTATCAGGTTTCAAGCTTTGGATAAGCATGTCACCACCAAGTGAGAGTTTTCTGTTTATGGCTGCCTTTACTGGCGTTCTCAATGGCGTATTTCTGCTTTTATTTGGGCTTGGTTTAGAACCGCAAAGAACGTCTTATTATGTAATGAGTTTTCGTGCAGATTCTTCAGACCCTGAGATGAAAGCAACAATGTCAAAATTGCTAATGATGTTTTTGGCTCAAATGCTAAGGATTAGTCATTAGTAATTAAAAACCAGATTTCCTTACTCTCTTTGTCTCTGTTTTTCATGCTCTTTCTCACCCCTTACTAGGGTTTGACAACAATGGAATTCACCTATATATATGTATTCACCTATATATATATTACTAACATTCAGTTTATGTATATTACCTAATAGACCACTTATGAAATGCAAGTAGATTTATTGGATTCATATACATTTTACTCTCTCTTCTTCTTTCATATAATATTGAAACTTTTGAGTTATATTCAGAAATGTATTTTACAATCGAGTAAAATTGTTGCCACTTCTTGCAGCTATTAGCGTTGCACATTCTGCCAGTGAGAAATATTTACACACACAGAACAGAACTACTTGACTTTTGTGTTGCAGAAAAAATTATATAACATAGGTACGGAAGAAATATATATTAGATCACCATTAAACACAAAAAACAAAAAGTACGAGTTTAGTTAGTAAATACACTACACAAAGCACATCTGCACATGAGTAAGTTAATGTGCTGAAAATTTAACTTTTTAATGGTGTACGTTAATTACCATTTTTTTAATCTCTCTGATTAGTAAATTTCAAAACAAGAATAGTATTTATACTGTAAATTGTGAACTACAAATTTCAAATGACCGAATGTAACATAAAATATGAAATGAGAAACTATGATGGTATAGTGCAGTTCACTAATTTACAATCACATTGCAATACGAGACTATATTTACATATTGTTGTAAGGGGGGGGGGGGGGGG
>NC_025694.1:15163793-15199552 GCF_000633955.1 Camelina sativa | reverse complement strand
AAAGCCAATGCTAATGATTATGTTGATGTTCATACACACACCACTATCATAAAACTTTAACGTTTCCACATGATCATAAAACTTAAACACAGTTCACAGAACCAATAGCATGGGAGAGTAGGTCAATTAGTGTGCTGATCACATAGACAAAACACAAACTAGTAAGAAGGAAAATCTATATGTAAAATATGAAGCAAGAAAAAAACAAAAAAAAAACACTACAGCCGGTGCTTATATCGTATATCTTGCACTCGTTCTCAGCTTATATACCTAGTACCTAGATCTAATATAGGATTAATATATTATTACCACACAAGAATTATTTATGGTCATTTGATTAGCAATCTTGGAGAGTAATAACTTTTAAAAGCTTAGATAATGTTGTTATACGTTCTAGAGAATTCAACTGAAACATAATGAAGAAAGATTGGTTCACAAAATTAAAAGATTAAAGATAACCATACGATACTGTCCTATAAAATTAAACACCACAACCATTTCTGGTAGATTCAAAGTGTATCTGAGTATCGAAAAGAAGCAAGACAGGTACCAAACAAAAGAAAAAAGAAGATAGATGAAACAACTTAAAAGAGAGATGTTCCCTTTCCCTTCTTGTCTCCACCGATCTCAAAGTGCTTGCACCTCTGCAAAACCCACACACAGATGTAAGCAATAGAACTGATGAGACTGTAAGCGTTAAACAAAGATAAAGAATGTCTCGGACATTACCTTAATAGGGCGTTGGGAGAAATGCTTGCAACTTTGGCACTGAAGCCTCAGGACAATCTTCTTGGTTGTCTTCGCCTGTTCCAAAGAAATACAAATGATTAGCAGGCAAAAGTAACAGATCATTCCTACAATAATTTCACATGATTAACTGAAACATATTTCACAGTCGAATCAAAGCTCCTACATTGGTTCTCAGAATGTAATTAGGATCACGATAAGGCAAATCAAAACTGACTCAGAGCATTACTGTTGCTTTAGTGTTACCTTCTTGTGGAAGACGGGCTTGGTCTGACCTCCATAACCAGATTGCTTGCGGTCATAACGACGCTTTCCCTGGGCAGCAAGACTGTCTTTACCCTTCTTATACTGCGTCACCTTGTGCAAGGTATGCTTCTTGCATTCCTTGTTCTTGCAGTAGGTGTTCTTAGTTTTAGGAATGTTCACCTAAGACACAAAAAAACAAACCCTTTTGAGTTAAACTACCACAAGAAATGGTTTCAACAACAACATACAGAACTGAGTACCATCATAAAACAGAAATCCCCCTTAAGTTTACACACATCAATGTATTAACATAACTTCCCCATTCTCCTAAATCATTCAGAACTGATTGCTACAATACGAACTGACTACTCAACTAGTCAATAAACAGTTTGTGAATCCTAAAATTACAAATCCTTCAAATGAACATACAAATTTCCAAATTCCCCTAAAAATCAGAACTGAATTGCATAATAAATGCACGACGTTACATCATTTCTGATGCTCTGCTCTTCACAGAGACGAAGTGAATCAAATCCTCTAAGAAAACAACACAACCGATTCAAAGACTGAGCATTCTAGACTCCAATAATACTCGATTTCAGATGCAAAAACAAACACAAAACAGATCTAAAAACAAGTATTTTCGATTGTTCAAAAGCATACATTAGCAACCAAATACAAACTCTACGGAAATACTAAGTCTCAGCATAACCTAAGAGAAATCTAAAGAAAGAGAGAGAGAGAAGAGAGTCACCATTTTCGCTCTTCGGTGAAGCTCGGTGCCGTCGTTTTCCCCACTGCTCCAAAACCACAAATTATCTCAAAGGAGCGAGTTTATAAGAGAGACTTTGAGTGAAAACCCTAATCCTACAAACTTTGGGCCTTCAAAAATTAATAAAGCCCACTCACGTAATAAACAATCAGGCCCATATCAAAATCCCACTTTACCTTTTTCAGAAAGAGAATAAATACTATATTTTACTTTGCCGAAAATATTATTATTTTTACATCAATCAAATCACACTGGCCCCGTGAGACCAAAACTAGCCGTTTAGATATATATATACATACACACAACGGTTATGTTTGTTTCTTTCTTTCTTTGTTCAAAATTCAAACCTCGTGAATCACAAAACCCTAAATTCCCTTTTCAATTTCACTCTCTTTCTCTCTCTCTCTACTCTAACGCTCTCTGAATCTCAAAATCCCCAATTCCAATTTCGCTCTTTCTAAATCTTGAAAATTTCTTTAACAATGGCACCGACGCCGTCATCTGCAAGATCGAATCAAACCCCATACACTGTAATCAGAACTCCACAAACCAAACAACGTCTCAATTTCCACTCAAAACCCACAAACCCAGATGGATCCAAAGACCCAACTCCACCGGAGCATCCAGTCGAAGTAATCGGACGGATCCGTGATTACCCAGATCGGAAAGAGAGATCAGCTTCGATCTTGCAGGTTAGCCCAGATAACCAAACGGTACGAGTCAGAGCTGATGTTGGGTACAGAGATTTCACACTCGATGGTGTTTCTTTCTCGGAGGAAGAAGGGATCGAAGATTTTTACAAGAAGTTTATTGAAGAGAGGATCAAAGGTGTCAAGGTTGGGAATAAATGCACAATTATGATGTATGGACCAACTGGTGCGGGGAAGAGTCATACGATGTTTGGTTGTGGGAAGCAGCCTGGGATTGTGTATCGATCTTTGAGGGATATTTTGGGTGATTCTGATCAAGATGGTGTTGCTTTTGTTCAAGTCACTGTCTTGGAGGTTTATAATGAAGAGATTTATGATCTTCTTTCCACTAACAGTAGTAACAATTTAGGTATTGGTTGGCCTAAAGGAGGAAGCACCAAAGTAAGTTTCTTTTGTTCATTAGCATCTCTGGAATTTGTAGTTTCTGACTTGGAATTGGGTTGATTTAGGAGTAGTTTTCATTTTGATCAATATCTAAAGGTTTTGTAATTTGTTGTGTGTTTGTTTACAGGTTAGGCTTGAAGTAATGGGGAAAAAGGCGAAAAACGCAACCTTCATATCAGGGACAGAGGCTGGAAAGATTTCTAAAGAAATTGTGAAAGTGGAGAAACGGAGGATTGTCAAAAGTACTCTTTGCAACGAACGAAGTTCCCGGAGTCACTGCATTGTAAGAACGATTCTTCTTGATTGAATCATCATATATATATATATCTATACAACTCATGTCTGTTTCAGCTTACAAGTTTTATTGTTTCTGTAGATTATACTTGATGTGCCCACTGTTGGGGGAAGATTGATGCTTGTTGACATGGCTGGTTCAGAAAATATAGACCAAGCTGGGCAGACCGGATTTGAAGCTAAGATGCAAGTAATGTTTTGCTTTTGTAGCCTCTCTCGAACCATTTGATTCTACCAAAGTAGTTTAGTTTTGGATATCAACTGACCTATATCTCTCTCTCTCTGTACAACAGACAGCTAAGATCAATCAGGGAAATATTGCTCTGAAGCGTGTTGTGGAATCTATTGCAAATGGAGACTCTCACGTACCCTTTAGAGACAGCAAGCTGACCATGCTCCTCCAGGTGAATACTGTGTTCTATTGTTTACTCCTCTGGAAGATGTCTGTGGCAGCTCAGTTAACTTGAAGATATATTTAGTGTTCATCTATTTTTTTTCTGGATGCAGGACTCTTTTGAAGATGACAAGTCAAAGATTCTAATGATCCTGTGTGCTAGCCCTGATCCAAAGGAAATGCACAAGACTCTCTGTACTCTAGAGTATGGAGCAAAAGCAAAGTGCATAGTTCGTGGGTCTCATACTCCAAACAAAGACAAGAATGGGGGTGATGAGTCTGCTTCTGCGGTTATTTTGGGATCAAGAATAGCTGCAATGGATGAGTTTATTCTGAAACTCCAGTCTGAGAAGAAGCAACAAGAAAAAGAAAGGAATGATGCACAAAAGCAGCTGAAGGAGAAGGAAGAGGAAATTGCTGCTTTACGATCCCTACTAACACGAAAGGAAGCAAGTGCTACCAATGAAGAGGAGATAAATGAAAAAGTAAACGAAAGAACCCAACTTGTGAAATCGGAATTAGAGAAGAAACTCGAGGAATGCCGAAGAATGGCTGAGGAATTTGTTGAGATGGAGAGAAGGAGAATGGAGGAAAGGATTGTGCAGCAACAAGAGGAATTGGAGATGATGAGGAGACGGTTGGAGGAAATAGAGGTTGAGTTTCGGCGCTCGAGGGATGGAGGAAGTGTTGATGAAACTAGCGGGTTTGCTAAAAGATTCAGGAGTCTTTACTCTGATGATGATCCTGGTATGGTGAAGTCAATGGACCTTGACATGGGTGAACCAGAACCAGTCGAGCAACTCTGGGGGGTTTCACACCAATCCAGCAACACAATTAGCAGCAATTTCACTAACATTTTGCAACCAAAACCTGCAGAGAATATGGTAACGCAGATGTTCCCTGACCGGGTATGCTTGAGCACTGTCTTTGAAGAAGAAGAGGTTGAAGAAGAGGAAGAAAAAGTGATAGTTGAGGATAAAAGCATCTGCTTAATAACAACACCAATGCTTAGTTTAAACTCTGAAGGTGTGGGTAAAGAGAACTGCTTCAACAGTGCAGATGACAAAGAATCAGCCTCGTCAAGAAGGTTGAGAATTCAAAACATTTTCACCCTTTGTGGCAATCAGCGAGAGCTGTCACAACACGGTGGACATGAGGAGGATCAAGCCAATAATGATGCACCACTTGATAAGAAAGACAATCAGTTGTTTCCTACAACGAATAAGGCTGAAGCACTAGCAGTGGAAGAAGCAAAGGAAAACAATATCTCAGTCGATGAAAGGAAAGACGGTCAGATAGATATATATGTTAAATGGGAAACAACTGCTGATAACCTTCGAAAGCTCATAACAACCCTCAGAGTTACAAAGGATGCAACACTAGCTGACTTGAGGAAGCTTATTGAGATCTACCTTGGATCTGATAACCAGGCTTTTACCTTTCTTATGCTCGGGGTAATAACTAATAAGCACAAAAAGCTTTTCATTGATCTCTTTGTTATGCTCTGATCCTAAATGCAGTTTCATTTCAATGTTTGAAGGAACCATGTGGAGCTCAAGTGGCAAAGGAGAAAGAATCAACAGTTCAAGCGGCGAGCCTTCCTTTCTGCAACGGACATGCTTACCTCGCTACTTTGAGACCGGGAAAGAGCTCACAGCTACAAAGTCTTACACCGGCAAGTCCCCTTCCACTAACTCCCATAGAAAACAAGATGCAATTTACTACGCCCATCTCAAGAGTGACACCCAGCCACCAAGTTGATGAATTTTCATCACCCAATCTCGCAGCTCATCTCAGCTCCACTCCGTTCATCACTACTAGAAGACATTAGTCGCTATGTCTTGTTTTCTGTGTTTAATGGTAGCTTTTGAAAGATGTAACCTACGCCTATTTCTCGGTGTTGAGAAAGAAATACTCTTTATGTAACCAAAATGTATGTTCTACGATGTTTCAGCAGATGCAGACAAAATATATTTTCTTATTTTTGTCCAAGATTTGTCAACAGGAATCTTCATCAAAGTCTGAGAACTTCATTTGACCAATATCACTAGTAAATAACGTTGGTTTTGTATATTTAAATATATTATGAACGCCACAAGGTTGGAGAAGACGAGATAGGTTTTCACATTTTCATTCTATATCGAAGTTTTAGAAAACAGAGGAGGAAAAAAGTGAAGTACACATGACAAGTTACACTTTAATGCTTTATTAACAGATTCTTCTAAAACAGAGAATGAGAGATTGGGAGAATGTATTAACTCTCTTTCTTTCTCTCATCTTGTTCCAAATGTTAAAACAATGCGTGGACATGTCTTTCCTATTATCAGAGGACAGAGCCATCAGCATGGAATGTTGTCTTTTCACTCTCATCAAACTTCTCATTCCTTATCTTCATTTCCTCTTTTTCCCAGAGCCGCCAATGGTGAGGAGCTCGAAGCTTCTAATGGCATCCTCATGCCCAGGCCTTGCAGCTGCAGATGTTTGCTTGGATTCATAGCTCTGTTGAACCCGTTGGGTTGTGGCATGGCGTGATCCACTTGAAAATAGTCGGCTTGAGTGGTTCTCGCTTGGCTCCGCTGATGAGCCAGGTCTGCTGCTTGAGATCACACCTCTCTTTGAGGTACTTCCATTCCGAGACTCGTGCTGCAAGTGAAGCCAACAAATCAAGACCAACTCATATTCTTTAGAAAATTCCTACTTAACCTGAGGATATCTTTGAATCATCAAGTACAGAAATTTTCATGATAGATCTACAGGATTGGCCAACAAGAGAATTAACACCAAAAACTAACCACTTCCTTGGCAGAAGCGGGTATATCATCAGAAGATCTGTGTCTAGAGCGGTCACCATGAGCGCCTTGGCTTGAAACATTTCGTCTGGTGAATGCCTCAAGTGCGCCTGTAAATCTTCCTCGCAGGTCCTGTCCTACTACACAGAACAAGAAAATGAGTTGTTTGGGATCTTTCACTATTTGAGAATTTTTGTTAAGTCTCTGGACACAATTTGATATCTGAAGGTTCAGGTGAAATAGTGCACGTTTATCAGCACCCAAAATTATCATCACTCAAGTCTCAAAAATATACAAGCTAAAAGACATTTTTGATATTTATCTTTGTATTAGTCGGAGAAATTTAGTCATAAGAGGCAGAGAACATCAGTGTACCTGTAGGCTTTTCAGCTCTTTCTGCAGGTGGTCCTGGAGGGTCCAATGCTGGTCTTGGAGATGGCTGTTATGAATGATAGACACATAGATAACAATAGCAGGATAAGATTTTGGATTATTTAATTGTGGCTCTCACAAGTAAATCAAGAATAGGACTAACCCTTGGTCTCGAACTAGAGCCAGACTGAGGATATTTTGAAATTGTCCAATCGAACACGTAATCGAGCTGGTAACCTGCATAGTTCATTCCATCAAAGAAAGCAAGGGATGATACTTCGTAAGTCCCACAAAACTGCATAGACCATAAACAATCTAATAATCGATCGGGATTAAAAAAACAAAGAGAGTAAGAATTTTTAACCTTCACGAATGAAAAGGTCCCTGAAAAGTCTTCTCAGATATGAATAATCTGGTTTGTCCTCAAATCTCAATGATCGACAGTAATGGAAATACGAGGTGAACTCTGATGGATACGACTTGCAAAGTGTCTCCAATAAGTAAAACCATGCTATGTCAGTACTACTGAACATCTTAAAACATTATCTGCCTACAAAACCTTAACAATGATGTACCTCTACAGAAGTAAGCATCTTCTTTTCACTAATCTTGTCATACTTCTGCTTCTTTGTACCAGCTTTTAAACCTTGCCACGGAAGACTGGGACAGGAGAAATGAACTCAAGTCCAAGAATTTCATTTTCTTTAAGAAGTTATAAGCTGTATGCAACAAAGAAATTCCACTACCTTCCTCGTAGAAAATACATCAACACATAACCAAGTGACTCCAGATCATCTCTTCTACTTTGCTCTGTAACCAAGTGTGAAGCCAAGAGTTTTTAAATGCTTCTGACAAGAAATCCGCGGATGTATGAGATGAAAGCAGCTCTTACCAATCCCAAGGTGTGTGTTCACACTTGCATACCGAGCAGTTCCTGTAAGATTCTTGTTTTCCCTGCAAAATTACAAGGAATTCTAACAAAGCAAGCTGGTACAGGAGTGCACAAAGTAAAGTATCGAACACAGGTCTTGAACTCAGTAAGGAGAAGAGAATATTTTCTATTCTCGTACCAACACAAAGGTCTGGGAGAGAGCTATAAGAAAACACTCGTGCAGCATAAAATTTGTGTTTCAGTAATAGGATAGGCATGAAAGATCAACTAAAATAAATACTACAACAGGTTCCTAGACAAAAAGATTCAGTAAGCATTGATATCCGCAAAGGAAGGGTAAGAATTTGCAGATCTCACCTGTATGGTATATGCTTTTGTGTCTGAAGATCCTTGTATTTTTTAGCAAGGCCAAAATCAATGATATACACCTGAGGTTGAAAATTAATTCAGTAAACCAGAAGGCTTTAGTACTAGTCCTATCCTAAGAATCACACGAAGATTTATTCCAAAGACACCTTCAAGACATACACCAACTCATGCTGAAACAGTAGGATTACCTGGTTTGCTTTTCGCCCAAGACCCATCAAAAAGTTGTCTGGTTTAATGTCGCGGTGAAGAAAACCCCGTGAATGCATGTACTCAACTCTACATAACTGCATTGGTACAACATATTCAAATGAAGAGATGAGCAGCGTTCCCAAAGACCAATCTAACATCATAACATAAAGGGCACACCCATTACTCAGCACTTACCAATTGATCTGCGAGCATTAGAACACATTTTAATGAAAATATTCGCTTGCAGTAATTGAACAAGTCCTCCAAGCTAGGCCCAAGAAGGTCGATAACCATACAACTGTATTCACCCTCAACTCCAAACCATTTGAGATGGGGAACACCCGCTATTTGAAAATAAAGATAACATGTTAAACCATCAGAGTTTGGAACTAAAAACTTCATATAAACTAACCAAGAAACACAACTCACTTCCTCCTTGAAGAAACATATATATTTTCGATTCATACTGCAATTGAGGATGCCTCGTCTTCACAGGTTCCTATTGTCAAAGAGAACCGTTTTTAGAAATGGAGCTTGATAAACAGAGAAAGAGTGAAACATGAACGTTGAGGTACAGTATGATTTCAAGTCAAAACTAGTCTTACTCAAAACTATTTACAAAAACTGTCAGATACAATCATAGAAACATATAAAGACTGCAAGAGTCAGTAGGATCCAAAATTTGAATGAAGAACTAAGAAAACAAATACGTAGTTGTTACCAGCTTAACAGCGACTTCTTCTCCTGTTTGGATATTGATCCCTAGATGATGACACACACATCAAAGAGAAAGATTAAAAAATCACACTTTAGATACAACTAAACAAAACCCAAATGCAAGAACACTCTCAACATGCCAAAAGATTGGTACCTAAATAAAGTTCCCCGAAGGATCCACTTCCAAGCTTCCTACCCAACTTAAACTTCCCGCCGGTAACATGATCCATCTTTTGATTCCGATCCATCTCTCTCTTTTTGAATTCACCAGTAAAACCCAATCGCCATATACAGTTAAAGACGGGTTCGAATCAAAAAACAAACCCAAGTAGCTAAATCAGCAAGTTAACAAACAACACAAGTGGATTGATTGATTGATTGATTGAAGCTGATATGAAAGTTGAGGACTTTCGCAAGAAAAGTGTTTTCTTTTTAACTGCGAGAAAGAAAGAAAGAAAGAAAGAAGAATCTATTTAGAAGAAGGAAGAAGGAAGAATCGGATCTGAGTTTGAGGGAAGATTTTGCGGAGATTTGTGGAAGAAAAAGAGAAACAAAGAATAATAAAAGAAGAATATGGCAAAAAAATTGTATCCCTCTTAATCCTCTCTATGTGTTTGTTTATTATTGTTGTTGTTATGTGAGATTTATGATAAGAGAAGAAAGAGTGACAAACTTGAACGTAAATCGGATCTTATTTATTATCTTGATTTGTTGTATATATATACTTAAAAGAACAAATTAGGTGTTTGTTTTCGTGCACGGTTTAACATTTTATTTCTTTCTGTTCTCTAACGACAAATATTTTAATTCGTACAGTAAAACCTCTAATGTTGGAGATCAAGATATTTTATTAATTTATAGTAATATTAATTTATAGATATATTTTTAATTGTTTATTTTTTTTAAATTATGAATTGGAACAATTATAGCAAAATAAGATTAAACTTTCGGATGTTATAAATTTTATGGTTTAGGAATTGAACTTGTAATATTTATAAAGCATTATTGACAATAAATTACAAATACTATAAACAAATTGACTTATACACATGACATACATAAATTCAAATTTATGAATAATAATAATATTAATTCTCATATTTTAATAATCTGTCTAATTATCAAATTGTAAATGATGCATATCTAAAAATTAAAACTTTAAAATTTAATTATTTGTATGACATGTTATAAAATATTTTAGAGATATCATTATAGTTTGAAAATACAACATTACAAATGTTCTATAGAAATGAGTTTTAGGAGAAACATACACTATTATATCAGTATATATATATATATATATAAATTTACATGATTATTAATTTATGATATTATTGGGACCATATTTTACATTGAGATTTCAAAAAAATTATTATCTTATTATCTTATCGAATATTGTTAATTTTTACACTGGCCCGACTTGGGACCAGCAAAATTTATTAATTTATAGTGATTATTAATTTATAGAGTATTAATTTATAGAGGTTTTACTGTACTAAGTATACAGTACCATCAATTAATGATCTACAACAGCGAGATCAAAAATATATATATGGATACTCAAATTATTTTCCATATTAAAAACAACTTCTACATTGCCACATTGGTCATTCTAGCACAAATCATTTGGTTTATTTTATGATCTCTAGCTTGCACATCATGTAGTAAGATGTTTGGAAGTGTGAAGGATCTGATTAAATAAAAAGTTTGAACAATTTAATTTTAAATTAAGAAACCTAAGCATGCACATTTACTTGTGCCTCCCGAACGTTTTTGGTAACGTCGATACATGGAATACTTTGTTTTTATATGGCCTTAGAAATAAAGCTCACCCGCACCAAATACTGTCGAGTCTTTCATGTGTTCTTCAGGTAAATCTAGGAGTACCTCTAACTCTCTAAGGAAACAAGACACTGACCATTGTATATTTGAAAATCTAAAAAAAGGTATGTTGTTTGTGTTGTTGTTTCGATAGATATATCAAAACTGTGCATGTGGCTGTCAAAATCTTATATGGTAATTTTCTCCTGCATCTCTTCATTTGGTTTCCTGATGAAGTTTAGTTTGAAGATTGATCAGGTTTTAACTGGTGGGGGCAGTAAGATGGTGTTTGAACTCTTGTAGTCAACCTAATTAAAGCTCTTTCAAATTTAGCCACATACGTTTCAAAAAAATCATTACCTTGCTTCAAACTCATCAACTCAAAAATTGTTCACAGTCGTGGATACAATCACGCAAGCAAGGTTCCATCATATTTCGGGGTTTAGTTGTTTCTGGTGCAGCCTTAATCATGTTTGATTGGTTCAGATCAGGTGGTTTTGGTTAGATTTCTTAGATTTATTTCCCCAAACTGAAAACGGTGTGACTATAAAATGAAAATACCCAAACTAGGAGAGATCAAGATGAATAATAATCTCTTCAGAGTTATTCCCCCAAATGGGTAAAGTAGCCTTACGTAATGTTGAATACGAAATCACATTATCAATTATTAAACCGGCTGAGATATTCTAAACCAGAGACTCTTATTTTTCCGATCAACCTGAGCTCACCATCATCCATCACATGCGAAGGAGAGTCCTCCATTCCGAGTGCATGCTCCCAAGTCCGACAAGCAGATTTGAAGCTGAGGCACTGATGTAGGAGAGCATACAGTTGTAGCCTCTTTGAGTAAGGAGCTGAATCGTGAATGCGAAACCTCCATCGCCCGATATCAACAGTATATTAGCCGGAGCACGGTGTCTCGAGGGAGAATCATCAGAAGTTTTAACCAAAAGCTAACAACTTTTCAACAACAAAAAAAGGACCCATAAAAGCTTTAAATCTGCAGTTTAACGATTAAATAGTACTCAGACCAGGCACGAGCAACCTACAATACTCCAAAACAGAAACATGATCGATACATATATACAAAGGTAACACTAAACTCAATCTGGAAAAGTAAAAACATGAGCTTTTCACTGAAAATTTCTCCTCTCAGGCATTTAAACAAACAGTGCCAAGGCATGTAAGTAAAACCAAGGAAGAATCATCAAAAATTCGACAACTTTGCAAGAAAGGAAAAGACTTTGAATTTGCATTTTTACGATTAAGTACTCAGGCCTTTCCCCACAGTCTGTACATGCACCAGAAACTTACCAATTCCATCTATCTACAGTACTCAAAACAGAAACTCAGAATCATGCATTTAAACAAGCAGAGCGCAGGCATGTAAGTAAGCAAGGGAGAAGAATCATGAGAAGTTTTCATCAAAAGCAAACAACTTTACAAAAGACCCATAAAAGCTTTGAATGCTGCATTTTAACGAACTCAGACCATGCACCAGCAACCTACAACACTCCAAAACAGGAAACATATCCAATACATGCATGTATACAAAGATTACACTGAAATCAATCTGAAAGTTAAATAATATGAGCTTTTCACAGAAACTTTCTTCTCTCTGGCATTTAAACAAACATTTCGAAGGCATGAATGTAACATCAAGGGAGAATCATCAAAAAAATCCATCAAAAGTTGGCAACTTTACAAGAAGCGAAAAGACTCACAAAAGCTCTGAATTTGCATTTTACGGTTAAGCAATCAGAGCTTTACACAGAAACTTTCTTCTCTCTGGCATTTAAACAACCATTTCGAAGGCATGAATGTAACATCATCAAAAAAATCCATCAAAAGTTGGCAACTTTACAAGAAACGAAAAGACTCACAAAAGCTCTGAATTTGCATTTTACGGTTAAGCAATCAGACCTTTCCCCACATTTTTTTTCTAGCAACCTACAACGTCCAAGAACCCTATAGAACTGAAAGTGTCTAAGCTAAGAATCATCAAAACATCCATAAAAAGTTAACAACTTTACAAAGAAAACAAAAGACCCACAAAAGCTTTAGATCTGCATTTTATGGTTCTGTAGAACTCAGAAAGCATTAAAGTGGTGAGAAGGAGAAAGACACTCATGAGTTCATGAACATGTGACATTAAAAAAAAAAAATCAAAACCCAGAAAAACTTGTGCAGGAAAAGAAGAAAGAACCCATAAAAGTTTTTCTTTGAAACACTTTAGAGTAGCGAGAGAAACGAGGAAGATATTACAACCTAGGGAGGCAAAGAAACTGGGAAAACGAGAGCAAAGAGAAGAAAGAACTCACAGTGACGTACGATTGAACGGAGAAGACGAAAAGCAGCGATTACACCCCCAGAAGGAAAACCTTCCTAAGCAAAACAACAGAAAAATAAGAAGAGTTACTAAAAGTACATCATTGCGTAAATATACTGGTTCGATCGAAGAAAAAAAAAAAAGAGAAAGATAAAGAGAGGGAGGGAGAGAGAGAGAGACTTCACCTGCGGATGCAGGAGGACGAAGTTTGACCCAGAGACCGACTGATAAAAACAAATCAGTATATGAAAAGGAAATTTGTTCGTGGTGACTAAATGACGTTATTGCCCCTTTCGAATCTTTTATGTTCATTTATGCCAAGCTTTAAACACTAATCATAGCTAACTGGGTTTAGTAGTCTACGACGTATCTAATTAAGCCCCATAGTTAACATGCAAAATCTTAATTAATCGATCGATCAGTGAACTAACGACCAAATACATGATGCATATTTATTTACTTGTATGTTTTGGCCATATACTTAGTTGATGTTTTTCTTTGATAAAATGTAGGAAATTAAAAAAATCACATATATATATATATATATATAAATAATCAAATTTTATGAAATCAAAAAAAGGTTTGATATATTTTATTATAAGAAAATATAAGTAAATTAAATGAAAATATAATAGGTACGATGTTTTAAAAAAGAAGATACATATTAATTAGATAGTGGGCCACATGTCAAGTTCTCAAATTAACCTTACTTAATATAAAACTATGTACTAACCCGCACTATGTATGGAATAAATTGATTTAAATAAAATATTATGAGTAAAAATTATCATTTGAGATTTAAAATTTGTTTGTATAAAACAAAATCTGTTGGTAAATTTTTTTTCGTTTATTCAAATTTGCGTTTATTTCTGTAAACTACGTTTCACCCGTGAAATATTTGAACTTGGAAAACAATTATAAGGTGGTTTAGAAAGTTTTGATGTCTTTTTGTGTTTCTAAAAATCAAATTCACATATTTTATGTTTCACGTTATTATCAATATCACTATACCATTAAATAAATAAAGCAATATTTTTAAACTAATAGATTTAATTTAAACTAATTCTAAGTTTAAAAATGCAATGAGAAAAATGATCAAAGCGATAAATAAATGAATAATTTTTTTTTTGTAAAATATAATTTACTTTTAATAAGTAAATAGGTTATAAAATGATAATTAAATATATTTTTTGATTTAATAGTTGATTAAATCTTTCATTTTTTAAAATTAATAAAAATACATTGGCTCATAATATTTCAATAGCATATTTATGTAAATAACCGTGAGAAGTAAGAGCATTTATTAGAAAAGTACAGGAAGCTTTGTAAGCACGACAGTTCAGCATTTTTGTGAGAGTGCTTCTCTATTAATATATGGAGATAAGATATAAGAGCATCTCCATTGGTTGGGGGTTAACTAAATTGCTTTTAAAAATATTAATTGTAAATTTTGAATAAAAGTGAAGTTAACAACTTCTTTAACAAAGAACCATAAGATCTACTCATACTAGATGAACCCGTGCTTAAATCCATCTCTATCCTCAAATCGACCTAGATGAATTCTGTGTACTCCGAAGAACTCTAGGTAAAGAGTAAAGTTTTTTTCTTAAGGTTAAATCGTGAAATGAAGTCGGCTTTGGGTGTTTAACATTTTTACACTGACATTTTTTTTAATTGAATCGGTTCAATCGAAATTAATTAGGTCCCGTTTAATAAAAAAAGAACCGTGTCAGAAAATGTAATTGAGTCATAACGGACCAAATCGCCGATGATCGGATTCCGCTGCACCATACACCGGAACGGTACCGGAAGCTATGGTTATGGTGCTCTACACATAACCTGTATAAGTTTATTCATGTATTTATTGATAGTTCCAGTAGTTAAACGGACATTTAAATTGTCTGTATGTGTGAGCATGTGTTGGAGCTTACTCCTAGTAGCTACCAAACATTTTTCCAAATAATTATTACATAGTAGATTTAAAATTACAGTTTAATCCTTCTTTAGTAGCGGGACGGTGTAGTTTGTGTTTTACTGATGTTAGTAGTAATTGTGGTAGATTCTTCTTTTGGAAAAAAAAAATTGTGAGTGAAAATCTGTAAAACTGTGACAGAGACTTGACGCTTGTTGCTCGTATAGATTTCTGTAAAAATAATTTGAGTATGGTTGCCAATCTTTGTGTCCCCTGTAATTTTCAAACCTACGATTTTTCAACCAAATCAACATTCCAATTTTATTTTGGTTATGTAATTAATTTTAAAATTTGTAATATAAAAATTACCGGTTTTCTGCTAACCACCAACTACTTCAGGAGAGGGTAAGAAGAAGAAAATGAATCAGAGTAGAAAAAACCCAGCATTTTTAATTCACGTCTCAATCGGATGCTACAGACTTGAGAGAATTCGCAAAAATTTGAGTACGAGCAAATCGAGATCAGTGGAGAGAGGAGTTTGGATAAATGATTGGAGCTTTGAGAGAACACAGCAAACAAATTCGAATTTCGAATTGAAGATTAAAGGAAGCGGGCAATGAAAAGCGGGACCCAAGTGCCTTTGTAAGCCCGAAACACAAAGTGTGTTGGAAGGATTTGAGATTATAAAAGATTTGACCACATAATTCAGACCAAAACACAATCGGAACAACGAAACAAAGTATTGCTTTGAGATTTGAATGTGATCAAAGCAAAATATGAGTATTGCTTTCGCTCTTCTGTGTTTATTATTAGCTTAGCTTAGCTTCGGCCGCTGCTCTTGTTTTGTGTTTTCTTCACTTTTGTTTCTTTCTGTTTTTTTTTTCAGCTGTTCTTATAAAATTTGCTGTTTGAGTTTTTTTCCTTCTTCATTGTTGCTTAAATTGGCGAGTTTATAAGAAAATTTGGGGAAATTTGTAACACTTGATTAAAACCAATATATATATATATTCATCTTGCAATGTTCTGATCTGAGTGATCTCTCTCATCTATCGAGCGTAGGTGAAGCGTAGGAGGAGGAAGAAGTAGATAACCGGTTAATTTTCGTTTGGTATGGTTAGCAGAAAATAGAGAATTTTTATATTAAAAAATTAAAAATTAATTAAATAACCAGAATAAAATTGGAATTTTGATTTTGTTGAAAAATCGTAGGTTTGAAAATAACAACACTAATTATTTTGAATTTTAAATAACACATTTTTATTATTTAATATATTTTTATTCCAATTCAAAACAATTAGGTATTAAACTTCCAAATAAAAATAGTTTTGGATTTTTTTTTTGACATTTTTCTCCTAATCATAGCTAACTGGGTCCAGTAGCGTAGGACGTATCTAATTAAGCCCCATAGTTAACATGCAAAATCTTAATTAATCGATCGATCAGTGAACTAACGACCAAATACATGATGCATATTTATTTACTTGTATGTTTTATTTTAAAAATAAAAGATACCTCTCTTTTTTTTTCTTTTTTTTTTTTCTTTTTCATGCTTTTACGTATCTAAAAATCCTCCTTTCTAATCAATCTATTTACAACAACTAATTTCGCTAGAACCTTGACCACCATTTTATCTTTTATTTTTCTAATTTATATATAAATATGAAATTGTCACAAATGAATCACCGAAATACTTACAAAAATGAAAGAAACCCAATCAAATAAATGTAATATATAGAGCTAAATAAAATGATTTGAGGGGAACTACGGTCCCGTGGCACCCTTTGCTTCTCTCTTCACCAGCTCTACCACGTTATCACCATCATAGTCATATATCAGGATTTTTGTAACTGAATCACAAGATGACGATGAACCTAGAGAGAGAGAGCTTGAGCTGAAGAGACAGTGGAAAAGATTCTCTTATTCTCATTAACCGTAAATGTTGTTACAAGCTACACCTTATATACATTGTAGCTGTATTTATTTTAACTTAGTAAAAGTAATCCTAAGCTAAGTAAAATATACTTTATACTTGTGATATCATAGAAGAAGACTTTAATTTTGACCCGAAAAAAAAAGAGAAGAAGAAGAAGAAGAAAAAGCCGGTTAAAGAGATTGTACCGGCCGGTATAGAGCGAGATTTTATCCCATTTGGATTTACAAATCGAGGAATCGTAACCGAGAGATGAGAGTTCATCAACAACGATATTTTTTTTTGGTAAAAGAACAACGATCTTTCTCAATTCGTCTTTACGTTTGATTGATTTGTTCTTCTCTATAACCTTCGCAGCTTCGTTTAAAAAGAGTCTTCTCAACGACGCTCGCGCATGCAATCAAGCTCTGCATAAATCAAATCAAAAACCAATTCGATTTTAATATCTGTTACAGACACTATGATGAACAGAACAAAGAGAGAGAGAGGTTTCAGTTTTATTTATTTATTTATTTATTATACCTTGAAATGGTCATAAGCGTCGCTGAATGAATCGACGAAACCATCATCGAACAAATCGAATTCGTAATCAGAGCTATCGTTGTAATTGTTCCCATTGAAACAATTACTGTGGAGAAAAGATCCCACATCTGATAGATGAGAAAGGACTTGACTAATATATAAAGGGTTAGTGTCTCTCCACTCATTGCCAATTGGTTTTGAGTTGGAAGCCCACAGTAAAGCCCTAATTTAACATGGTATCAGAGCCTATACACGCTGGTCCGTTAAGTAATCCGGCCCGGATAGAGGCCCGATCACCCCATTAATTGATGGCCGAAAGGAAGGTCCAATTCCATCGAAATAGCTAAATAAAGAGCATTATCTCGAGGGGGCGTGATGGATTCTGTCGAGATTAATGGCTAGAAGAGCCATCATCTCGAGGGGGCGTGTGGAGAAAAGACCCCACATCTGATAGATGAGAAAGAACTTGACTAATATATAAAAGGTTAGAGTCTTTCCACTCATTGCCAATTGGTTTTGAGTTGGAAGCCCACACTAAAACCCTAATTTAACAATTACAACGATGATTATTACGTCCGTTCTTAGTTTGCTTCTCGTTGTTCTCTTCCATGTAGCTTTGAACCAACTACGCTAGGCTCGGCTCGGCTCGAACTCTGTTCCATCGATTAGTAGTGATTTATCTGAGTTTGAGCTTCTTGTGAACGGTCGGTCTAGTAAGCGCTTAAGACGAGTCTTGAGCACTGGTTTTCTTGGTGATTCAACTCGAGAAAAGTCTCAAATCTTCATCGGAAATGGCATTATCGATCTCAAACCAATTCGAATTTTCTTCAGATTTTGGCAAAAAGAGTCAAAACAAAAAAAATCGCAAAATCTACTAAAGAGGCAAAAAAAATTGTTTGCTTCTTCACTTCCTCTGACTTGGGAAAAAAGGAGATTGGTTGGTTTTATAGGTGCAGAAGAGATGAGAGTGACGAAGCAGCTAAAGAGAGGCCAAAGAAGAAAGCTTACTAGACGTGATGATACCACGTCATATATTATTACGTGATAATATTAGTTATACTGTATATGGTTCAAAATAATTATTATGTGGTAGATTTAAATTTACAGTTTAACCTTATTAAAATCTATACTAAATAAAAGTAGGAGCTTGCTGTACACATTGCCTATATAATAAAACGGAAGTACACAATATTGTTTTGTACACTATATAATTTTAATAAGTTAGTTACAAATAGATTATACATTAATGATAGATTAATTAGTTACAAATAGGTTATACCAAAAATCTTAAGGAAAATATTCTAAAGAATCATATCATCTAACTTACCATATTAATTTCCTTTATTAAATTATTTATCAAATAAATTTTTTTGATATGTAACTTAATATATTAATTTGTTAACTATTATTATACTTCACCTTTTATTTTTATACATGAGTCTATTTTGTGAAACAAATAAATTATCATATTATTTATTATAATTAAAAATAGTTTTATTTCCGGATATACCATAGGTTGAATTTTAAAAACAAATATAAATTCTTCAATCTATAAAATATTCAAGCTTTAGTAATATTATTCTTTAAATATAAAATGAATTGAATTAAAAAATTTACTAAGTAACGGGTCAAAATTTGAATATTTAAATTCAAACTTACAAAATTATGTACTTATAATGACATTCAAGTCATGATGTAGAATATACATTGTTGAAATAACTTCACATATATAACCTAATACAACATATTAATTTTTCAAAAAATAAAAAATATACAAAATTTCGTATAAAATAAAATTTAACCAGTGTTATAGCAAGGGTAATTATCTAGAATCATTTACAATATAAAACTTACAAAATAAGTGTCTTTTTTCAAGCCATCATATTTATCATATGATTTTATTGCATAACGTTTTATCCAAAAAAATATTTTATATAAAAATTATAACATAAATAAAATGAATTTCAACCTGTGCTCTAGCACGGGTCTTAATCTAGTAGGATTTTAAACAATCTATATAAGCTCCTCAAACTGTCCACATTCTACTATATTAATTGGGAAGTACAAATATGAAACTAAACTTAAAGTGTATAAAAAATTACATTCAATTGCCATTAGAAAAACTTAATTAAGTTTAGTTAATTAATTAACTAAAGATAATTAATTAAAAAAAAATGCTGACAGATCAAATATAAAAAAATCTAGAAAAATAAAAAATATATTTTCTCTCTCTAATAAATAATGAACGAAAATTACTAAATATATTTTTAAAAAATAGAAACCAATCATAATTTCAAAAACTAAGATTTTATATCCAAGTACACAATATAATTATTTTAATAACTAAATTTCGAAGATTTTGTTAAGATTTCAAATTATAATTCTCCTATCATCTTTTTTTTTTTTATTTACAAATTGTTTGGAACTTTCATATGATACTTATGATTAGTAAAATGCAGAATTTTTTCTGCATATGTTGTGATTTGAATTTTTTATAACGAATATATATTACTCAATCTAAAAAAAATGTGTGTTTTAATTTCTGCATTGGCTGGTTGGTAAAACTAAATTTATATAGATGATCAATTACTAATTTTTCTTTGTTTACAATTATAATATTAAAACTACTACCTCATTTTCACAAAATAATGATGCAAATACAACAAACAAACAATATAAAACTGTAATATACATCAAAAAATAAAATACTATAATATTCTAAAATAATTAGTATTCAAAAAAACTAATAGATTTACAGAACAATTATAATAAATATTATCTCAAATAAAATAAATTTTTTAAAAAATATAACAATAATAATTTTTATTATATTAGAAATTTTTTTAAAATGTTGAACCATGCTTAAAGCACGGGATATCTCCTAGTAGGATTTTAAACTAGCTATTGGGATTTGACATATCACTTATTACCATTTTTTACAATTTCCAAAATTTTCTATATTAAGAATTATTTTAAACAACCTATCATGACTTTTTTTTCATTAACATTTTTCAATTTTCCAGAATTTTTTTAAAAAAGGAAAATTTTAAATTGATGGAAATAAAAGAACTATGCACAATATCACACATCGGCTAAAAAATTTTTAGACAATAGTTCAGAACCAGTATAAATAAGATTAATATGCTTCCAACAACGAATGAGCAGGAAAACTTGATTTATCAAGCGTCCAAGTTTAAAAGTTTTATTCGGTTTGATCCAGTTTTTTATTTGATCAAATTAAAACTTTAAAAAGTTTCAAAAAATATATTATAATATTTAAAATTTTTTAAAGTTTAAATATTATAAATATTAAAAGTTTTAAAAGTTCTCAACTTTTAAAAAGTTTTTAAATATTATAATTTTAAAATTTTAAAAGTTTAAAATATTATAAATATTGATGTAAAACATAAATTCTCTTATTTATCTACGTTTGTGCTTTTTATTTCTTATGAGCTGTAAAACATATTTTTGTGTATGATTTTGTAGATGAGTTGATATTCTTTCATTAATTTTTTATTTTTGGATCTAAGGAAGAATGATTGACATCGCAAGACCTTGATTTGATGTTTGAGTCAAGTTTTGGGGTTTAAAAAGGAAAGATAGACGAAAAAACACACATATTTTATTAGCTATACATAGGCATGACCAGGGTTACGATTGTCATGTGATATATCATGGTTTTTGTTGTTTTTAACCATGATATAAGGAGTCTTTTAGAGTCTTTTGATTTGTTTTCTAGGATGTTTTTGAGTCTTTACAGGTTTTCTAGGATTTTGGCATGAAAAGAGTAAAATGGAGCAATTAGAGGGATTATAGAGCAATTCAGCTAAGGAAGAGAACTTGGAATCAATTCTGAGAGGTGGTGTCGTTCGACACTATCCTTGGTGTCAGTCGACACCCCAGTACCCCCGACACAAGAAGACTTAAGTTTTGGAAGTTTTACAAATTTTCCCCAAAGTTTTCTATAATTGCAACACAAGTCCCTCACGTGTTTTAGGACATATATATAGTATTTTTAGGTTTTGGAAACCATTAAGTTATTTTCTAGCAAGTTTTATTTTTCTGCGACCCTGTGAGATTGAAACGACCTCACCCGTTTTTTTTTAAATAATAAATAAGAATAATAATAACTACAACTAGTGGTCCCATACCCACTATCCACCTAACCACAACCACAACCAACAGCGGAAAAACCAATACCAATAAAAATCCAATAAATAATAACCAATAAACAAATATAACAATAATCCAATAACCAATCATCAGAAAACATGAAACCAGCAACCTAACAATGTTTTTAATGACCCAACGCTAGCAACCTAGCAATGCCAGACAACATCCAATCAAGTCCCTAGAACATCCTCCTCTTCACTGCCTTGATTCCACGATCACACTTTGCCTTTATCTGCACCACAAACACAAATTGCAATGCATGAGTATTTTATAAACACTCAGTAAGGCAATCCTCCCATCTACTAGGCTATACACACAAGCAATAGAGATACTCTAACCATCAAACAAGAATCAACAAACAAACCAGGCTCTGCATTGACCGACACAAAGCTTGCATCGACCGACACCAACTCTGAACAGCATTGACCGACACATGGTATGCATCGGTCGACACAAGGTCACTTGCATCGACCGATGCTTCCACTGCATCGACCGACGCATGCTCGACATCACGCGAAAACCCTAATTGCATCGACCGACGCCTCCACTTGGCATCGACCGATGCTCTTAGGTCAATCCGCGCCGTCCTCGCACTGACATCGACTGACGCACATAGTGTATCGACCGATGCACATGCCGAGCATCGTTTTCCCCAAAGCTTCTCGCCGGATCTTCGTTCTTGCAACCACAAGACTCGATCCCAAGCCACAAGAAAGCTTCCTAAAGCCTCAAATAACATTCTAACAAGCCTAACAACACATAAACAAACATATCAAAGGAATCTCCAGCTTAGATAAGCCATGGTCATGCACTTACTTTTGCCAGAAAAGATTCTGAACCACAAACAAGCAAGAACACGCTCCTAGGAAGCTCTTACAACGATTTTAGCTACAGATCTCTACAGAAACGCCTCCAATCTCCCAAAACTCACCAAGAACACTTAGAACTCCTTTCCTCTCTTCTTTTCTCTGTGAAAACGGCTAAACTCGTCGAATGAGACAAACATACGACTTAAGGGTTTTCCTTTCCCCAAAATGCTGCGTTTAACTTAATACACAACCAAGAAAACCGAACATACATCGACCGATGCACCCCCATCATCGACCGATGCACATCCCAAACCGGGATTTTGGTTCGCGGATGTTACAATTCTCCCCCACTAATTTAGATTTGTCCCCGAATCTCGAACAACCATCAGCGAAGGACTCCCGTGCAACCGTCTCCACGACCCGCACTCCTCTAACCGATCTACGAAAGGTCACCTCTAGGCGATAGACTCACGCTCCATGCATTATTTGCTCTCGACTTTTGGACTTTCCTTTTTACTGACAGGCCTAAACCATGAGTTTTTATGGACTCCTCGTCAGACCGAAGCCTGCATGCCATAATATTGGCTCCTCATCGGGCCTAAGCCCGCATACCATAATAAATAAGGAAGTCCAATACTCGTCTCTCGGGTTGCCACCCTACAGCGCGCCCCCGGATCGTCATCCGAAGTCGATATACCAACCATACTCCCAAGCCACTAAGTCTTAGAATATGGCGGTACTAGGAGAACCTAAGTCCCCCAAGAGTCGCGAGCAAACAATTCTAAACACGTCTAAGTCCTATCCCTATCCAGTTTTCCTTCCTATGGCTCGCGTAAGACAACACGATGTCCTACCAACCACATATCCCCTCACTGGAATACCTCATGACCACACAAGGATCATCTCACTACCTACTTGGCCGCCACACAGGCCAAACAATTGTCCTAAACAGGACCGCCACAAAGGCCAAACAAATGTCCTAAACAGGACCGCCACAAAGGCCAAACAAATTTCCTAAACAGGACCATCTGTCCCGAAGGACCGTCACAAAAACAATCTGTCCGGAAGGACCATCACAAGGACCATCTGTCCCGAAGGACCGCCTAAACAGGCACTCTGGCTAAACAGCCCGCAACAAAGGCCACACAATGGCTAAACAGCCCGCGACAAAGGCCACACAATGACTAAAAAGCCCGCCACAAAAGCCACACAATGGCTAAACAGCCCACCACAAAGGCCACACACTGGCTAAACGGTCCGCCACAAAGGCCACACACTGGCTAAACGGTCCGCCACAAAGGCCACACAATAACTCTAAAGACCGCCACACACGGCGCAATGACTCAAAATTCCGCCACTAAGGCCACACAAGCCCCCTCCAAGGCTCTCCGCCACTAAAAATGGACAAATTCTAACTCACATAAAACTTTCCATTTTTAGCACTTTCCACTTCTGGAAACTTTCCACTTTTAGAAATTACTAACTCAGCAAACATTCCCTTAAACCACCGCCTCACAGAAATTTCGTACCACGAACACCACCTCATCTTGTTACTTAATCGCACAACCAACCACCCCTAAGTGATAAAGTAAACAAGAGAGATGGGCTGAAATACTCCTTTCCCGCTCCAGCCACAGATTACAGATGGGACCAGGCTAGGCAAGCTCAAGTCGCGGCTTGCTTCTCATACCACTTCTTATACCTTGGCTTCATCCTCGCCTCAGGCTCCCAAGTCTGCTCCTCAACACCATCACAGTCCCAAAGGACTCTCATCAAAGGAATCTTCTTCTTCCAAAGTTCCTTGATTCTCCTCCCGAGAAACCTCACTGGTCTCGCCTCCAAAGTCATATTAGGCTGAAGATCCTCACGGAGACACTTCCGCAACATAGACACATGGAAAACCTTATGGAATGCACGCATAACCTCAGGTAACTCCAGTCTATATGCCACTGGTCCAATTCGCTCAATCACTATGAACGGACTCTTATACCTCGGACTCAACTTAGTCTCAGTCAATGACCTGTTCGGGCCCTGCAACATGGCCATCTTGAGGTACACTCTATCTCCAACCTGAAACTCAAGATCTCTCCTCCTCCTATCGGCATAACTCCTTTGCCGATCCTGAACTTCCTACATGTTCAGCTTGAGAACCTGAATCATCTCTAAGGTCTCCTGAAGAAAATCTGCCCTGTACATGCTCCTCTCCCCCACCTGAGTCCAGCATAACGGTGTACGACATGACCTCCTATACAAAGCCTCATAAGGTGCCATCCTGATACTCGCTTGATAACTGTTGTTATAAGCAAACTCTACCAAGCTGAAATGATCTGCCCAATGGCCACCCCAATCCAGCACACACATCCTCAGCAAATCCTCCAATGTCTGGATCGTCCTCTCTGACTATCCATCTGTCTAGGGATGATAAGCTGTACTCATATGCACCTTAGTGCCCATCTCTGCCTGAAATGCCTTCCAGAACACCGAGGTGAACTTGGAATCCCTATCAGACACAATGCTCGCTGGCACCCCATGCAACCTGACTATCTCCTTAACATACTTTTTAGCCAAGACCTCTGCTCCATCATTCTTCTTAATGACCAGAAAATATGCCGACTTAGTCAACCGGTCCACAATGACCCAAATAACATCAGACGTCCTGGACACTGGCAAACAAACCACGAAGTCCATAGTAATCATATCCCACTTCCACTCTGGAATGGGAAGACTCTTCAGCAATCCACCTGGTACTTGATGCTCAACCTTCAATAGCTGACACACATCACACCTCGCAACCCAACTAGCCACGTCCTTCTTCATTCCGACCCAGTGATAGTACCTCTTGAGATCACGGTACATCTTAGTCGCTCTTGGATGAATAGAGAACATGCTTGCATGAGCCTCTCTCAAGATCTCCTGCCTCAACTCCTCATCCTTAGGCACACAAATCCGCCCGTGCACCAGAATAATACCATTAGCCGAAACCTGATACTATGAATCAACATCCTTTGAGGCATTCACCAGCCCCAAATCCTTCTCCTGAGCTAACCGCACTCTGCTCAACATATCTGCTCTATAAACTGCAATCAAACCCAACGGCTCCTGAGAAACCTCACACAAGCTCAACGCAGTGATCTCCCCTACCAGAGACTCCATATCCTGCTCCTGAGCCAAAGCCACCCGCTTCCGACTCAAAGCATCAGCAGGATAATCCAAATCATAATCCGCCACAAGCTCCATCCACCGCCTCTGCCTCAAATTCAGCTCGGACTGAATGAATATATACCTCAAGCTCTTATGATCTGTAACCACCTGTACCTTTGCACCATAAAGATAAGATCTCCAAATCTTCAAGGGAAAAACTACAACACCCATCTCCAAGTCATGATTAGGATAATTGTCCTCATGCTTCCGCAACTGCCGCGAAGCATAGGCAATCACCTTCCCATGCTGCATCAACACACACCCCAAACCAACTCTGGATGCATCTGAATACACCACATAGGGTTCTCCCTGCTCAGGCAAAGCCAACACCGGAGCAGTAGTCAACATCTCCTTCAGGCTTGCAAAGCCCTCCTCGCACTCCTGTGACCAGACAAAAGAAACATCCTTCTCTGTCAATTTAGTCATAGGACGTGCTCTGCTCGCAAACCCTTGCACAAACCTCCTGTAGTAACCTGCCAACCCCAGAAAACTCCTGATCTCCATGGTATTCTGAGGTCTAGGACAATCCCTGATAGCCTGAATCTTCTCCGGATCTACAAAAACCCCATCTGTAGACACAATATGACCCAGAAAACCTATCTCACGCTGCCAGAAACTACACTTGCTCAGCTTAGCAAACAGCTTATGCTCACGCAGCTTCTCAAGAACTGCTCTCAAATACATTGCATGCTCCTCAAGAATCTTAGAATAAATCAGGATGTCGTCGATGAATATGATGACAGACACATCCAGAAACTCCTGTTTCATCAACTTCATAAACGCTGCTGGCGCATTTGTTAACCCAAACAACATCGCCACGAACTCATAAACTCGTACCTCGTCCTTCTACTTAACGAACAACACTGACGCTCCCCACGGTGAAGTGATAAGACGTAAGAACCCCCTATTTTTCTTCCTCAGCTCTACTAGACTAACAATCAAGTATGCTGACATCAACTCACCACCACCCGGATATCAACACCTCTTGTCCACCCAAGAACCTCTAGTAACTTGTCTCTTAGGGAAACTTCCACAAGATAGCTTATTACAAAGTTAGCTTTTCGGTTAGCAATTCTCCACAGCAAATCATCAATACGAGCGTAATAAAACAAACAAGTACCATACGTTCGCATATTCTGATTCACCGCATAAAATGCTTTCCAAGCCGCCAACTCAAACCACTTGCCTTGTTTCCCTCAACAATCTTACCAAAACCTTGAATCTAGTAACCCTGTCCATCCCCAATGATTGTAATCCAACATCGTCGCAACGATTAGATTATCCTGCCATGATGGCTTCTCGTGAACTCATGTATCTGGCAAACATGCCTTTCCCGGCTCAAACCAGCTGCAACTCCCCTTCCACGGACTCCAGCACCACCGGCCTCACAATCATGGCGCAACAGCCAAACATTCATAGCCGCTCTGGTCATAAAACCATGACCCATTGTTCAACACATCCAATACTCGAGGTTAAAACACCATCACTCTCTCGAGGTCTACATTCAGTCGTTATGTTTATACTCAAGTTCTAGGCATTGCTTGCTCCCAACTCTACCACCCTTAGGTCGCAACCTTCGAGCCATACCGATCTCACTCTTAGACTAGCGTCTTCGAGTTATACCGTCTCACTCTTGGACCACAATCCTCAGGATCTCGGTACCAGGGGAACTACTCATCCCCTCAGGATAACATCATCCCCTCTGCCACTCTCGGAGCCCCCAGCCCCTCGAGCTATCGGTTTTCAGGAGAACACCATGCCCTCAAGAGCAACAATCCTTAACGACTATAAACATCTTCCGACCAAAAGTACCTCCTGTGGTCCAAGTATAACATTGCAATGTTACACCTGCCCACACAACTTCTCATATCAACCTGGATTACCCACCAAACGGAGAAGTATTTGATCCAACTGCATATGACCACCTAACTGCCCCTCTAGGCTCAATATCTCTCGAGAAGAATCTCGTACTGGTCATCTAAAACTGTTCCATCCTCCTAACAAAAGATGGATAGTCTTCAACATCCGCAGCCATCGGCTGCACCCCGCCACATGCGGTACAACTGGAGCGTGCACTGGATGTTTAAAATATTATAAAAATTTTAAACTTTATAGGATGTTTAAAAATGTTATAAATACCTCCATAGAAAGTTTAAAATATTATAATATTTAAACTCTATAAGAAGTTTAAGTACTATTAATATTTTACTCCAAATTTTTTTTTAAAAGTTCAAATATTATTAATTCATGTTGTTTGAGTTAAATTTTGAGGTTTAAAGAAGAAGAATCGATGACAAGCACACATGTTTTATTAGCTATACATGTGTTCATATTACTTTCTCTACAAGTAATTTGCAATTTTGTACTATTAAGGATTTTGGTTTAAAAAATTTCAATATTTGTGGATCTCAAATCCGAGTAAGTATATAGGTGAAAGTATCAATAATTGGGTGCATGTAGTGACTAAGCTGGTCCGTGAATTTCAAAAATTTTACGAGACAAGAGGCAATGCTTTTGGTCTTAGAATTTGATGGGTTAACGAGTTAAGTGGTAGTCTAAAGAAAATGTTTTAAATAACTGTTCAGTAGAAGAATGAGAGGAAGCTGATGAGGAAGAGGAAGAAGAAGAGTATAACAAAGAACCAGACGATAAAAGTAACAATAACATTTATCATGAAAATTTGATAATGAAAATGATGAGAAAGAATACGAAGAGTAAGAAAACAGTGATTGAAGACATAGATGCTGGTGGTCAATTATATATGAGAAAATAAGATTAATTCATGATTATAAAAATGTTTTGTTTGTCTGATGAAAGAAACAGTTTAGTCTATGCTAAGTCACCAGTTTGATCCGCCTCGCCTGGACGTCCAATTAATTTCATGATTCTTTTGAACAGATTTGAATTTTTAACATAAGTAACTTTTATATTTTTTAAATTTTTGTATCTGAAATAAAAGTTTTAAATATTTACGAATCAATTGTAATTTAAAATTTTATATAATCTAATATTTCATAAATGTCATCAATCATATATAATGTTTACCAAAATATATAAAATAAACCCACATCAAACCTGATCATTTTTAACCCTTCTGTTGCGGAAACTGAAATTTTGATATTTTTAACCCTTCTGTTGTTGAAATTGAATTGTATGAATCCCACATCAAACCCGATCATTTTTGTGAAAACCAGTGGGTTACTTTAGTAAACTGACAATAATTTAACTTCGAAAATCGACTGGGCTCTAAATATATTTGACCGGTTGATGATTTTGTTCAATAAATCAAAAGTAAAAGTTTTTTTTTTAGTCATAATCCAAAAGTAAAAGTTAAAAAGGAAAACTTAATGCAAAAAAATTTAAGAAAGTAAAAGTGCTCTATATATTTAAGAAAGTAAAAGTGCTTCTACTATATCACAACAATGCTTGTAGAATCTCGCTGAAAATCCATCTAGACCCGATGTCTTGTCATCTCCAATCTGGCTTAGTGCTTTATACATTTCACCTGCATCTAAATCTCGTGTTAGGTCATCATTTATTGTAGGAGAGACCATAACTTGGAAATCTGCAAAATCTGTGACAAAGACTTGACACTTGTTGCTTGTATAGACTTTTGTAAAAAAAAATACGAGTATAGGTATCAATCTCGGTATCCTTCTATAACTTGTTCCATTTATGTTGCTAATTTGACTAGTCATACATTCCATTGCCTATAGTAAGTGTTGGACATGAGTTGCGCCGAATATGCCGCTCGGCCCAACAAAACTCATTAATTGTGATTTCTGCCCGAGAAAATTGGAAGTAAGTCATTAACAATCCGCAAAGGGCAATCTTGAGAATTCACGACGAAAACCCTAGGGAACCCTAGGGAAACAATCCGCTATATAAGGAAACAACATTTATTGGGAACATCATCCTGACACCCGAACAATACCCAGAGAGCAATACTTTGCATTGAAAACTTTTATTGTCTTTTGTGTAATTCATTTCTACTTTCGAGCTCGTCATTATTAGCTTGTTAGTTATCCTCTTAACTGACGAGCTCAATCTTGAATCGTGTTAGTGACGACCTCACGTTTTTATCGTTAATAAAAGAACCAGCTTCACTCTTTCCCCAAAACCTTTATTTACTTAGTGTTGTGCAATCCCCGGTACAAACAATTAGCGCCCACCGTGGGGCAAGAGTAGAGCGCTTCTTTTTGACGAATCATGACCGACGGTCCGCATTTCGACGAAGATTCAAGACTCATGACGAACCCTAGCGAATATCTCAACGAAGCAACGGAGCAACCAACGGAGCAGCAATAGGGGCGGACGAGAACACAAACTGTCCCGCCTCTACCCCCCTCGAGGATCTCAATCGAAGGCTCCCTGCCGAGCACAATCTCTCCGCCAGCGCCCGACGCGCCTTCTGAGCCTCTCGTAGCTGTACACGCTGAAGCCAGACCTGCCGCAGACCAGCTGGTCACGCCGCCGCTCTCCTCAACATCGCTCTCACCAACACCGCCGCTCTCCCCAGCGCCGCTCTCCCCAGCGCCGCTCTCCCCAGCGCTGCTCTCCCCAATGGCTTGCCCGTACAAAGGAGAGGGCTCGATGACTTGATGCATGTCATTCTCGATCGGCTTGATGGTCAACCTCGCCGATCAAAATGAGAATCCTCCCCCCCCACCGCAGCTATCTGTGGAAGACCGATACGACAACCACAAACGCTGCCCAGCGTCTATAATCGTAGGATCCGTCGATCAATGTAGTAGAGAGGAGCCAACTGATGAGCAGCAGGACGACCAAGGCCAGCGGAGCGGAAGTCCGCCGACTCCAACACTGCCGATCCGACAGTCTGAGGGAGATCTCAAGGACGAAACCTTACGACGCCTAGAGATGATGGTCCATGAACGCCCCTCAAGAGTCCACTGGGCAACGAGCTCTGCTCCCAATCTTGATCGAGTGCTCGAGGAAGTCCAGCGCTCACCGTTTACAGCAAGGATCTCCCGCATTCGCATCTGTTACATGAACAAATTCAAGTTTACCCCGTATAATGGACTGGATGATCCAAAACCGTTTTTCACTTTAATGAGTTTTGCAATTAGTCGAGCTCATTTCAGCGAAGAAGACTACAATGCTGGCTGCTGCCAGTTATTCGTTGAGAATTTAGCCCATCAAGCTTTAGGTTGGTTCTCCCGGCTCCCGCCGAACTCAATAGGGAGCTATCACAAGCTGATCACCGCCTTTCTCCAACACCACTCCACGTTTATGATTCGAGGTGCCTCGAATGCTGATCTCTGGAACCTAAATCCAGCAGAACGACGAATCGCTCCGAGAGTTCATGGAGAGGTTTAAAATAATCGTCTCAAAGCTCTCGAATGCTGACGATACAGCAATATCAGCTCTCCGTAATGCTCTTGCTCACGGCTCCCGATTTAGGGAGGACATCATAATCCATGAGCCTCTGACTCTGGATGACGCACTACACTGTGCTAACAGATACATCGAGCTAGACGAAGAGAAAGCATCAAGAACGAACTGTTCAGAACCGCCAACCTCCAAATCAACCAAAGGAAAGGAGAAGGCACAAGATGAGCACCACAAGACTCGTCAACACTTTGACAAAGAGTACGCCGATAAGGTGGAAAAAGGAAAGAAAGTTCAAATATTGTGAGTACCACAATCGATAAGGGCATTCAACAGAAGAGTGCCACACCATCCAACAAATATTGCTCGACAAATACAAAGAAGGCCAAATTCACGTCAATCTCGAGCGACGACAAATAGCAGCCCACAAGGACAACCACTTCTTTAACCCTGAGAATGAAAACCCAAGTAAGCGGTATGACACTGCTGCCCCTGCGGCATAAAACGGAACTGAGACCCTGCCCCCGCCCCCGTCGCTGACCCTTAAGAGGAACCCCGAGCCGGTCGAAGATGCGAATGCCCCAGCCTCGCACCGAAGAATTAATATGATCATGGGTGGTCTGACGACTTGTCGAGACTCTATTCGTTCAATTAAAGCCTATTGTTGGGGATTGGAGTTTAAACGTGAATGGTCAGCTTAAAGTACGCAACCTAGAACAAACTCCGATCCGATTGTGTTCACTGAAGCCGACGTAGCGGGTCAAACTGGGCTGCACAACGACCCACTAGTGGTCGAGATGGAGATCGGCAAAAGCATGGTCACCAAAATCTTGATCGATACGGAAAGCTTGGTAAACGTTATTTTGAAGGATGTGATTATCCAAATGGAGATCGACCTGCGGACGGCCGAGAACGATGTTAAACCTCTCACCGGATTCGACGCTGACACGGTTATGACGGTAGGCACGATCATGCTACCGGTCTATGTGGGTAGAACGATGCACTGAATCAACTTTGCTATCGTCGAGAAGCCGATTGTATACAATGTTATCCTCGGCACACCCTGGCTGCCAAGATGAAGGCCGTGGCATCGACCTACCACCAATGTTTAAAGTTCCCGCCCTCTAGAGGAACCTGCTTCATTATTGAACGACAGCAACGCAACGCGCGGACCACCTGTCGTAGGTCATCAAGGATGAGCTCGTGAAGTTCCTATGCCAGAATGCCACAACCTTTGCATGGAATATGAGCAATATGACTGGGATGGACCCTAGAATAACCTGCCACGAGCTCAATGTGGACCAACCTTTCAAGCCAATTAAACAAAAGCGACGAAAGGTCGGACCAGAGTGCACCGCCGCCATCAACGAGGAAGTCAAAAAGTTGCTCGCTGTTGGATCCATTAGAGAGGTCAAGTACCCCGACTAGTTAAGCAATCTAGTAGTAGTAAAAAAAACGAACGACAAGTGGTGGGTGTGCGTCGATTTTACTGATCTGAACAAATCGTGCCCGAAGTACAGCTTCCCTCTACCAAGAATAGAACAATTAGTGGAGGCAACCGCGGGGAACGAGCTCCTATCGTTCATGGATGCGTACTCAGGGTACAACCAAATTATGATGCACAAGAACGATCAGGGGAAAACAGCTTTCATCACCGATCAAGGAACTTATTGTTACAAGGTTATGCCTTTTGGCTTGAAAAACGGTGGTGCGACCTATCAGCGCCTTCTTAACCGCTTGTTTATATCGATGATATGCTGGTCATGTTGACCCGTGCCGCTGATCAGGTCCTGCATCTCACACAATGTTTTGAAGTCCTTAATCGGTAATATATGAAGCTGAATCCAGCCAAGTGCTCGTTCGGTGTGACTTCTGGAGAATTATTTGGATACCTCGTCACCAAGAGGGGTATCAAAGCTAATCTGAAGCAAATTTCGGTGCTCACCAACCTTTCATCTCCACGAAACACTCGCAAAGTTCAACGACTTACTGGGTGAATTGCCGCTCTCAATCGATTTATTTCACGTTCTACTAATAAATGTCTACTGTTTTACCAGTTGCTTCGCAGTAACAAGAAGTTCGAGAGGGATGATAAGTGTGAGTCCGCCTTCCAGGAGCTTAAGAACTATCTAGCTACTCCCCCCGTCCTAGCAAAGCCCGATCAGGGCAAAACGTTTTATTTGTACATTGCCATCTTAAGCTCGGCAGTTAGTGGCGTACTAATCAAAGAGGACAGGGGAGAACATCACCCAATTTTCTAGGTAAGCAAAAGTCTCGATGGAGCTGAGCTCCGCTATCCCACATTGGAGAAGCTCGCCCATTTTATAGTCATCTCAGCTAGGAAGCTTCGACCATATTTTCAATCTCACACTATTGAAGTATTGACCAATCAACCCCTGCGAACCATCCTGCACAGCCCAAGTCAATCGGCTGAACTAGAGTATTGAATACAAGAATCACACTTGTGCGAAATCACAAAAATTGAATACGAGACTACGAAGTATTAAAGCTAGGAAGACTTGGAAGAATTGAATACAACCCCTGCGAACCATCCTGCACAGACCATCTCAGCTAGGAAGTATTGAATACAAGAATCGCACTTTTGCGAAATCACAAGTAATTGCCAACTTCTTGGTCGAGCTCTCCCCTGAACTAGACTCAGGCGCCCCGAGAGAAGAAAAATGGATGTTGCATGTCGATGGTGCATCCTTTTGACACGGCTCTGGGATCGACATACACCTCGTTTCACCCACATGTGAAGTACTCGAGCAATCATTCAGGCTCGCTTTTCCAGCCTCAAACAACGAGGCCGAGTTCGAAGCACTGATCGCAGGAATGCGGCTAGCAGGTGGGATTGGCGTAAAAAAATTACAAGTCTTCTGTGACTCGCAGCTGGTAACCCACTAATTAAGTGGTGATTATGAAACAAAGAATGACCGAATGGATGCCTACCTCAAAGTAGTCTAGGACCTATCCACCTCTTTCGAATCGTTTGAACTGATCAAAATCCCTCATAGTGACAACGCACCGGCCGACGCGCTAGCCGTCCTCGCATCAACTTCCGATCCCGACCTTCGTCGAGTTATCCCGGTCGAAAACATCGGTCAACCAAGCATTAGTCTCCCTGTGGACGCCGATCCTAATGTTCAAGCCTTGAAAAAGCAAAGAACATGTGACGGCACTCCGTGCTCACACTGCTCGTCGTTCAACCATCGGGGAGTACATTACCAACCTCTGGTGAGTGCTCAGCCGAACAAGGACCCACCGAACAAGAACCCACCAAACAAGGATCCGCCAATCAAGAACCTACCAAACAAGATTCCACCAAGGAAGAATCTGCCGAACACGGATCCGTCGAACAAGAATCCACCGGACAAGGACAAGCGTTGTCAATGAAGGACAAGCGTCGTCAACGTAGGGACAAACCAATTCTGAACCCGAAGAGCAGCCATACGACTGGCAGGAAGAAATCCGCGGCTACATCGCTGATGGCATCGCCCCATCATACAAATGGGAAGCCTGGCGCCTGCAAACTCGTTGCGCGCATTATACAATCTACCACGGCAAAGTTTTCCGCTGGAATGCATCTTGTGCACTTCTGGCTTGCGTCGATCCCACCAAGGTCGATAATGTAATGTGAGATGTGCATGACGGCGCCGGTGGCAATCATTCAGGAGCTCGCGCACTCGCGATGCGCACACGTAATAATGGTTGGCCAACAATGAATGATGATTGCAAAATTTTTTGTTGCAAAATGCGAAAAATGTCAGCGTCATGCTCCTATTATTCATGCACCGACCGAACTACTGAGGACGACTACGCCGCCATACCCCTTTATGAGGTGAGCAATGGACATCGTCGGACCACTCCCCGCATCTCGTCAAAAGAAATACATCCTCATCATGAAATATTATTTCACCAAGTGGGTCTAAGCTGAAGCATTTGCAAAAATCGGAATGGAGCTAGTCCAAAAATTTTTCTGGAAAAACATCATCTGTAGGCACGGACTCCTATACGAGATTGTCAACGACAACGGCACGCAGTTTACCTCGCTGCAATTCGAAGGTTTCTGTACAAAGTGGAGAATTCGCCTGAGCAAATCCACACCCCGCTACCCGCAAGGTAACAATCAAGCTGAAGCGACCAATAAGACTATCATCGACGAACTTAAGAAACGACTCGAAGACAAGAAAGGCCTTTGGGCCGACGAGCTCGATGGCGTGCTATGGTCGCACCGTACCTCTCCTTGTCGATCAATAGGACGGACCCCGTTCTCCCTTGCATACGGAATGGAAGCCCTTGCACCAGAAGAAATTGGTGTGCCGACGTTGAGACGCTCCATGCTCGTTCACGATCCTGCTCTAAATACCGAAATGATGCTCGATACTCTTGACACTCTCGAAGAGGAGCGCGGCAAAGCACTTATCCGGATCTAGAACTATCAACAGCAAGCTGCTAAGTTTTACAACAAGAAAGTCAAGCCACACTACTTTGATGAAGGTGATCTCGTCCTCTGAAATGTTTTCGAGAACACCGTCAAGCTCAACGCGGGCAAGATGGGCGGTTGATACACAGAGTTTTAAACCCTATTTTCCTACTGCAAGTACACAGCAAAGAAGTAGTACTTAGGGGTCGAATCCTACAAAGACCAAGTTTCACTCTATGGTTCTATTGGTTCAATTTCAAGCTAAGACAATTCAAATTTGGGTTTGTTTGGTAACAGTAACGCGATTAAAACGGTATAAAAAGGCAATAAGCAAAACACTAGATCAGGGGTAATTCTCGGGAATTTCAGAGATAGCAACTAAACAACTATTCAAGGCATAGATTAAGTACCA
>NC_025694.1:15156593-15161574 GCF_000633955.1 Camelina sativa | reverse complement strand
ATCCATCTCCTGTACTCAGCGGTATCGGGCTCATCAGAGATCGGTGGGAGATCAAACTCACCCTGAGGACCGGATGATGTGAATTGTGGAACGCTGTCCTCGCGGTGGTGGGATGAGCTAGCAAAGTTCGCTGGTGGTGGATCAAACTGGGTAGGTGGAGGCGGAACATCTCCCAGAAGCAGTGGGGCGCGGGAGAAACGCAGATCATCCACCGTGGCTAGCTGCGTAAGCTCAGGAGCTGGGAGGCGAATGCTCCCCTGATTACCGTCAGGGCCACCGTACCGGTATGTGTAGAAGGGGTTGGCTAACTGGATGACTCGGGAGTGGACCAGATGCTGTATGTCAATGCGCTCCCTCTGCTCTACACGAGAATACCTCGTCAGATCGATCCGCATGTGCTCAAAGAGATGAGTGAGAAGGCTGCCAATCCTCTCTGTACGGCCAGAAGTCTTGTGCTTAGCAGCACAGATCATCTCAGCGAAGTGCATAGCCATGTTGCACCGCACATCAGATGGAGCAGGTGCTCCAGGAAACAGAGCATGTGCTCCGGGAGCCGCGGGTGTCAAAAAGCTGCACCCCAAGTACAACATCAGCAAGTCGTCGTGGTGGACTTTGTTCCCGATGTCGCGGTTGAAGACGAGGTTGCTGAAGACGCGGGAGGCGATCCTGACTGCGGGATGCCAGATGCTCGTCTGGCTGGCCCTGTTGGAGCGGTAGGGCCCCGAAGCTATCAAGCTCCAAAAGGTGGCTGCCTCTGGGAACTTCCTCGGGAAGCTCATGTTCTCGTCCTCGAGATAGAACCCGTAATGGAGGCCGAAGTCATGCAGGGGCAATTCGTAACGGCGCCCGCCGGCCTTAAAAGAGAATGTGGCGCCGGCGATGGATTTCTTCTTGGGGTCAGCGTGTGTGAGTGTGGCGGAGGCGAGGCACTGCCGGACCAAGTCAGGGTATAAGTCTCCCTCCCAAGTGGTAAAGATCCCAACACGCGCTTGGCACAATATCTGGTAGACTTGGTCGTGCAAGCCAAGCATCTTGAGCGTGTCATCACAAAGAGTGCGGGTGGGCTCGATCTTTACGGACAGCAGCTTGTTGTATTGGTTGGCGTCCCTCTGATCCCAAACCGTGTCAGACTCGGCGGGTAACGAGTCATCGTTCATGTTGAACGGTTCTCCCTCGCACCGTGGCCACGGGAATGATTGTGAATCGTCGGTTGGTCTCTTTGTTGTGCTCTTTCTTCCCGAGGTAGAGCGTCTAGGGGCCATTTTGTACCTTGAGTGTGTGCTTAAATGGACTAGAGATTGAGGATTGTGGTGGATAATAAAGCAATCTAGTCTCAAAAATCACTGAAATCGGTCTATTTTTGAAAAAGTTAGCAATGGGAGAGAATGAGAGCTTCGACGACGACGAGGAGAAGAAGAGAAGAAAGAAGGAAGAAGAAAAGAGAGAAGGGTTTGCGATTTGGTGGGTTACCTGGGCTTGGGCCTGAAATTCATTAAACTTACCTTGCCCAATCGCTCTTCTCTTTTTTTTCTTTTTTTCTCAGTTCGCCGAGCATGTGCATCGGGTTGCTCGCGTCCTGCGAGCATGTGCTCCGCATCTTCTTCCAACATTCCTGAAACCGAAAAGAGAAGAAACAAATCCTAAAAAGAAAAAGAAAAACTCAGCAATATATACCTGGTGGGTTGCCTCCCACCCAGCGCTTGTTTTAAGTCATTAGCTTGACTCGAAAGCTCCTTAGGCAATAGGAGGGTCGCCTAGGGCGAAGGTTTCACCCCTTGCGTGCTCAGAGGCGGCAAGATATGGCTTCAGCCTCTGTCCATTCACCACAAATTCTCCTCCTTTTGTGTCCAGCAACACAACAGCCCCATATGGTCTAATCTCCTTGATGGTGAAGGGTCCGGACCATCGTGATCTTAGCTTTCCGGGAAACAGTTTCAGCCTAGAGTTGAACAACAAGACTTGATCATTAGGAGCAAAGGTCCTAGTGAGGATCCGCTTGTCATGGTAGGCTTTGGTACGCTCCTTGTAGAGTTTTGAGTTTTCATAGGCGAGGTGCCTAATCTCCTCTAGCTCATGCAGTTGCATCTTCCTCCTTTCATGGGCGCTCTTAGTGTCAAACTTCAGCATTTTCACTGCCCAAGCAGCTTTGTACTCTAGCTCAACAGGAAGGTGACACGCCTTACCATACACCAAGTGAAACGGTGTAGTCCCCAAGGGTGTTTTGTAGGCGGTTCTATAAGCCCATAGAGCCTCATCTAGCTTCAGAGACCAATCCTTCCTTGTTGTGTTCACTATTTTTTGCAAAATGCTCTTGATCTCCCGGTTAGATATCTTAACTTGGCCGCTTGTTTGTGGGTGGTAGGGGGTGGCGACCTTGTGCCTCACTCCATTCTTCTTGAGAAGACTCTCAAAGACCTTGTTAATGAAATGCGATCCACCATCGCTAATGACTACCCGTGGGACACCAAACCGTGGGAAAATAACCGACTTGAACATCTTGAGCACGGTCTTTGCATCATTATTGGGGCTGGCCAAAGCTTCTACCCACTTGGACACGTAATCGACAGCCACCAATATGTACTCATTGCCGAATGAGTTCGGGAAAGGTCCCATGAAGTCAATTCCCCAAACATCAAATACCTCAACCTCCAAGATGAAATTCTGAGGCATTTCATTCCTCCTGCTGATGTTCCCTTGTCTCTGACATGTGTCGCAAGTAGACACGAACCGCTGCGCATCTCTGAACATGGTAGGCCACCAATAACCCGCTTGAAGAGCTTTGGACACGGTTTTGAAAGTAGCAAAGTGTCCAGCATAGGGTGAGCTATGGCAATGAAACAAGACTCCAGGAACCTCCTCCTCAGTCACACACCTCCTGAAAACACCATCCGAGCAATGCCTATAGAGGTAAGGCTCATCCCAAAAATACCGCCTTATGTCTTTTAGGAACTTCTTCTTCTTGTTCCCCACAAACTCAGTAGGTTCTTTCTCTGCTGCTAGGTAGTTTGCATACTCTCCAAACCAAGGAAAACTCGGCTGTTTGTTGGTATCGATTGCCTTGCACGGGGTTTTCGGAGCATGTGCTCCCAGGCGGAGCATGTGCTCGGCGGGATCAAAGATGCCGATCGAGTAAACATGTTCTTCAGGAAGGCTATCATCCAAGGGTAGCTCTTCTTCTATCCTCATTCTTGACAAGTGATCTGCAACTCCGTTCTCAATACCCTTCTTGTCTTTAATCTCCAAGTCAAACTCTTGAAGCAACAAAATCCAACGGAGTAGCCTTGGTTTTGCATCCTTCTTGGTCAGTAGATACCTCAATGCTGCATGATCAGTGTGAACAACCACTTTGGAACCAACAAGGTATGATCGGAACTTCTCAAAAGCAAACACAACCGCTAAAAGTTCTTTCTCGGTTGTAGCGTACTTGCACTGAGCCTCATCCAAGGTGCGGCTGGCATAGTATATCACGTGCAGCTTCTTGTCTTTTCTCTGTCCCAGAACTGCTCCCACGGCATAGTCACTCGCATCAGTCATGACCTCAAAGGGAAGGTCCCAATAAGGCGGTTGTACAATCGGAGCGCTAACCAAGGCTCCCTTGATCGTGTGAAACGCTTCCAAGCAAGCAGAATCGAAATCAAACTTCACTTCCTTACACAACAGCTGGGTAAGTGGTCTTGCTATCTTGGAGAAATCCTTAATGAACCGTCTGTAGAAACCGGCGTGGCCAAGGAAACTGCGGATCCCTTTTACCGAATTAGGCGGTTGTAAACTCATCATCACCTCAACCTTGGCTTTGTCAACCTCAATCCCCTTTTCAGAAATCTTGTGTCCCAGCACTATCCCATCTCTGACCATGAAGTGGCATTTCTCCCAATTCAGCACCAGATGTTTGTCTTCACACCGCTGCAACACCCTGCACAAATTAGACAAACAAACGGAAAAGGAGCTCCCATAGACGGAGAAATCGTCCATGAAAACTTCCATTATATCCTCAATCAGGTCAGTGAAAATGGACATCATGCATCGTTGGAAGGTCGCTGGTGCATTGCACAAGCCAAACGGCATTCTGCGGTAAGCAAAGGTGCCGTAAGGACATGTGAATGTGGTCTTCTCTTGATCGTCGGGATGGATTGGGATCTGAAAGAAACCTGAATAGCCATCTAAGAAACAGTAGTAAGGATGGTTAGCCAATCTCTCAAGCATTTGATCAATAAACGGCAAAGGAAAATGATCCTTACGGGTCGCAGCATTAAGTTTTCTATAGTCTATGCACATGCGATGTCCCGTAACTGTCCTAGTAGGAATCAACTCATCCTTATCATTCTTAACCACTGTAATTCCACCTTTCTTAGGGACTACATGAACTGGACTAATCTAGGAACTATCAGAAATAGCATAAATTACACCCGCATCTAGAAGTTTCATTATCTCTTTCTTAACAACATCCTTTAGATTCGGGTTCAACCTCCTCTGATGTTCTAACGAAGTCATTGATTCATCTTCTAGATGTATCCTATGCATGCAAAGATCTGGTGAGATTCCTGGGATGTCATCTAGCGAATACCCTAGAGCATTTCTATACTTCCTAAGTTCACAAAAGAGCAAAGCGGTCTCTACATTGTTTAGTTCAGAGTTCACTATCGAGGGGTATGTAGAGTTAGGACCTAGGAACGCGTACCTTAGTCCGGCTGGAAGTGGTTTTAGCTCTACCTTTGGAGCTCTTAACTCGCTCCAAGGACCGTCTGCTGACTTTACCGGAGCATGTGCTCTGATTGGTTCTCATCGTCTAGGCTGGCGTAAGCTACCAGTTGCTGGAACCGTGTACTTGCATCCAAAATGCGTATAAAACCATCAGCTTCCTCATTCAAGAATCCATATTTACCCTCTGCCTTTGTCAAGGCAACCTCCAACGGGTCGAGAGTGAAAACTTCATGGGTAACCTTATGTGCAACCTCTGAACCATCATCAACCACAAAAGTCT
>NC_025694.1:15156381-15156533 GCF_000633955.1 Camelina sativa | reverse complement strand
TGTACAATCGGAGCGCTAACCAAGGCTCCCTTGATCGTGTGAAAGGCGTCAAAGCAAGCAGAATCAAAATCAAACTTCACTTCCTTACACAACAGCTGGGTTAGTGGTCTTGCTATCTTGGAGAAATCCTTAATGAACCGTCTGTAGAAACC
>NC_025694.1:15154752-15155521 GCF_000633955.1 Camelina sativa | reverse complement strand
CATCAGCTAGGGGTAGTTTTACCGTCAATTCTCTCAACATCTCCTTGCACTTTGCATCCTCCAAATCCTTGCGAGATTTCTTAGGAGGAACAGGGTAAGGAACCCTAGGGGTGTACACGCGTGCAGGAGGTACCTCAGTTGGAACGGTCTGATCAGGAGTCGGGAGCACGTGCTCGCTGGATGGGAGCACATGCTCGCCAGATGCTTCGGCTTCTTTTTGACTCAACGGTGGAGTCTCAGCAGCATGTTGAGGAAGGTATTATTCAGTAATACCCTTGCTCTTGTCAATCCTAGCGGATGGTGCTTCTCTAGGGGGTAACTTCTTTCCTCCCCTTAGCTCAATCGCATTGACATACTCGTTCCGCGGGTTTGCTTCCCCTTTTCCGGGCAGAGTCCCAAGAGTTCTTTTCACGGCTTCAGCAGTCTGTGCAACCTGAACATCAAGCTTCTTCACATGTGACATTACTGCCTCATACTTCCCATTAAGGTCATTGTACATGGTATCGACCTTAGCGTTGATTTCCACTGAAGCTTTTTGTTGATTCACCAAGAGTTGTTGCATCATGTTTTTCAGCTCATCCTGAGAGCTGCTAGCAGATGAAGGTCCCAACTGCTGGTTGGTGAAAGGCAGTGCTTGCTGAGCGCTTGTATATGCCTGCTGGTTCCCCCCTTGGAAACGGTTTTGAGTGGGCACAAACTGTTTGCCTTGGAAGTTGTTTGAGAAGGTTTTCTGATAACTCATCTGATTCTGAGCTCCTTGCTGCAGATA
>NC_025694.1:15119934-15153322 GCF_000633955.1 Camelina sativa | reverse complement strand
AGCCAACGTGAAGCTCTATCCGCAAGAGAGAAGGGAAAGAGCTTGCACTTCAGATTGTCTGGCGGTATCCCATTTGAACCAGTGGTGCTATATATCTCCTCAAAATTCTCGATGTGGTCCATCGAAATCTCAGCTGGGAGACCGTGAAATAGGTGCTGCTTCACTAGAGAGATCATCTGTGGCTTAATCTCAAAATCTTGTCTCTGGATGGTGGGAGGAACAATCGCCGCTCGGTTGGTGTAGAACACATGCGGGTTGTCCTTGTCCCCAATGGACGGTTGTGGCGGCGCGGCTCTTTCATGTTGAGCACGGAGCAACTGCCCCAACTGTTGTCGAAGTTGCTGTAACTCGGCAGCCATATCCTCATTGTTTCTGTTGTCACCCATGTTGACGGATTAAAACTTTATGTTCTTGCGGTTTGTTCTTTCTGCCAAAGAGAGCTCTGCGGCTGAANACGTGAAGCTCTATCCGCAAGAGAGAAGGGAAAGAGCTTGCACTTCAGATTGTCTGGCGGTATCCCATTTGAACCAGTGGTGCTATATATCTCCTCAAAATTCTCGATGTGGTCCATCGAAATCTCAGCTGGGAGACCGTGAAATAGGTGCTGCTTCACTAGAGAGATCATCTGTGGCTTAATCTCAAAATCTTGTCTCTGGATGGTGGGAGGAACAATCGCCGCTCGGTTGGTGTAGAACACATGCGGGTTGTCCTTGTCCCCAATGGACGGTTGTGGCGGCGCGGCTCTTTCGTGTTGAGCACGGAGCAACTGCCCCAACTGTTGTCGAAGTTGCTGCAACTCGGCAGCCATATCCTCATTGTTTCTGTTGTCACCCATGTTGACGGATTGAAACTTTCTGTTCTTGCGGTTTGTTCTTTCTGCCAAAGAGAGCTCTGCGGCTGACAAAGCAACTAGTTCTTCGGTGTTGTTTCTTCTTGTAGATCTTCTTGACATGCACCTGAAACACACGCAAAGAAGAAGCAGAAAGACAAATCAGTAAGGTCTTAGTCTAGTAATTTCGCCGAAAACCAAAGGTAAAAATTTGGTCCCCGGCAACGGCGCCAAAAACTTGATACACAGAGTTTTAAACCCTATTTTCCTACTGCAAGTGCACAGCAAAGAAGTAGTACTTAGGGGTCGAATCCCACGAAGACCAAGTTTTACTCTATGGTTCTATTGGTTCAATTTCAAGCTAAGACAATTCAAAGTTGGGTTTGTTTGGTAACAGTAACGCGATTAAAACGGTATAAAAAGGCAATAAGCAAAACACTAGATCAGGGGTAATTCTCGGGAATTTCAGAGATAGCAACTAAACAACTATTCAGGGCATAGATTAAGTACCAGTCTAGAACTCAAACATAAATATAAACTGATCCACTGTCGTGGTATCAATAACTCTATCTGATCGATTCTGTGCGGAAACGCGGAGCACGTGCTCAGACATCCGGAGCACATGCTCGGCGGTCCATAAACCCTAAACTGTCGTTTGAGCCCAGAATCGCAGACAAGCATTAAAGAACAGGAATGATAAGTTCACAAATCACCTACACATCAACTTTCGCAGGTCTAGGATAATTTGCCCACTAATGTCTTTTCTAGCAACCTATTACACTTTTGATGAATAGATAAACCTAGAATCATAGATTGGGTGATCAAATCAACCTAAGCATTAAGTCTAACAATAGTGAAGACAATCGATTATATAAAGCCCTATTTGTGTTCTGTTGCTAACCCATGAAACCCCTTTTGAAACCCCTAATCTAGCAAAGAAAACTACTCAGACATAGAGAAATGAATCATAGCAAAAGATGAGAAATTCAATGACATAAAAATAAAAAGGATTCAGAGAATGCTTCCCAAGGTAGCCGCTCTTCTCCCTCTCACCAAAAACGTCGCTCAAAAACAAAAAGAAAAAAGTATATTTTCTCTCCTAAAAACCCTAGGTTAAATAGCATACAAGTAGAGAAAAATAAGGAAAGAATCCAAATTCAAATCTCCCTATTAAAAATCGATCTCCTCCCTCTTTCTCTCACAAAGGATCGCCTAAAATAAGGGGAATTAGGCAGGGAATCAGCGCCTAGATGGTTGCCACGTGTCGTCATGAAACCGTAGCGTTGGGAGCATGTGCTCGGGAATCGGGAGCATGTGCTCCTGGGTCTAAAATCAGCTTTTCTGCTCAAATTCAACTCCTTTCTGCTCCTATTGCTCCTGCAGTTCCAATCCTTGCTTTTAGCTTCCTAGCCTCTTATTATAACCTGAAAAGGACTCAAACAACTACAAAACTATCAAATAAACGGGGTCAAAGTGAGTCAAAACCGTAACATATCAGCGGTCACTGGGAAGGCCCTTACCTGATTTCCAAGGTCGTCATCCCTGATGTCTACCAGCTTCTCACCATGGATGGCACTCCGATTCTCCGATCATGGAATTCCGCAAATCTGAAACGTTATTACCATTAGAAAAAGCGCAAGTCGCAAAAAAANAAAAAAAAAAAAAAAAAAAAATTAGTATAGCTACCAATCTCGGTATCCTCATATAACTTGTTCCATTTATGTTGCTAATTTGACTAGTCATACATTCCATTGCCTATAGTAAGTGTTGGACATGGGATGCTCCCAATATGCCGCTTGGCCCAACAAGACTCATTAATTGTGATTTTGGGCCGACAAAATTGGAAGCAAGTCATTAACAATCCGCAAAGGACAATCTCAGGAATTCACGACGAAAACCCTAGGAAACCCTAGGTCAACAGTCCACTATATTAGGAAACAACATTTATTGGGAACATCATCGAGACCCCAGGATAATACCCAGAGAGCAATACTTTGCATCGAAAATTGTTATTGTCTTTTGTGTAATTCATTTCTACTTTCGAGCTCGTCATTATTAGCTTGTTAGTTCTCCTGTGAACTGACGAGCTCAATCTTGACTCGTGTTAGTGACGACCTCACATTTTTATCGTTAATAAAAGAACCAGCTTCACTCTTTCCCCAAAACCTTTATTTACTTTGTGTTGTGCAATTCCCGGTTCAAACAGTAAGCATCTCAATATTGCATCCTCTTTTGAATGAATGTTAGCAAAGGATCTTCTGCTATGAAACAAAACAAACTCCCGGCTCCCCCCAAAGTCAATAGGGAGCTATCACGAGCTGACCACCGCCTTTCTCCACCACTCCACGTTTATGATTCGAGGTGCCTCGAATGCTGATCTCTGGAACATGTTCCAGCAGAACGACGAATCGCTCCGAGAGTTCATGGAGAAGTTTAAAAGAATCGTCTCGAAGCTCTCGATTGCTGACGATACAACAATATCAGCTCTCCGTAATGCTCTTGCTCACGACTCCAGATTTAGGGAGGACATCATAATTCATGAGCCTCTGACTCTGGATGACGCACTGCACCGTGCTAACAGATACATCGAGCTAGATGAAGAGAAGGCATCGAGAACGAACCGTTCAGAACTGCCAACCTCTAAATCAGCCAAAGGAAAGGAGAAGGCACAAGATGAGCACCACGAGCCCCATCAACACTTTGACAAAGAGTACACCGATAAGTTGGAAAAAGGAAAGAAAGTTCAAGCATTTGCAGTTAGTAATCAAAATCTCCAAGCATCTTCATCAAAGCCTTAGAACAACAAGTGGATCCGGGACCCATCGGGTAAAGGTGGCAACAAATATTGTGAGTACCACATTCGAGCAGGGCATTCAACATAAGAGTGTCGCACCCTCCAACAAATATTGCTCGACAACTACAAAAAAGGCCAAATTGACGTCGATCTCGAGCGACGACAAATAGCAGCCCACAAGGACAACAACTTCTTTAACCCTAAGAATGAAAACCCTAGTAAGCGGTATGACATTGCTGCCCTTGCGGCATAAAACGGAACTGAGACCCTACCCCCGCCCCCAGCGCCTACCCTTAAGAAGAACCCCGAGCCGAAGAATTAATATGATCATGGGCGGTCTAGCGACTTGTCGAGACTCTATTCGTTCAATCAAAGCCTATTGCTGGGGATTGGAGGTTAAACGTGAATGGTTAGCTCAAAGTACGTAACCTACAACAAACTCCGATCCGATCGTGTTCACTAAGGCCGACGCAGCAGGTCAAATTGGGCCGCACAACGACCCACTAGTGGTCGAGATGGAGATCGGCGAAAGCATGGTCACCAAAATCTTAATCGATACGGGAAGCTCGGTAAACGTTATTTTCAAGGATGTGCTTATCCAAATGGAGATCGACCTGCGGACGTCCGAGAACGATGTTCAACCTCTCACCGGATTCGACGGTGACACGGTTATAATGGTAGGCACGATCATGCTACCGGTTTATGTGGGTGGAACAATGCACTGCATCAACTTTACTATCGTCGATAAGTCGATTGTATACAATGTTATTCTCGACATGCCTTGGCTGCACAAGATGAAGACCGTGGCATCGACTTACCACCAGTGTTTAAAATTCCCGACTTCTAGAGGAATATTTACGTTACGAAGGGATCCGCTAGTAGTGAGAACCGTGACTAATGGGCCACGAATATCCCGCCCATACATAAACCAACTCTGTCAATATTTATATTATTTAGAACTGTATTATATACCATACAAGATTCGACCGAAACCGTCGCTCCTCTCTCTCTTCCGCCGCTCCATCGTTCTTTCCCAGACGTTTCCGATTCGACGATAAACGAGGTAGGTGATTTTCAATTAACCGTCTCAATCTCTCCGGATACTTATCTCATGATGTTTGATTGGAGAAGTTTTAAGTTCTAGATTAGAGACCTAACTGCGATTTTGTTTTGAATGTGATGATTTGATTTTTTTTAAAGGTTGTACAGTAACTAAATACGAGATGGTCCAGAAATAGCGATGCAGGAGGAGGAGGAGGTGAAAACGTTGGTGTGGTGGAACATCAGCAGCTGTCCAATTCCCCCTGGTTATGATCCCCGTCAGGTCGGTCGCAGGATAGTATCCGCTTTGAAGAATTCAGAAGTCTCTGGTCCTGTCACCATTACAGCCATAGGCAGACTAACACACAACCCTAATGCCCCTGACGATGGTGTCTTGCCAGAGCTGTCTTCCTCTGGAATCGCTCTTATATATTCAAAAGGTTTATCTTCTTCTCATCTCTTTCTATATAAGTTTAGTACCGTTTTTTCTTTTACACTACGGTGTCCATTTGACATTGCGTTTTCTTTACTGAAACAGAACTACAAACAAATTTGTTTATGTGGATGGAGAGGAATCCACCACCGGCTAATATAATGCTAATATCTGGTCCTAAGGAACTGGAAAGTCTAGCTCGTACTCTTTATTCCATAGAACTTGATGGATACACAATTTTTCTGGCATATCCCCACCGCGATCCAGCTTCAGCCTGGCTCTGGAAAAGCTTTCTGTTTGGGGTTGATAAAGAGTGGCTCTGGACAAGCATACTAGGAGGTGTGTTTTTCCTTACCCTCTTTCACACGCAGCTTTGAATAACCAGCAGTGAACTAGATGTGGGTTTTTCAGCAGATGTGGATTCAGGGTCTACGAGTAATAATAAACAGGAGCCAACAAGACTTGTTCTTCAGGACAAGTGCAGTGAAACTGGTGAATCTCCCTGGTCCTGCTCAATGTGCTTTTTTGCTGGCCAAAACTTTGAAGATCTCAGCATTCATCTCAAGAGTGACGACCATAAAAATAATGTAAGCGTCCTCGCTGCTTCTAAAAATACGTTTCCCTCCCTTTCTCACTTCCATGAAATTATCTCTGATGTACATTTGGTTGTCAAGCAGGCTTTGGACTTGGTGAAAATGGCTGATGTTATGAAGCTTAACCAAATTAAGGCAAGTTGAGATTTCTAATTTTTAGAATCTAGAATGAGTCTGGAACCTACAATTGCCTCTAGTTTTCCTTTCTCACTTTAATGAAATTACATCTGATTTCCACTATGTATATTTTGGTTGTCAAGCAGACTTTGGGCTTCCCAGTGTTTGGTACTCCAGAACATAACCCGGAAATGGTGGATATGGTCCAATTAAAGGCAAGCTATTAGAATTTTGGTAACCTGGAACCTACCAATTGCCTTCAACTAAATATATAAGTACGAGATTATGCCAATGCAGGAAGAAGAAGAAAACGAGGAGGTCAAAACGTTGGTTTGGTGGAACATCAACAGTTGTCCGATTCCCCCTGATTATGATCCCTGCCAGGTCGGTCCGAGAATCTTATCCGCTTTGAAGAATTCAGAAGTCTCTGGTCCTGTCACCATTACAGCCATTGGCAGACTAACACACAACCCTAATGCCCCTGACGATGGTGTCTTGCGAGAGCTGTCTTCCACTGGAATCGCTCTTATATATTCGAAAGGTTTATCTTCTTCTCATCTCTTTCTATATAAGTTTAGTACCGTTTTTTCTTTTACACTACGGTGTCCATTTGACATTGCGTTTTCTTTACTGAAACAGAACTACAAACAAATTTGTTTATGTGGATGGAGAGGAACCCACCTCCAGCTAATATAATGCTAATATCTGGTCCTAAGGAACTGGAAAGTCTAGCTCGTACTCTTTATTCCATAGAACTTGATGGATACACAATTTTTCTGGCATATCCCCACCGCGATCCAGCTTCAGCCTGGCTCTGGAAAAGCTTTCTGTTTGGGGTTGATAAAGAGTGGCTCTGGACAAGCATACTAGAAGGTGTGTTTTTCCTTACCCTCTCTCACACGCAGCTTTGAATAACCAGCAGAGCTTTTTCTGAACTCGATGTGGGTTTTTCAACAGATGATATGGATTCAGGGTCTACGGATAGTAAACAGGAGATAACCAGACTTGTTCTTCAGGACAAGTGCAGTGAAACGGGTGAATCTCCCTGGTCTTGCTCAATGTGCTTTTTTGCTGGCCAAAACTTCGAAGATCTCAGCATTCATCTCAAGAGTGACGACCATAAAAATAATGTAAGCGACCTCTCTGCTTCTGTAAATATGTATCCCTCCTTTTCTCACTTCGGTGGAATTATCTCTGATGTACATTTTGGTTCTCAAGCAGGCTCTGGACTTGGTGAAAGTGATGGGTGTGGTGAATCTTAACCAGGCAAGTTGAGATTTATAATTTTTAGAATTTTGGGTGAATCTGGAACCTACAATTGCCTCAAGTTCTCACTTCAATGAAAATACATCTGATTTCCACTTGATGTACACTTGTTTGTCAAGCAGGCTTTGGACTACACAGTGTTTGGTGCTCCAAAACAGAACCAATTAAAGGTAAGTTTAGATTTCTAATTTTTAGAATTTAGGTGAATCTGGAACCTACAATTGCCTTCAACTAGACCCGAAATGTGAAATAGATGGCATAATTTTTTATTTACTGACTTCGGTTGATGCTAAAACATTGAAGAAAACGAGCAAGAAGAGGAAGTTTGAAGGTAAAGTAGAGGAGGACGCCGAAGAAGGTAAAATAGAGGAGGATACCGAAGATGGTAAAGTAGAGGAGGACTCTTAACTAGACGAAGAAGAATGGTACATGGCCCATGGGGATGTTGTTCTTCTCTAAGGCATTTCATACGTTCATGGTTTGTTGGGTTATAACTTATGCTAATCTAGTCACGCTCTAAACTAATGCTTTTTCAACATCTTATTCGGGGAAAACCATGTTTTTTACTTATGGAGGCCGGATCACGTAGAAGTAATCACATTTCACATGCTTCATTATCATTAATTTTTTTTTGCCCCTGCCTCGAAACAATAAAAGAATTCAGGTCCAACGTCGCCATAGACACATAGTTTTTTTCCGGGAATCAAAACTAAGTGTAAATTACCTATAGAAACATCACTGACAGAATTATAAACTGAGAAATGAAAGCCCTGCCGCAACTGAAAGTATCTAACTCTCATTTTCTTCTCTTTGTTAAAGTCACGATGAAATAACATCTAACGTTTGCTCTATCTTCGCATCCACATCCTTCTCTAGTCGGTAGACCAGATCAGTTTTATCCGCGTTTGCATTAATGCACACAATGAAGCCCTTCATCGATTTCTTCTCCCACAATCATCATTGACACATCCGTGACCACTTTCCCCTCTAGCCATCTCCTAATGAGTCTAGCACGATAAACCTACCACAATAATAATCATACAATTTTATTAAGTGGTACAAATGTAAAACCTTATCTTATATCTTATTTTATACTAGGTAAAATCCCATGCGTTGCGTGGGTTATATTAATATTAGTATATTATATATATATGTAATTGTGGTTATTTATTTTACATTTTCTATTAATTGTTGGTGATTTCAGATTTTCATTTCTTTTTAAAAACATGCTAAATTTGAGTTTTCTTTTTTTTTTGGGGAATTATTTAAAGTGTTTGTTTTTTTCCTCCCATAATGTTTTTCGACAATTTGAATTTCACTTTTTTTTATTGCTTTTATTGTGGGTTTTGAATTTTAATGCTATATATGTTAGGCCTATATGTTAGACTGTTTTTCGTCATATGGCTATTTTGGCCCCTTTTTTTTTGATTGGTTAGTGTTTTTGGAAAACAAAGACATTTGTTAACCCAGTTCACGGTGGCTACCGCTACGTCCGGGGAGAGACTGACCTCTCAACATCTACTATAATATTCTGGAAAATACCTCCGATGTGGTTTACACATTATTGACTTGCCTACAGAATAGAGATACATCTATTGCTTAATGAATTTGAAGTTAGAGAAATCATATAATAAAACCTTGGGAGGACACTTTAGTTGAGGCTGGATTTCTCTGCATTCTGATATCTTTCTTAAGTTGTAGTTCAAGTAATGGCTGACGATTATGTAGTAACGTCTCCTCCATTTAGTGGCATATCTAGTTGGAGTGTACCCCCACAAGGAAAACAATATACTGGTATATGCACTGTCAATATGGTATTGGAAATAAATATGAAAGTGATGTGTGAATATTTAAATAATTTGAATATAAGGATACTTTGGGTGTGCTCCAGGTGAAGGATACTTTTTTGGTGTGTTTAATTCCCTGCATTTGATGATCTTCATTTACCTATGTCTTGCATTGCTTGATATCGTTTCATATCTTGTCCCACAAAGGTTTTCTGTTTTCTCTCCCACCTACGCTGACCGTCAAAGCTATGTAAACAAACTAATAGAGTCTGCATTAAACTAAAAGTAAAGAGAAGAAGTTCATACCAGATACTCTCGCTATCTATCCTCTCTTCAGCCTTCGTTTTTGCTTTCTTTAAAATACTGCTCTCATTATAACAGTTGGCCAAAGCTTTGGAAGAAGTAAGCATCTGAAGATTGTCTGAAGATATATTATCTTCTTTTGTTTCAAAGAAGAATAGAGGACGATGAGATCAATGCATGAGAATACCTGCTGTCACCTTCTGACCTTGGTGTTGTTGAATAATTCTTTGTATACAATGTTTTTAATTGTATGTGTTGCCTCCTCCTCCATGTTTAGGACCTTCAATCCTGCTTCTGATGTTACTCGTGATAGCGCCACATACAATTGTCCATGACTGAAAACTGGTTTAGGCAAATATAAGCCAACTTGTTCCAAACTTTGCCCTTGACTTTTATTAATAGTCATTGCATAGGGAATTGGCGTCTTTTTAATTTGAATGGCCACTTCTCATCATGTGGAGACAATATTATCCTTGGGATGACTACTTTGTTTCCAACTGCTGTACCAGTTAAGATCTCTGCTTCAATGACTCTGGTCCCCAATTGTGTCACTATTAGCCTTTTTCCATTGCAAAGTCCTTCTTTCTGATTAAAGTTTCGTATGAGCATAACTGGAGAGCCTATTTTTAGTTCCAAACAATGATCTGGCATACCTGAGATTTTGAGTGAGTTTAAAAATTCTGTTGGGTATAACAGCTCATCTGAGTCGTTTGAATCCCCATCCATCTCAAAACTGTCCGAACTCAAATATGTTTTGGCGTCGCCTGGGATTTTGTCTTGGAGCACATATTGAGTTCGTGAGCAGTGTCATTCTTTGGAGTTAGAATCGCCCTCTTTGTTATGTATTCTCTGTCTAGGTACGAATTCGTGAAATCCGGATATACATCAGCCGCTAATTGTGCAATCCGTTTGTCGTCGTCTTGTAGCAGAAGTGCTCCATTTATTTTGATGTCGCCCACCTCGTCGTAGCTATTTCTATGTGGTTTTTTTTGGGGCTTTTCCATCCCCAACTTGAAGTATCCACTGAGCAAATTTGATCTCATCGACTTTTAGACGCACATTATGGGTCAGGCTATAGAACTTACATGAATCCCACAAATATGATCTGTTTATTGTTGCTAAGACCGTGTCTTGCCGAGTGCCTCCTGTTATAACGCGTAGGATTTGACGGAAATCGCCACCAAGTAATACTGTCTTGCCTCCAAAGAGTTTATGAATTGCTTTGGGATCATTTTTTGCCAAAAGATCCCGCATTGTTCTATCAACCGCCTAAAATGCAAAACGATGAGTCATGGGTGCCTCATCCCAAATGATCAAATCTGTTTTCCTTAACAGCTCAGCAAGCATTGATCCTTTTCTGATATCACACATAGAATGCTTGTGTAGGTTTATTGGTATTTGAATCTTGAGTGGGCTGTTCGGCCTCATGGGAGAAGCAAAGCTGCAATGCCTGAGGATGCAACGAGCAATATCACCTTTTTCATAGCTCTTAAATTTGTTATTAATGTTGTGTATAAGTACGTCTTCCCAGTACCTCCTGGTCCATTAAGGAAGAAGAATCTGCCATCTCCATTTTCTAGGGAGTCCATCACTCCATCGAAGACCATTCTCTGTTCCTGATTCAGACTGCCAAATAAACGATCATGCTCTGTTTGTTTCTGTCCTCGTCGTAACCTTGCTCTTCTATAAGATATGAATTATTAAGCTCTTTCAACATCTCTTTGTTTGGAAATGGCATATCCGGGAAATCTGCAAGTGTTTTGTCGTGTTGCTGCAGGATTTTCTCAATCTCTACCAACGTTTAGTTCTTTAGCTGCTCCTCTCTGAGGTGAAGTTTATTGAGTTTCAGTTTTTGCCGTTGTGTGTGCTAAATATCATCTCCCATATACCGCCAACAATGGTTCCACAATTTCAATGGGCTACTAACATAACTATAGATTAAGAGTGTCACAAAGAGACTACGCAGCTGGCATGGGAAACCCCACTGACGAGTTTCCTCTAATGCTTCTATCAAGCATACCCCTGGCCAAACACACATCTTTGAATTTTTCGTACACGATTCCATCGACTGTTAGAATGTTTTCATAACTTGTTGGTCCTATGACCACGCCTAGAAGCAATCTCAAGTAGTACAACTCGCCTACTGTTGGATGGATGTTGACAATCCTGCCGATGGTGTAACCTTGCATTCTTCTTGTCCACGTTTTTGGGGTTGTATTCCACACATACCATAGTGGAAATTAAGCATATCTTAATGTACGTGCAAAAGGGTCTGTTTCGTTCGTCTTCATCCACTCTGTGAACATTGTTCTGTCAATACCAGGGCGTGAGATTACACTGTCAAGGCTTTGGTCTGCACTATATGTAACAGGTTGTTGGTCCCGTAAATGCAAGGAAAGGCGTTGCACGGCTGGTTGGCTGTAATGAATGTCAAAGGCAAAGATGCGCCACATCGCCTCACATTCTGATAGATATCAGCATTCTTGATACTTTCTTATTTCGTCTACGTCTTCGATGTTTTTGTTGCTGTCTCCATCTCCTTCAGTAGAGCCTTTGTTTTTTTCTACTACAATGGTGGCCTTGTCAACTCCCTTGGTCACAGATTTAAACAAATACTTTATCGCCTTTTTTTTGCAACACCACTCCACTTTGTGAATACCATTACTCTCAAACTAAATCTCTATAAAACATCTGTATGAGGGAATGCAGAGATATTGAAATCCAAATAGTAATGTTGTGTTAGATTTTAGATGTTTAATGTTTTGAAATCTTTCAATGCTAGAAGTGTATGATATTGTCTTTAATATCATTTATAAGCACCTATGCTCTCTTGCGAATCACAATAATCATGATGATCAAATAGCTTCGCTCTGGTTCTTTATCCTTATGAAGTCGTAACTGAGCCTTTATAGTTACTATTACACAGATATGATATTGTTTTGGTCCTGTTTATAATAATTGTGTTTCAGATTCGGTCTACATACTCAGTTTGTACAGGTTTTAGAAGTAGTAATGGTAGAGGAACTAACTCAATGTTTTAGCTAGCTATTGTTCACTGCCAGCTTCATTTGTTCTAAAATTAAGCTTCCCTGAAATTTTTTGGGTAGCTCAACTTTCATTAGTAAGAATCATTTAGCTGCTTCATGCTATTTGAGTTTCTTATATAGAGATATTGAACAGTATTTAAACAATTAAGCATAAGAGTGGAGGGAACTGGTTCAATTCTTTTAGCGGATCACTTCATTTCTATTTGTGTTGCTATTGTTCACCTTATTGCTATTTGTTTTTAGTATTTCCTTATTATCTTATCATATATCAGGTTTATGTTTGGTTTTGGGTTATTGAGGTTTCTCGTGTAGTTTTCGTAGAAGAAAAGTATGTACACCACTTGAGAGACATCGTTTAGATTTGTTGGTTAATTTGTTTAATGGCTACTTATTTGGAATTTAGGGTCTTACTTGATTTCGCCTCGCCGAAGAAATCCCCATCCCAAAGATCAGCCACCAGAGCGTCTAACTTCATCTTAAAATCCCAAGATTCAAGATCGGGTCAGTCATTGGCAGTAATATTACCGGATCATTCCAGATGCTCTTTGATTTCTTCCCAATTCGGGTTTGCCATCATGGTGATGAATAAGTCCGGGTTCCCATATGATCTACAAATTGCCATCACGTCTTGGTAATTTTGTGCCATATATCTTAGGCCTCCAGTGAAAGATGAAGGGAGAATTATTCTTTGTTCCACTCTCATGGCGTCACTGTCCCCTCTGTCAATAGCATCACAGATGTTGTGGTAAACATCATCCCTTAAGGTTTTTTGGTTTCATCTGTACCAGCCCATCCTTTCTTGTTCTATTGCCATATATGCGTCTACGGCGTATTGATGTAGTAGACGTCCTGATCTGATGAGAGTGGTCCCTATTAATAATCTTGTTTGTATTTGGTAAGCGTAGAACTTTAGCATGGTGACACATTCCCTTTTGATAGCCTTCTGTGTTGTAGTTGCATATGGTATATCTGGGTGGTAACCATCTTTGCCGTACGGATACAAAAACGGGTATTGTAGAGCCATGTAAAGTGGGTGTAACTCGGTTATTCTTTGAAGCTCATCCGATCGGAGATGGACGATGACATCCCTACCCCCCGTTGTGGAAGATAGATCACCTACAATTAGTCCTGCTATTTCATCCGAGGTTGGCAAATCATATTGCTTCCCATGGTGCCTTTGGGCCACCAATCGTATAGACATCTCCGTAGGTTTTTCAAGCTCGTAACGATCTAAGGCGGTTCTATATATTTTTGTGAGTGTACTTGTGCTATCAAGCATCTCCATCAATCTAGATACGGTTGTCTCATCAAGGGAAGTAGATGATTCACTTCTGCAGACCAACGTTACTTTGTTCTTTACTTCATTGGCAGTGTTAAAAATATACATCTGAGAATATTTTGGTTGCTCGCCTGCTGCAGGTAGCAAAGATCCAAGCCGATGGCAATTTTGGCCGTGTACTCTATAGGTGTATGGACCCGTCTTCCTGTTTACGGACTCATCTACTTTGGCTCCCGTAGAGGTATATGCAAACGCCAAGTTAGCCACTCTTATATTCTGGCGGAAATTGGCAGAAGTTTTCAGCAGTGTGTCTAGGAACTCAGGAGTCTCCTTCACCTTTGGTAAAGAGACACGTCCAGAATGGCAACAGAGGGAGAATGTTAATTTGCTTTTGTCTTTGGTTTTCGTTTTGCTTTCAGCGTGCCAGATAAGTGCACCGCAGTGTGGACAATCAACCAAATCGAATGAGGGTGGTAGGCGACGGCGCCCTTTAGCTGGAGTTGCATGTACATGAATATTTAGTTGTTAATTTAAGGAACTAGAAAGACTCTGCAGGTAGGAATCTAGCTTACCTTTACTCTGGCCATTAGTGATTGCAGGTTTGGATGCCTTACGTTTCCGCCCTGTGAGCTTGCTTTCCTTTTTTGTTTCTGCTCGAGGTTTTTGCGGCTGCCGTTTTGACCCGGAAGACTGGCCTAATTCTGTTTAGAAGATAAGAACGTGAGGACAAAGTACTGGGGGATAAGATGCCATTAAACTCAGGTAAATGTTAAGGATTACTAAATGTTGATTTCCCACAATTTGATCTCAAATTCTCCACCTCTCTTATATTTATGGTGTCTGCATTTGTTTAACATATGTGTTTGCGAATTTAAATGACGGCTAGATAACCTGAACATTTTTTAATCGGGTTTGAACATTGTGTGAAAGATCCTTACTTGTAGGGACTGTAGGAGTTGTGTCCGGTTTTTGAGTCCTCTTTTGTGGCTTACCTAATTCATAGAACAGGTATGTAGCTAAGTACTTAAGGGGGAACAATGGAAACAGAGTATGCACTAAATATGAAGGCTACCTTTTTTGGTTAATCTGGAAGTAGTAGTGGCTGGTGGTTGTTGTTTTCCACTCTTTTTTTTTTTCTTTTCTGGGCAATGATAGTTCTCCTAGCTTCTCGTGCTCTCTTAGCAGCCATGGGTGAGACCTTTGGAGTGACTGATTTCATTTGTTTCCCTCCCTGGCTTCTATGATGGTGTTTAGTCTGTCTGTTGAGTGTTAGGGAACCTTTGTATCTGCAAATTTTAAACTTCAAAGGAAATTGAAATTGTTAGAGTTTTATGAGAAGATAATTACGAAGTTGCGATGATGTTAGAACTGTAAATTGAGATAAAGGTCCTAACCTAAAGATATATAATGTAACGTAAGAGGGAAACATGGTAAGGCTATATTTACGGTCTCAGTATTGACTTATTTTGAATTTGATTCAAATTTCAAACCTGCTTACTTATGTTTGTGTGGTTATTAGTAACTGAGTTCGGAATATTATTAATGAGAACGCTATATTTACGGAACTGTTTTTGTAAGCACTGAGAGTTGGGAATTTAGAGTTGCAAGTCATTCTTGACAGGGATTGGCTTAGATTATATTGAGTTCACCAGTGTATAATTCATACCCACAAACAGGCAGTAGTTTATTGGTGTGCTGACTTTTAATTCGTTGGGTTTGTTTATGTTGCACTTCCAATAGTGATTTCCTTCTCTGTTTGTTGTCATGTGTTTGGTTTTAATTTTCATTACATACACTCTTTAATTGCCATTTTGATTGCTTTATTGGCACGTAAGATTGTTATCGTTTAGTGATTATTCAGAACTCACCATTTCAATGTATCTGTTTCTATTTCCTGGAAGAGAAGCTCTTGATTTTTGGAGTCTGGGGTCTATTGAGTTGCCATTTTGTACATTATATTTTGAATGGATTGTCTATAACAAATATATATAATTTTATGGTGCTCTTGTTTTTTTCAATAAGAAAATGGTCTGATACATGATTTATTATTGAAATAGAAAATGGAATATAGCTTAAAATATTGATCTCCTACAATTTGGGCATGTTATTGTCTGGCGTAACCAACTTGTAATACATTCATGGTGGTATTTGTGATTGCATTGTAGTGTGTTTATGGTTCTTTCACCCTTAAGATCATCGAGACATATTGAGCATACCCCCTCTCTTTCTTGCGTCACTTGTGTCTGGGTTATTTCTAGCTCCCCTATTAGCACTTCCACATCTAGCCTTCGTGACACATTTGGGTTGTTATCTTCGATCTCGAGGTAAACTTCTAATTGTTGTGTAGTTCCCTCTCCAAGTAATAGAATTGTTGAGCGTATAAAATCTGTCAAAATATTGGTTAAAATACCTGATGTTGCATCGTCAATATCATGGAATGTGAGGTAGAAGTTAGTGATCTCTTTGAAATGATTATTAGTCGGATGTAGTATTTGCTCATTGGTGAACGAGATGATATAGGTGATGTTGTCTTCTGCTCGGTGTGGTCTTGAGAATTTGAGATGGAGGTTGTTGCGAGGATTTGTTTGATTATGAATTAGAGCAGAGTACATTGCATATAGTACATACTCCATTGGAGCTGTGTTTGCTATGGTGTGATAATGTGCTTTCTCTTTTTGTGAGTGTTGTAAGTGTTTTCCATGTTTAGCGTGTTGTTTTTTATACTCGTACATAATGCACAACTCTCATTTTGATTGCCAGATTTGTGATTTATTGGGGCTTTAATATTCATATTCAATTTTTTCTTGCAGTTGTGTGTTTTTTTCCAGCAATTGGTTTGTTTGTAACATATTCGTACTTAAATGCCATTATTGTGTTGGTTTTATCTTTAACCTGATTCTTGTCATTATTGTGTTGTTTATACCTGATTCTTGGCTGCCACCAACGTCTATATAATATAGACTATATTTGGTTGGTGTAATGTGTTTTTGGGATTTGAATTAAGATTGGGATTGATCGTTTTTAAAAAGTGTTAATTGTCAGTCTTCATTATTTTTGACTAAAAGATATTGTCTTTACTTTAGTATTGAGTGGTAAATGTATGGAGATATGTTTTAATAGTCTAGATTGTGGTAGACTTCTATATATTCCAATGTTGGTTTCATTGTTATTCGTCAGAAAGGATCAGACACAAATATGGTTAATGTTTCTGAGCTTAAACTTATTTTTCATGTACCAAAGGTGAAGATATGTTCCTTTGATGGTGATGAGGAGGGTGATGAATCTATGTTCACAGCTAGGTTGAGTTTGAATAGGGACAACCCACTTGCAAGAACGCTTACCTATGAGGAGATTCCAAGCCGTTTTACTTGGAACAGGAAAGAAAAGCGGTTTATGCCCAGGAGAAGAGGGTTTCAGAGAGGGAGGATTGGACATGTTCAGAGAAACGGAGGGGAGCTGTATTTTTTGAGAATCCTTCTAAGTGTAGTCAGAGGGCCTACATGTGATGAAGATTTGAGGAAATTCGAAGGTGTTGTTTATGGGACATATAAAGAAGCTTGTCTGGCTTGTGGAATCATTGATTAATGTTTTCCTCTTTTTGAATAATCCTGGACTGTTTGAGGTCCATGTTTGTAGGAGAATACAATTGTCTAAGTTCCTATGTAATACAATTTAAAAATTAATTTCACACAGTTTATTTATCCTTTGCCAATTTCCACCATATATATGAGAAGGCGAAGATGATATATAAGTTGGTTTATTTCAATTGTACTGCTGGTGTGTGTTTTTTTGGAACTACACATTTCTATTTGTTTGGGTTTTCAGTTTAAGTTGTCTCGGGTTCTTTTCGACCCTCTTTTGACAATCTTTTTAAATTCGGGTTTGAACTTGGGTGCATGTGAGGTGCCCATCTTCATCTGGTGTTCTTAATTTGAAGGCCTCATTGTGTGTGATACAGAATTATTCTTGCCTTTTGTTTTGACTCTGTTCTTATAATTATCTGTATGTACCCGTTGAGATTGTAACAAATAAGTTTATGGTTGGGATATTTAAATGTGGGAGGGTAAACAAATTTAGCGTCCGATACCACTAAATGGGAAATCTCCATTCTTTCATATAAAAGCTATTTTCGTAAAATAATTATTAAAACCATATTATTAAGTCTTTGAAAGGAAAGAGGTGAAATATGTTTGACAAAACCAGTAACATAACCAACATTCCAAAAACCCTACGGTGAAACAAATGCAGAAATAAGTGGAAAAGAAGATGATGGAGAAAGAGGTTGGCACATTGGTTCCCACAATTATTCTTCAATGAGAGAGTGTTAGACATCATCTTCCAGCAACTCCTCATCGATTTCTTCAATTACCTTCTTTTTGTTCTTGTAACAACCTATCTCATGGACCCCACTAGCCTCCCACTAGCTGTCCTAACAGACCGTCCGTAGACCCTGCTAGCCCCCGCTAGCCATCCCAACGGATCCCAAGCTGGCCCTACAGGGCATCGATCCTAACCCATCACTGTGGATATCCCAATCCACCAGTAGGTTATTGGTGCGCCAGGCGTTCCTCGAACCCTGGTCCTCACCCTTTAACAACCTTCCTACAGGACAAGCTGTCACCAATTGATCTGCAGTTTACGAATGGGTTGTTACAGTTCTTCCTGGATGTTTGGGTGAAATTAAATAAGGAGACCATCAAATATTTATTTTGTAGACATATATACACATATGTTTGGGAAAAATCACCTTAGAGGGGGACGCTACTTGGTCTGCTGGCTTTCTAAAGTGGTTGTGCAGCTGTCCTTGTCGCCTTCTAGAATGGAGTGCACTAAATCAGATGCTTTCCCATTGGAAGCTCCTGGAGGTGCAGGCCTCTGTAACATAATGGAACTTAAAAACTGGGTTCTCAGAAGGTAGTTGGGTATGTGAGAATAAATAAGATCATACTTTCTTGGCTGCAATTGCTGGAGGTATCTCAATATGTGCGACAGCAAAACTCCGATGCAGAATACAAAATCTTTCCCAACTAAATTTTGGATTTCTTTGGGGACAATTAGGCCACATGCATCATTTTGAGCAACATTCTATAGTTGAAAGATGAGAAATAGGTTATTGGGTCTGAGAGCCAACAAATTAGAAGTTGAAGTAGTCTTACATTTTTGGCAGCCAAGGTAGATGCAATTGTTTTGAATAATTTCTTAGCCGGTTTTATCAAAAAGAACAAAAGTTGTTGTTTGGCACGCATCATCAACATTAACTTCTATGCGGTATCTGGAAGAAGAGAAAGGAGATAATGGTGTTATATAAGATACAGACAGAGGTCCATAAACATGAGGGAAGAATATGTTGGTTATTGTAGCCGACCAATAGACGTTTCTGAGTCGCATGTCCCAACACATCTTAGTGTATCACATGATGTTTCCATTTTCTTAAAGCAGGTCGTGCATGATATGAAGAACCACCCACTGCTTAAAATCAAGTCGACCACCTTTGCCTTGCACCAGAACAGTTTTTCCTGCCAGTATAAATGAAAACACGTAAATAACATTTCTCAAAATCAAACGGTCGGAGGCATGAGGGTGAGGAGGAATACCTGCCCGCTTTGCTCATCAACATAAGCAAGGATTTGGGAAATGCTTTGTATCTCAGAAGGAACAAACATGGGAGTGGTGTTTTCAATAGTAGGAATTAGTTCTTTTTGGTAAAAAGGGCTGCATATCAAAACGAAAATGACAATGTTAGTTTAGATGGCGAATTTCCCTATTTTTTGAGTTTCAAAAAGGGTAGAAGATGTTTCTACCTTTTCCGGAATTTCTTAGTAACGATGTTATCAACATTCCAAAAAAATCTGGTTGAGGCAGTAGCATTGAGATATAGGTCGCTTAAGATATATTTGTATTGAAAATAGTAAGTAAAAATATTCAGTTAAGAGAAATAGCTTGCGAAAATAAGGGTGAAGGAGGCTTAACACATTTTACATTGTCAATCAAATAAATATAAGGACACAAGTTTTTTGGGTTCACACTAATGACACTAATGAAAATTACTACAATAGGCTCTTCTTGAAGCTCAACCTCTCCACGGGCCTTAGTTGCTTGGTTCTCCCTGACGGAGACATAACCGGTTTCCCCACTGAGAAGCAGAAGAAATTAAAAATTGAATAGTAAGGCAATGATAGGAAGTTGAAGATATTTAATACCTGTCAAATACACATGTAAGAATAAGGTTTGAGATAGTCTTAGGTGGAGTTGTGGTTTCGTCAACCTTGTCTGCATTCCGAATACAAGTGACTTGGGCCACAATATCTAGGGGGCAATGAGTGAACGACATAATAGATAATGATATACAAACCATATATTAATATTTATTAATTACGTACCTGGTAAGATCTCCCCTTTTCCCACCAAGGATTGGATGTCCTTGTAGTTTCGAATACAAAAATACTCTTGGGGAATAGAGTATTCATCGGGATCAAGAGCATCCATTTTGGTGTGGTCATTGAAAACAATCTTGTACGCATGGTCAGTAAGGCGGTAGGAATTTGGTTGCTTCCTCACATCGAGGCAACCCTGTTTGAGGGTAGATCTAAACTTATGAAGGCGTCGTGGGTCGATGGATGTTTGGATAACAATAGCCTAAACAATTGAGAGATTACAAATTAGGGAAATTAGTTAGATGGATTTAAAAAAAAAACAACAACGTAACAGAGGGCATTGTTTGGATTCAGAAAGCATTAAATATGTACCTCCTCATCCAGACGAAGACACTCAAAAAAGGAGTTAATATATCAAGGTTTTTGTGGTTTTTAACCATGATATAAGGAGTCTTTTAAAGTCTTTTGATTTGTTTTCTAGGTGGTTTTTGAGTCTTTACAGGTTATCTAGGATTTTGGTATGGATGAAGCGAAATGGAGCAATTTGGATGATTTTGGAGCATTTAACCGAAGGAAAAAGAACTTAGAGTCGGATCAGAGTGAGAGCATCGATCGACACCGAAGGAGAATCGATCGACACCCCTGTTAATCCGACGAGAGAACAAGAAATTGGAAGTTTTACAATTCTGTCCAAAAGTTTTCAAAAATTGCAACACAAGTCCCTGACGTGTTTTAGGACATATATATATTGTTTTTGGGTTTTAGAAAACCCCTAAGTTGTTTTCTAGCAACCTTTTTGAGAGAAGAGATATTGAGAGCTTTTGGGAGAGAGATCTAAACTCCTTCAAGAGAAGAATTCATAAACTCCTCTTTTTACTTTTCAATATCTATTGCATGTTATTCAGAATGATTTGTTCTTCATTAAACATGTCTGAGTAGTTTGCTTGTTAGGTTCAGGATTTTTCACAGGGATTTTATGAACTATTAGATCTGTTTATTTATGATTCTTTATCTTCCTAGATCTTCATAATAGGTTGTTTTTCATATTAATCCTTGATTGGGCATCTAGAATTAATAACCTAGGAAAATAAATTGATATGAGAATATAATTATTTTCCTAATTAAAATCTTTTGATGAGCAAAATTACTTTTTGCAAAGAGATTTGATTTAGTAATTTTGTGAACAATCTAAACCTGTTTTCAAAGCTGATTTTAAACCTAGAATTTTGCAAAGAGATTTGGATTTTCTGGTTTTAAATTTAGATAATATTTGCAGTGAGAACTGATTTATTTTACCAAGTGTTTAGAGTTCTAGATCTGATCTTAATTTCTTGAATCCTATTTATTTATTGATTTAATATTTTATAAATTCTTGAAAAATTCCCTGGACCTATCTTTTTGATCTTCTGAATTTACAACAGTTTTATTTAATATTTTGCATTTCTTTTCTTTATTTAAATCAAATTGTTTAACGTAATCATAAAACTCTATAATTTACTGTGTAGTCTTGAGTCCTTGTGGAATTCGACCCCTAAGTATTACAGTGACCTCTTAATTTGAGAGATTAACTCTAGCGTTTAATTTGAGCATATCAAATTTTGGCGCCGTCGCCAGGGACTCTTTGATCTACCATTAGATTTAAGTTTTTAATTTCGTCTAAATTTTTATTTTTATTTTCTATTTACACGTTTTTGTTTTTCTTCTCTTAGGTGTTTCAGGTGCATGCCTCCTAGACCTCACACAAGGAGCAACAAGACTGGTTCTACTGTGAATCTTTCAAACCGAGAGTTGGGAAAAGTTGAGCGTGAGAACAGAAAAGATCCTAAATTCTTGAAGATGGTTAACACAATCATTCTGGTTCGTGATGAGGATGGTGCTTTGAGGGATCAAGAGGACCACTTGCGCAATGAGCAGGGCCAAAAGCTTGATGCAGAGGGCAATGTGATTGATGAGCCAGTTGTCAACCCACAAGCTGTTGTCAACCAACAAGCTGTTGCCGATGAGGAGGTTAACCTTGGTGTCGATCGACGCCAACCAGAGGGTATCGATCGACACCAACCTCCAGCAAACGTAAGTGGAGCTGCCAACCACGTCCTTAACCCGGTTCGAAGACATGATCAAAACCGGGATCTGAGCAGGACTATTGCAGACTTCAGTAGAGCTGATTTGATGTATGAAAACCGCTTTGCAATTGTTCCACCTCCATTCCCAAGGAATAACTTTGAGCTGAAGTCTGCCTACTTCCAGCTAGTTGGACAAAGACCCTTCTCTAACCTGCCAAATGAGAAGGCTTTGGACCATATTGAACACTTTGAAGACTTGGTGACTAGTATCAAGGCGAATGGTGAGACTGAAGACTACATCTACTACAAGCTCTTCTCATATTCACTTGCAGGAGAAGCATCCCAATGGTTGAAACAATTGCCAGCCAGATCTTTGACCTCTTGGCAACAAGTAAATGTGGCTTTCCTCAATTACTTTTATGATGATGCAATGTCAGATGAGCTGAGAGTCAAACTGTCCTCTTTCAAGCAAAGACGAGATGAAGCTTTCAAGGCCGCTTGGGTGAGATTCAAAGCTTATCAAAGGGACTGTCCACACCATGGATTTTCAAGAGTGCAACCGCTAAGCATCTTTTTCAGAGGAATTGACTGGGAGTATCAGTTGGCTTTAGATGCTGCAAGTCATGGAAATTTCAAGACAAGATTTCCAGAAGATGCTGAAGCTTTGATTGAAAACTTGGCTTCTAGCAATAGTACTAAGAGAGCAGATACTGAATTGAAGAGATTGCATGGAGGATTTGATTCAAACCAGCTTGCTTCTGTTAATGCCAAGCTGGATTCAGTTCACAATCTTCTTGTGGGTAAAAAATCAGTTCACTTTGCTGCTGAAGTTGAGACATTTGAACCACAACCTGAGACAGGGAATGAAGAAGCAGATGTCAACTTTGTCTATGGAAATCAAGGTCAGAGATTCGGTAATCAACAAGGTAACAAGCCTTACAGTGGAAACTCTTCAGGCTACACTCCTAAGCCTGAGTTCCAGAAGCAGCAACAGAAAAATGGTTATACTAGAACTTATGGGAACTCTTCTTATCAGTCTCCTCCTCCACAGACCTCTTCTGAGAGTAGAATGGAAGCTATGCTAGAGCAACTTTTGCAAGGTCAGGAACAGTTAATAGTGACATTCACTGGGAAGATTGATAATGTCTACAATGAGCTTACTGGGAGGATTGATGCTTTGAACATTCATGTCAAGAGGGTTTGTTAAAAGGCAAGAGGGTTTTCTTCCTGGAAGAACTGAATCAAACCCCAAACATTCTTGTAATGCCATATCAGTGAGAGATGAAGATGATAGAGAAATTGAAACTGCAGAAAAAGGAGAGCAATCGGCCAAACCCGAGTCGGAGAATTTTACTTCAGACGATGGTGTCGATCGACACCACCTGGGTGTTGGTCGACACTCATCTCAGACAGAACCTGAAACTACAAAATCTCCGATTCCAACAGCTGTTGAGAGGGTGTACAAGCCTAAGGTCTCTTTTCCTAAGCCAAGAAGGTCCAAGCAGGAGCTTGAGGAAGCTAGATGCAAGGCAATGATGGATAAGGTGATGATTGAGATGCCTTTGATTGATGCAGTAAAGTTTTCACCACCACTTAAGCGGTATTTGAAGATAATGGTATCCAATTGTTTGAGCCCTGAAGAAGGAGCACTGCTTACAAAAGATGTCAGTGCAATTCTGTTGAACCAACCTGTTCAAAGGAAGAAAGAGAAGAAGCAAGAGGTAGTTGTCTCTGAGAAAGTGAGTGTAATGATCCAAAGTAGGATTGCAAAGAAGTTACCAGATCCTGGAAGTTTTGTGTTAGATTGTTCTATCTCCACAGGAATGTTTGCTCACTCACTTTGTGATCTAGGCTCTAGTATTAACTTGATGCCACATTCTGTTGCTGTGAAACTTGGGATGACAAAATTCAAGCCAACTCAGATTGCTCTTATCTTAGCTGATAGATCCAAAAGAATTCCTGAAGGTGTCTTAGAGGATATTCCATTTAAGGTTGGAAACTTCATGATTCCCACTGACTTTGTGGTGCTGAAGTATGACAAGGAGCCTAGTGATCCTCTCATCTTAGGACGATCTTTCTTGGCTACAGATGGTGCCATCATAGATCTGAAGAAGGGACACATTACACGGAATGTGGAAGATTTGAGTTTGAAATTTGAGATGGATAAAATGAGAAGGGCTCCTACTATTGATGCACAGACTTTTTCTGTTGAGAGAGATTCTGCTACTCGAGTTGTAGGCTTAGCATCGATCGATGCTCCATTAGCATCGGTCGACACCCCTCCACATCCGATCCTGCACTTGTCCACAACTGATGCTCCAAGTCAGAAAACTGTTCCCAAACAGAAAGCCCTCCACTCCACACTCCAGAGTCCTCAGGTAAGGAATAGGTATGCATCTTCTTCACCCAAACCCCCTCCTATCATCAATAAGACTTTCAAAGTTACAAAACTGTTTTGCAGTTAACTAAGCCACGAGATTATCGTAGATCGCTTGTTTCTTCTGTTGATGATTTTGCAGGACATAAAAGAAGAACCACCATACCTAAATCCCACCCTGGTTCTGTTCCTCATGTACTTGGTAGACCTCATTCATCCACTGCTTATACAACACCTTGGATGAAGAGGTCATGCTATGGGAAGCGTTCAATGCCACGTTCTGATCCGCCAGATGCCTAATCCGTTGCCAAGTCAAGCTAATGACTTAAAACAAACGCTGAGTGGGAGGCAACCCACTGGTAGGAAATTTTTATTTTTCAATTTTTAGGATTACTAACATATTAATTTTTGGTTTTGAGTTTTAATTATATTCAAAAAAAAAAAGATGAAAAAGTTTCAGGAATCATTGATCAAGGAGAAGCATCGACCGATACCTCCTGGGTATCGGTCGGCACCACTGTTGGATCATAGAAAGATTGATGGTTTTAAGAATTGGGTTTGCGAGAAATGGGTCTAAATTTGCAACTGGGCCGGGTCCAAATGAAACAGCATCGACCGATACCACTTATGCACATCGGTCGACACCGTTAAAACCGAGGAACACCCGATTAAAACCCTCAAGCCTTCTTCTTTCTCTCATTCGCAACCAAATCGACGAACTGCTTCAAATCACCAAACTTTCTCATTTTCGATCCGTTTTGAGTGATTCTAAGTTCTATCCTACTCGATTTTGAGCCCTCTTTCTGGATCCAGAGTCAATTTCCCGATTTGGAGTGATGGCATCCAATAAAAAGCAACGAACCAACTTCGGTGGAGTTTCAAGTTCTTGCCAAACTCGCCGTCCTCCTCCGTCAGCTCCAACGAGTGATGCTAAGCCACCGACGACCACTTCTCCTGCTCCACGAGTTCCAGCTCGTCCTCCATGGCCAAGGTTAGAAGGTAGAAGGATTAGATGTAATAGGATTTGGAATGATGATATTATGAAGGAATTTGAAGAATCAGATTACATCAATAGGCCGATGTCAGATGATTGGGATGATTATGATACATTGTTCTATAATGGATGGTTAGGAGTTGAGATTCAACCCACTAAGACACTTGATTTGGTTGCTATGAGGCAGTTGGGTATTGAGGATGAAGTTCTTGCTATGTTGGATAGGATAGGACTGGGAACCATTGCATCCAGGCAATATGATATGTATCCTGATCTTGTTCGTCAGTTCATGGCCACAGTGGGAGTTTATTATCAGAATAAGGCGGTTAAGGATGCACATGAGGGGTATCTATCTTTCTTCATTAGGGGTATTCGCTATAGGCTACCACTTTGAGATCTCTGTGGCATTTATGGATTTAAGAGAGATTTTACAGCGGTTTCACTTCCTGATAAGTTTCCTGATGTCCAAGATTTCTGGATTTTGTTTGGACATGGGCAGTATCATTCCAAGTCATCTACGCAGACAGATATTCGACATCCAGTCATGAGGTATGTAGTTCGTGCTATTGGGCACACAATTCTGTGTAAGATGGAGCCTAACAAGATGCAAGTGGCAGAGTTGATCTTATTGTATTCTGGCTTGCGAGACTTGGTTGCTGGTATTTGTCCTACACCCGCATTAGATAGGCCAGTTAACATGGGAGCAGTTTTTGCGCATCACTTGGTTACCTTGAAGACCAAGCCTTTCACTGGGAAAGGAAAGAAGAAAGAGTATGAAGGGAGTCTTCTGACTCCAATCTTCAGGCATTTTCAAATTGACCTCTAGAGTTGCAGGATCATTACTGAGCATCCTGTTATGGATGTTGATTACATGGCACATACTCAGTGGATGAAGAAGCCTTTATTCTAGCGTTTTCGTTCCACCACAGGAGAGCGTATGATTTCGATGCCGCGTCCTGCACTTACTGATATTGGCGAGGATTACGACCAGTTGGCATTTCAGCCTGACATGAGAGATTCTGTTGCTGCACCTGCTGCTCGTCGTCGACAAGGTGCTGTTGTTCCTGCTTTGGACTTAGACGGTCCTAACCCTGCTGGGGGTTTTGAGATTTGTTCTTCCTCTGCTACTGCTCTACTTGAGTTTCCAGAGCCACCAGAGGATCCTGCCACTATGTCTCAGGGAGCTCATCATGCCTATGTGGTTACTGCTTTGCGTTTTATCTGGAACGGCATGGCCAAGATGTCTTGTTGCTGCATTCGTCCTACTCGGCCCATATCATCTTCCGCGTCTTCACCACCTGCTGATCCCATCTCTGATGACGATGATGTTTCTTCTAGCTTCTAATCATGGTTTTCTTTATCTTTTTCTCTTTTTAGGATTGAGTCATTTTTATTCTTGCATTGAGTCAGTTTGTGTTTGAAATTTGTTTGAACTTATGAATTATCTATCTATCATGTTGCTTTTGACTAGTGTTTGTGTTTGAGTGCTTCTTAACAGAACTAACACTAGAGGATTGATCCAACAACACATGAACACAACTAACTGCAACTAAGGAGTTTCGGCCAAAGTCACTGTTCGCTGAGGGTGTCGATCGACACCACTCTGGCATCGGTCGACACCAATGGGTAACCCAAGAAAATTCATCTTTTCATTCAAAATTTTTAACACACTTTTTGTTTCTTTAACTTTCTCTTGTTTGAAAACATTGGGGACATTGTCGTTTAAGTCTGGGGGAGGTTAGTACTAACTACTAACATAGTTTTTGTTTTTAGTGTGTCAAAACCGATTTTTGTTTTTATTGAGTCAAATTTTTCAAATTTTTGGTTGGGAACTATGATTTTTCTCTTTAGTGTATTGCCTTGCTTGATTCATGCTGCAGATTGAATCTACTAATCTGACTAATGAAAAATCCAATGGCTGACCAGTAAACCAGAGGCATCCAAATTTCCAACTGATTCTATAAAAGCCTTAGATAACTTCTGCACTTTTCTTTTACCTCATCAAGGAGATTGATGTTCATAGAGCTTGACTCCCTGTTCATGCCTGATAAGTAAAATTTTGAAAAGAAAATGGTACTCTTCTCCCTTATTTAAGTTGAAAAGATTATTCTTGAGAGCTTTGTTTAGAAAAAAAGAGAATAAAAGATGAGATGATTTTGATCAGTTTAGAAAGGTAGGTAAATTACCTGTGGCCTCATTATTCTACTCTTGAGTCAAATGATCACACAAAACTTGGAAGCGAGGGGTAGGTAAATTACCGATGACCCCATTATTCGCCTACACCTATGGTTAAAAAAACAAAAACAGCAAAGCAAAGCTCAAAGGAGAATAAAAATATAATAAGTCTGGGGAGAGGAAGACTACCACATGTTGTAAAAAGATATATCTTGCTTGTTATGGTATAGTACGGGAATGAGTTTAGAAGGTTCTCGACATTGATCAAATTGATGAGACCCACCGATGAAGGCTTAATGGAGGAAGTAGTGGAATTTGGTTTGAATTTGGGATGCTACGAACGTCAATGGAGAAGTACATGGTGGTTCGATTTGGATTAATTCGCTAAGCATATGGATTGTGGTTTGAATGATCATGGCATTACCTTAGAGAGAAAATGAGTTTCTGTGTTTTCAAACCTCTTTCACAGGTCTAAATTTATGTTTTGCTTGAGGGCAAGCAAAAGCTAAGTCTGGGGGAGTTGATATATCAAGGTTTTTGTGGTTTTTAACTATGATATAAGGAGTCTTTTAAAGTCTTTTGATTTGTTTTATAGGTGGTTTTTGAGTCTTTACAGGTTATCTAGGATTTTGGCATGGATGAAGCGAAATGGAGCAATTTGGATGATTTTGGAGCATTTAACCGAAGGAAAAAGAACTTGGAGTCGGATCAGAGTGAAGCATCGATTGACACCGAAGGAGAATCGATCGACACCCCTGTTTATCCGACGAGAGAACAAGAAATTGGAAGTTTTACAATTCTGCCCAAAGTTTTCTAAAATTGCAACACAAGTCCCTGACGTGTTTTAGGACATATATATATTGTTTTTGGGTTTTAGAAAACCCCTAAGTTATTTTCTAGCAACCTTTTTGAGAGAAGAGATATTGAGAGCTTTTGGGAGAGAGATCTGAACTCCTTCAAGAGAAGAATTCATACACTTCTCTTTTTACTTTTCAATATCTATTGCATGTTATTCATAATGATTTGTTCTTCATTAAACATGTCTGAGTAGTTTGCTTGTTAGGTTCAGGGTTTTCACAGGGATTTTATGAATTATTAGATCTGTTTATTTAGGATTCTTTATCTTCCTAGATCTTCATCATAGGTTGTTCTTCATATTAATCCTTGATTGACCATCTAAAATTAATAACCTAGGAAAATAAATTGATATGAGAATATAATTGTTTTCCTGATTAAAACCTTTTGATGAGCAAAATTACTTCTTGCAAAGAGATTTGATTTAGTAATTTTGTGAACAATCTAAACCTGTTTTTAAAGCTGATTTTTAACCTAGAATTTTGCAAAGAGATTTAGATTTTCGGGTTTGAAATTTAGAAAATATTTGCAGTGAGAACTGATTTATTTTACCAAGTGTTTAGAGTTCTAGATCTGATATTAATTGCTTGAATCCTATTTATTTATTGATTTAATATTTTATAAATTCCTGAGAAATTCCCTGGACCTACCTTTTTGATCTTCTGAATTAACAACGGTTTTATTTAATATTTTGCATTGCTTTTCTTTATTTAAATCAAATTGCTTAGCGTAATCATAAAACTTTATAATTTACTGTGTAGTCTTGAGTCCTTGTGGAATTCAACCCTTAAGTATTACAGTAACCTCTTAATTTGAGAGAGTAGCTCTAGGGTTTAATTTGATCATATCAGTAGCGTAACCGACTGCACAATTAAGGAATGACAGATATTCAGGAATGTAATTAGGAAAACACGGTGGTGAGGGGATTTAAACATTAAGTAAAAGCATGTAATCAGGGTAGAATTTGGTAAATAACTAAGGATCATAATCGAGAAAAGGGAATAACCTAATATCAACTTAGAATAATGTGGTGAACCATTACGGGTAGGCTTAAAATCAGGGTTAAATTACTTTTTAAAGGGAAGAAAATAATTAAGGAAACAAAAGAATGGAGGTTTAAAAAGCCATTCCCTAGAAGTAGACTCGGGAAGAAAACCTAATGACAATTTAATTGTAACTGTTTACCAACCTGGCCTCCAGAAAGGAATAGTTCTCTCTTAGATCCCATAGTATCGCAGGCAAGATCAAAAGAGAAAGTGGTGGCAGATCCCGTAGTGTCACAGTTCTTTAACTCTAGATGTATGTTTCTCTTTTCGTCATTCAGCTGTAACGGGGAATCATAACACAATTAGGCCTAACTATTTTCTTCCAGTGCTTTCCTTGAAAATTCTCAACCGATCATAATAAGCATAGCAAAATGGTGGTAACTGAAAACATAAATTAGTAAAAAGGCATTAGCTCATCTATATGACTGAGTCCCCAAAAATAAATAAACCCCAGAAACAAAAGCAGCTTATATTATGAATTTGGATCCAAAAGGAAACACAGAAATGCATTACACAAACATTAAACTTTACCGCAGAACAAATCGTAACCGAAAGAGCATGAATTTTAGAGAACTCATCACTTGACAGACGACGAAGTGAAGAACTCCTCTGCCGCTTTCTTTGACAATGCCAACAATCAAAAGGTACAGTGAGATAAGGGAGGTTGTTACAAACTTGCGAAGATAAAGCAGATATTGATGATCGAAATACCTCTTAAGACGGCGAACCATTGAAAAGCTCCAGGTTGAAGACCGTTTGCCATCAAGGAGTAACCAAACGGGGCATCAGTCTCGGCTGTCAACTTTAGCGTCAAGTCTCACCATATCAAACCCACCAAAAAAGAACATCAATTTAATACCAATACCAATTTGGGTAACAATTACGCCACCATTCTTTTTTCCAACAGAGACGGTTTCCACCACACCGCATAAGACCAAAAACAGTTACAAAAGCTACAGTCAAAGCCACTTAGACAGCCCAGTAGAAGCATCAAGATTGAACACTACCATAAGGCCATCTTTATTGGTGTAACACTTAGTGTGTTCTTAGGCTTATTTAAATTGGAAAAAATAAAAAAGTGGGCTTAGATCAGTTTAATTGATCTTATTGTAGAACTGTTTTTTGGGTTGTTCTACTGTGACGTGGTGTAGTATGATTGGAAACAAATTTTTTGCAACCGAGAGATCGTTTCATTTTCATTACCTCGTCTCCTCTGTCTCCTCGGCGTCTTCGTCTTCTCCGTCGCTGATCGATCTAATCAGCGGTGGTTATGGCTTCTAACGATCCAAAAAACGGTGGCGGTTTCTTCGCCTCTATTGCTTCATCCATCACCAGTTTTGGATCGGTCATGTCCAAATCAGTTAACGGGTAACAAATTCAAATCCTCAAATACAATTTCTCGTTTTCGGATCCTCAGTTCTTCAGCTGGGCTGGATTCACATACTTATTATGCTGGAAACTATTGTGTCGTTTTGGTATTGGGATGTTATAATCATTTAATTGTTGAGCTATAATTGGGGAATTTTGTGTGTGTCTGTGTGTGTGGTTATAAAGAAATCAACTATGTTTGCTTTTTGTTTAGTTTGATGGGATATGAAGGGCTTGAAGTAATTAATTCAGAGGGAAGTACTGCGGATGCAGAGGAGGAAGCAGCAAGAGGAAGGTGGAAGCAAGAGTTATGTTTTACTAAAGAGTTAGAAAAAGAAAAAAACTGATTCTTGGATTGCTCACGAACGTGATATGGATATTGGAAGATGATGCAGAAGTACATAGGTTCTGATGTTACATCTATGGTGACTCTTCCTGTCATCATTTTTGAACCCATGACAATGCTTCAGAAGATGGCTGAGGTTTGTGTTCTTAGATTTTGATTATAATGAAAGAACCTCTTTATCTTTTGGTTTCTATTGATTATGTTTTTCTTGTATCTAACAGTTGATGGAATACTCGCATCTGTTTGACATGGCTGACAAATCCGAAGACCCTTACATGTGTATGGTATATGCATGTAAGCAAGCTTATTATACCCATTCTTCCTCTCCTTTCTTGTGTTCAAACTCTTCGTATCTCTGTTCTTTTAGTTGTTTTTCATGGTCCGGCTAACTTCCAACTGATCTTTTAACAGATTTTTATGTTACCTATTTTTATGTTGTTACGAAAGAAGTCTCAGAAATCAGATTTCACCATATACACTACAGGGCTAGCTCCATATTAATAGAAAAAATAATAGTGTGCACCTTTGCAGCTTTCATGATTCTCAAGTCCTCGAAATAAAGATTCGACTGCAGCCAAAAGAACCCTTACCATTAAACTATACACAAACTTACTGTGGAGTACAAAAACATAGAAGAAAGGTTGAGGCTTGGTTCTTTATCGGATTCAATATTTCCCTTCACAAGCTCAGCGAGGCCTTTGATCGCTTTAGCTGCAACAACCACATCTTGAAGATTTTCATGGCCACTCTTTTTTACCAATTCCAGAAATTCGTCAGCAACATCCAATGATCAAATCTCTTATACAAGTTCATATATCTAGACACACACAAACATAGTAGCACTGTTCATATTTGGTATTGTATTTTGAAATTTATATAAGTATGTTCTTTTGAAATTTATTTTGAAATTTTGAAACATAGTACCAATGATCAAATGTTCTTTTATAAGTTTTTATAATTGTAATATGTTTAAAAATATTATATTATTAAATCTTATTATCTTAAACATGTTCTCCCAATAACTATGTTTTTAACAAAAGATCTTAACTACTGATCTTACATTATTTTCCTAATATATTTACTCTAAAAACACAAAAAATAGTTGCCCCTTTAAAGATGCCCTAACAAAGCCACTTAATAAATACACAATGCCACTTAATGGGGAAAAAGTCACCATTCAATGTAATAGAAGACAGATATAGGGGAAAAAGGTCACCATTGTCTCTGATCATTAGAAGGTTCTCTGAATTCGGCATCTGGCAATTATATCATGTTCAAGTATCATCCAATGAGATTCGTCAAACAAATCGAGTTAAGAAACACATATAACCAAAACTTTCAAGGGAAGAAGAGTTACCTTGCTTCAAGAGAAGGAAATGACAATAGACGAGGATCTCTATCCAATGAGCTTGACTTCGAGACGGCTAATTCGGGTTCTGCCGGAGAATACGGAACTCTAACCAATGAGATTCACTTCGAGACGGCGAAATCGGGTCCTGCCGGAGTGGAACAGAAAAGGGGGAGGAGTGGGGAAGAGAGAGAGGCGAGGAAGGGAAGAAGACTGAAGTCGGAGATCTGGTCGGTTTCGGTTTGTGGGGGGGGGTGGAAAAACTTGTCTGGCCCATCCAGTTTGAGCCCAGTAAGAAAAGGTAGAGATATGAGATAAAAGCACATTAGAAGTAGAATGAGATCGGGGAAAGAAAAGAGAGCTAAGTAGATAAGACACATGGCAGCTAGTTAGGGTATTCTTAAAGGGTGTAATCCTATTTTATTATATTAGATTAAGTAAGGTTAATTTGAGAATTTGACATATAGCACTCTATCTAATTAATATGTATTTTTTTTTCTTAAACATCATACCTATTATATTTTCATTTAATTTACTTATATTTTCTTATCATAAAATATATCAAACCTTTTTTGTTTTCATAAAATTTGATTAATTATACATATATATATATATATATATATATATATGAGTGATTTTTTTTTAATTTTACTACATTTTATCAAAGAAAAAGTGAAAAACCTCAACCACAAAAAATAAGTATATGGCCAAAAGTAAAATAAAAATTTGTTCAAACCCAAACCAAAAAAAAGGTTAAGGCTTTTTCCGTTTCTAAATTTTCTTGACATAGAAATAATGAAAAACATCCATATTTAGGGATGTGTATATATTGCATATCTTATATTTCCTTTTAGTTTAGATCTTTACTTGGTCATAAAAAATGTAAACTTGTATATATGTTAGACCTTCACGGTCAAGAGCAATACATAGAAATCTTTTCGGGGGGGGGGGGG
>NC_025694.1:15101351-15119438 GCF_000633955.1 Camelina sativa | reverse complement strand
GGGGGGATGTATTCAACTTGACATTTTAAGTGATTTGTGTAAAAGTTACAAATCTTATGTTATTCAATCATGGATTTTAAAAAGTCTCATGAAATCCACTGTTATTCAACTGATGATTTAAAAATCTACTTTGAAATCCACTGTTATTCAAAACAGTTTGTGGATTTGGATTTTAATAAGTTTTAGGGATTCTGGAGGATTTTGGAGGATTTGTTTAGTTAAAAATATAGAAATACAAATCTCATGGTTTTAGGTGGGATTTGAAAGAATTTTACCATAAATCATATCAATTCCCCTAAAATCTATCAAAATTCCAAATTTTCTAAATCCCATCAAATCCTCCAAAATCATTGTTTCAATACACCCACCTTCATCTATCGATTCTTAATTTTGTCATGGTATCAGAGCGTGAATAAATCTCTTGATCGTTTGGTTTTTCCTTTGATTTCTTTGATTCAATCTCAAAGTTTCTGTGATGATGATTGAAGACAACAAAACGATGTTGTCTGCGAAACCAACAACAATGGAGATTCAACGATGGATGATATTTCCTTACGACTTGACGTCGAACGACAATCCCGGAAGCATAATTTCATGTCCTCTGTTAAGAGGAGATAATTATGAAGAGTGGGCGATTCATCATGATTTTCTTGTAGGTGGTGCTAATCTAGGCTAACTTGTTTCAAGACTTCTTATCTAGTTAGTGATTGTAACTCTTCAGTACTATTATTACCTTACCATGTCAGATGACAAAAATGTATATATATATATATATATAATCATAGGCACTGATTATCTTTAAACTAACAAGCACGCATGGCTAATTACGAACATGCATACAAACGAAGACTTCTCAACTTTTATTATTTTTTCTTGAAACGACCCGACTGTCAGAACTGAAACTAAATTCTCCTTTCGAAGTGTTTCTGAACGGAGGAACCTACCACCGTTATAATTCCGAACTGAATCTAGACACAAAGTGTTGTGAAATGAAATGAATATTATTGCTCAAGAGAGAGTTTTTTTTATGCCGTTTACAATCCTCATTCTCTTGTATTTATATCATCCTATTACAATCAATGCAAAATCAATTCTCTGCGTAAATCTTGCGTCTCAATTAATTCGATCAATTGCGGGAATCTTTGACCGAGTTCGAACTGCAAACTGATTCGAGGGATGCTTTTCTCGGTTCCGACCTTCCTATTGGGCTTAGTGGGCCGATCCAAATCATGGACTTGGCCCATTTCGATTGTTTGGTCTGGGCCTTGATCCATTATTCCGAGGTGAATATATATCGGTTACTTCCCAAGGCCCATCTCTTGTATATATATATATATCGATTGTTACAACAGTTGCCCCCCAAGTCCTCCGAGCTGATTAGCTCGGGGGACTTTTGATCTTCAATCAGTTGTTTTTGGGAAACTGAATATCCCCCATATCTTATGATTTGATCGAGGTAATGATGAGATTTGCCTTCCCGAACAAGCTTTAGGGCCCACTGCGAGGCTTAACACACTATAAGAGAGAAAAAATGAACCGGGACTTCTCGTTTTCTCAGGCCATCATTACTTCCTCTTGGCTCCGTGTATAAAGGTAATCTTCTCGACTTCTTTCTCTTTCATTCTGAAAATTTGTTATTTCCTCTATGTGTTTTGCCTTGCTCTCGCCTCCTTTGTTATTCGTTATACGCCGGAAAGTTCTTCAATTCTTTTCTTTTTAGATCAATCTACTCTACTTTTGTTCGAAAATCATGACTCCTCCAAAATTCACGCCGAGTAAAGTCGCAAAACCTCTAATTCCCGGCGCTTTCGGTCCTCATCAACCGTCGATTCTCTCTGTGAACGACATGGCTGAGATTAGGGGATCCACCGGAATTCCCCCGGAGATTGAGATTCGATTCCCGGAAGCTCACGAGTCTCCGGAAAACCCATCTCCAGGTTACTGCTGTGCGTTCGAGATCTTTTTCTCTGCGTGCGGACTGTCATTCCCACTTCCCGAGCTCATCATGCGGATGATGTTCGAGTTGGGCTTCGCTCTTCCCCTGATGTGTCCAAATTTTGTTCGGACCGTTCTATGTCTTCAAACTCTGGGGGAGGAGTTCGATTATCAGTTGTCCTTAGCTGATTTTCTTCATATCTACACCGTGAAAACGGGTCGCATCAAGGGTACTCTTTATGTAAGTCTGCTCTCTGGGCTGAAGGTCTTCGACGAACTCCCTGAAAAGGATGAGAAATGGCGCAAGTCATTCTTCTTCTTCCCGGTTACAAGCTCACCTTCGGGCATCTCTCGAGCTCACCTTCGGGCATCTCTCAAGCTCACCTTCGGGCATCTCTCGAAAATTGGTAGCGTGGTGTACTTCGTTAGGTAACAACTAGTTTTTTGTTTTTGCTTCTTACCACTTCATTGTTTTTGTTTCAGCCCACTTCGAGCGAGGTTTGCTTTCTCCCATATTCGAGGAGTTCTTTTCGCGGTTCTGTAGCTAAGGTCAAATTGCCTGGGACTCTTTCTCGTGTGAAAGGATTAGAGAGTCAGGAGGTAGGCTCAGGAGACGTTCTCTTGTTCGTTCTTCCCCTCCTCGTGTTTCTAATACTTCTTCATGGGCTATAGGGAAGAAAGGGCTTTCAATAAAGAGTTCGAGAATGCTGAGAAGGAGGCGAAGAGACAAATGGCTGCTGCCCTTGCTGAAGGCAAAGCTCACATTCCTGCTAAGAATACTGACTCTTCTACCCCCGAAGTGAGCGAGGCTTCCGTACCCCCTGCTGGTCCTTCCGAATCCCCTGTGATTGTCATTATTGATTCCAGTGAAGAACCTCGGGAGACTGAGGCTCCTCCTCCGACATCAAACAGGGGTGCCACTGAAGGGACCTCGCAGAGGACCGAGCCGTCAAAAAAGAGGAAAGAGCTTGAATCTTCCTCTTCTTCTCGTGAGAAAACCCAAGCTTGTACTAGTTCATCGGGGGATGAGCGGGGTAGATCCAGCTCGAGAGATGGAGCACCCTTCTCCGAGAAGAAATCCAGGGATCTCCCTAGTGCCAAGGAGTCTGGGGGTTCCTCTGGTAAGCTGCCTCCAAAGGAACAACATCACTCTCCTCAAGGTAAGCGCGACCCGGGGGATACTACCTTTTTTTTTTAGTTTAAAGTGGAATAACATTGTTCATGTCGTGCAGCTCCTCCTGCTTCTCCAGCCGACCTAATGAGAAGCTACACCTGACCTGCAGTTTGCGTTCCAACCTTTGCCGATATGTCTGAGGTCAACCGTGTGAACTACTTCCGTTTTGCGGACAAAGTTGGTGAGGTCAGTGACTGGTCTTTTAATTATTTGCTTAAATTCTCCTTTGTTTTTAAACTAACCGGCTGCTTCTCACAGATTATGATCGAGTTTAACAACTCGGTGGCATCTTATGAGGAGCAACTGTTTGCTTCCCCATCGACCTCCGAATTGACTTAACTAAAGGAGAGAGTGGCCGACCTCAAAGCCCAGGTGGAGGAGTTCACCAGATTGGAAGCCGCAAATGCTAAGACTATGGAGAAGGCCGAACAAATCCAAGCTCGGATGAAGAAGGCTAAGGTGGAGGTTCTGGACCTTGGGGTTTCCAATGATGACGTCCGAGGAAAACTAAAGAAGGCGGGCAAACTCTACTACGGGGCCACGGAGAATGAAAAAGCTGTGAAGAGAAAGTTGCACGAGATAAAACTCCGCAACCAACTTCTAGAAGCTGGCAACAACTACGAGATCGAGAGAGTGCGGAGGGAGGAGAGGCAATCGATGAGGCAACCTATTTGTCCACTGATTAAGGAAGTGAAGGTGCACTTCGAGGAAAGGGAGAAGCTAGCTCCGGCCCAGATCCGAGCTGTTGAGATTACGACCAACCGTATATTGATTGAGGAGATCTCTAGAGGGAAGATCCAGGATATCGAGGCTGAGCTCGGGGTTTTGTGAGATGATGAGGAGAAAGCTGATGAAGAGGTCTCGTAGGTAACTCTTCATGACTTTGATCCTTCTGCATTTTCGGACCTCTTGGTGGAAACGCCCGAGCTGTTATGCAATGAACCCCCCTTGAATATCACCATTGATGAGTCTGGAACTAATTTCGGACGAATGTCGAACCAAGGGCTGGATGCCTTCCAAGATAACACTAGCTCGGAGGTGGAGATTGCAGAGATTGGCCTGGTCCTTCCCGAAGCAGACAAGGTTGCGGCATCAGATCCTTCTCCCTCTTTTGATCCCTAGTAGATTTATTTCGGGGTTGTTTTGGCACGAGTTTCCCCCCTTTTGTTGTTTTCCTTTTATTTTCTTGAACCTAACTCGGAGTTTTTGGTCGCGGTGACCACTCCGAGTATGAATATTTTTCTTTAAAATTAAGATTTCTATTACCTTCATATCTCGTAAATCCAAATCTTTAATACTAACTCGCAACCGAACTGAATTTGCGGAGTTGTACTTTTGGTTTACCTCTAGGCAAGATTCTAATAATACGAAGTGGGACTTCGGCTCGAGCATCTTGAGCAGATTTAGAAAGTACGATTTCGGTTTTTAACTAAGTTTTGCAAAGTAAGCCCCCTTTTTCCGGTGCGAAGTGAGACTTCGGTTTTACTGGATTTTGCAAAGTTTACATCCGGATTTTCTGGTACGAAGTAAGACTTCGGTTTTAATGGATTCCACGAAATTTAACTCCGGGTTTTCTGATACGAAATTAGACTTCGGTTTTGATGAATTCTGCGAAGTTTAACTCAGGGTTTTAGGATACAAAGTGAGACTTCGGTTTTAATGAATTTTGCAAAGTTTTTAATTCCAGGTTTTCGGATACAAAGTAAGACTTCGGTTACTTTGATAGGAAGTAAGACCTTTTGTTTTTTGAATTTTGCGAAGTTAGACTTCGGCTTTATGACATTGATCAACCATTCTTAATAAAATTTTTGAGAAAACTTTTAGTTTTATTAAAAATGGATAGCTGGATCCGAAACAGGCTGCCTACGTACTCTTATCGGGATCAAGCTAACCGTAGGTCGATACAAAATTATTCAAGCTAATTATTAAAGCGTTTGAGATACAAGGAGTTCCAGGATCTCAGAACTGGTTTCCCATTTGAATCTTCTAGCTGATAGACTCCGTTGCAGACTTCGCGAGTGATTTTGTAGGGTCCTTCCCAGTTGATTCCCAGTTTCCCTGCGTTGAGCTCTTTGGTGTTCTCATGGACTTTTCGCAGGACTAAGTCACCGACTGCTAGAGGTCTATCTCGGACCTTGGAGTTATAGTAGCGTGCCATGGAGTTCTGATAATTCTGCATCTGAACCAAAGCTCAGTCTCGACGCTCGTTAATGACTTCGAGTGTGTCTCACATAAATTCTTCATTCTCCAAGGCTCGAAGCGGATTCAGGGTTGTGCGAACTCCGGGTACTTCAAAGGTATTTTGTTTGTAGCTCGTCGAGGCGTGGTTCGGATTGCCCAGAGTACACCTTGCAGTTCGTCTTGCAAACATCCTTTGCGAGAGTCCGGTCGTTTTTTCAAATTCGCCAGTATAACCTTGTTCATCGCTTCGGCTTGCCCATTTCCTTGTAGGTAGCGAGGAGTTGACTTACTAAGCCGTATTTTCCATTTCGCACAAAATCTTTGAACTACGAAGAGATGAACAGCGGGCCATTGTCTGTGATGATTTCCTGTGGAACACCATACTGGTAGATTATGCTCCTTAGCACAAACTGCTCTACTTCCTCACTTGTCACTTTTGCATAAGCCGCTGCTTCAACCCATTTCGAGAAGTAATCAGTAAGGACCATGACGTACTGAACTCCTCCCGGTCCTCGATGTAAAGGGCCAATGATGTCCATAGACCATCTCATGAACGGATAAGGTCCTCGATGTAAAGGGCCAATGATGTACATAGGGTGAATTGATGGAGCATGTTTTTGAATTTTCTCACAAGTTCGGGCGTATTCCTCGCAGTCAGCGACCATGGTGGGCCAAAAGTACCCTTGTCTTTTGATTTTGAAGGCTAGGATCCGTCCTCCAGAGTGGTTTCCATTGAGGCCATTTTGAACAGTTTGGATCAATGTCGCGGGTTCTTCACCAACAACACACGTTAAATAAGGACCTGTTATACTTCGGCGTAGGAGTGCTCCGTTATTGATGCAATACCGTGCACTAACAATTTTGAGTTTCCTAGCCACCCACTTGTCAGCTGGGAGTTCTCTTCTTTTTAAGTAAGCCTAGATTGGGCTCCGCCAGTCTCCTGGTCCCCCCCCCCCAAATTGTTGGTGTTCGTGTTGCCCGAAGATTTGGAGATCTTATTTTTATGGTGCAAAGGTGCAGGTGTTTACAGATCATAAGAGCCTAAAGTATATATTCACTCAGCCAGAGCTGAATTTGAGGCAGAGGCGGTGGATGTAGCTGGTGGCGGATTATGATTTAGAGATAGCTTATCACCCTGGTAAGGCTAACTTGGTTGTAGATGCCTTGAGTCGGAAGCGGGCAGCTTCGGCTCAGGAGCATGATATGAAGTCTTTGGTTGGAGAGATCAGTGGGTTGAGCCTGTGTGCGGTTTCTCAGGAGCCGTTGGGTTTGGTTGCAGCTGATAGAGCAGATCTGTTGAGCAGAGTGCGGTTGGCTCAGGAGAAGGATTTGGGGCTGGTGAATGCCTCCAAGGATGTTGATTCAGAGTAATGGTACTATTTAGGTGCATGGACGGATTTGTGTGCCTAAGGATGAGGAGTTGAGACATGAGTTCCTAAGAGAGGCTCATGCGAGCATGTTCTCTATTCATCCAGGAGCGACTAAGATGTATCATGATTTAAAGAGGTACTATCATTGGGTCGGGATGAAGAAGGATGTGGCTAGTTGGGTCGCGAGGTGTGATGTGAGTCAGCTAGTGAAGGCTTAGCATCATGTACCAGGTAGATTGCTGAAGAGTCTTCCCATTCCAGAGTGGAAGTGGGATATGATTACTATGGAATTCGTGGTTGGTTTGCCAGTGTACAGGACGTTTGATGCTATTTGGGTCATTGTGGACCGGTTGACTAAGTCGGCACATTTTCTGGCCATTAAGAAGACTGATGGAGCAGCGGTCTTGGCTAAGAAGTATGTGAAGGAGATAGTCAGGTTGCATGGGGTGCCAGCGAGCATTGTGTTTGATAGAGATTCCAAGTTCACTTCGGTGTTCTGGAGGGCATTTCAGGCAGAGATGGGCACTAAGGTGCATATGAGTACAGCCTATCATCCCCAGACAGATGGACAGTCAGAGAGGATGATGCAGACGTTGGAGGATTTGCTGAGGATGTGTGTGCTGGATTGGGGTGGCCATTGGGCAGATCACCTGAGCTTGGTAGAGTTTGCTGACAACAACAATTACCAGGCAAGTATTGGCATGGCTCCTTATGAGGCTTTGTATGGGAGGCCATGTCGTACACCGTTATGCTGGACTCAGGTGGGGAAGAGGAGCATGTACGGGGCAAATTTTGTTCAGGAGACCTCAAAGAAGATTCGGGTTCTCAAGCTGAATATGAAGGAAGCTCAAGATCGGCAAAGGAGATATGCCAATAGGAGGAGGAGAGATCTTGAGTTCCAGGTTGGAGATAGAGTGTACCTCAAGATAGCCATGTTGCGGGATTCGAACAGGTCATTGAGTGAGACTAAGTTGAGTCCGAGGTATATGGGTCCGTTCAGAGTGATTGAGCGAGTTGGACCAGTGGCATATAGACTTGAGTTACTTGAGGTTATGCGAGCATTCCATAAGGTTTTCCATGTGTCTATGTTGCGGAAGTGTTTCCGTGAGGCGGTGTTTGAGGGAAGGTTTCCTGAAATAGAAGTTTCTATAAGTGGAAAGTTTCTAGAAGTGGGAAGTGCTAAAAATGGGAAGCTTTCTGTGAGTTAGAATTTCTCAATTTTTAGTGGCGGAGAGCCTTGGAGGGGCTTGTGTGGCCTTAGTGGTGGACTTTTGAGTCTTTGCGCCATGTGTGGCGGTTTTTTGAGACATTGTGTGGCCTTTGTGGCTGGTTGTTTAGCCGTGTGTGGCCTTTGTGGCGGGCTGTTTAGCCAGAGTGCCTGTTTAGGCGGTCCTTCGGGACAGATGGTCTTTGTGACGGTCCTTTGGGACATATGGTTTTTGTGACGGTCCTTTGGGACAGATGGTCTTTGTGACGGTCCTTCGGGACAGATGGTCTTTGTGACGGTCTTTCGGGACTGATGGTCTTTGTGACGGTCCTTTAGACGAGTGGCCTTGGTGGCGGTCCTGTTTAGGACATTTATTTGGCCTTTGTGGCGGTCTTGTTTAGGCCATTTGTTTGGCCTTTGTGGCGGTCCTGTTTAGGACATTTGTTAGGCCTTTGTGGCGGCCCTTGCGGCATGTATATGATCCTTGTATGGTCATGAGGTATTCCAGTGAGGGGATATGTGGTTCCTAGGACATCGTGTTGTCTTACGCGAGCCACGTGCAGGAAACATGGATAGGGATAGGACTCAGACGTGTTCAGAATTGTTTGCTCGCGACTCTTGGGGGACTTTGGTTCACCTAGTACTGCCATATTCGGAGACTTTGTGACTTGGGAGTATGGTTGGTATATCGACCTCGGATGACGATCCGGAGGCGCGCTGTAGGGTGACAACCCAAGACTACACAACGACTGAAAATGCACAGTTAATCAGAGTAGTATTTTAGGATCGATCCAACAGAGAGTAATAGCAAACACAAATTGAATTAAAAGAGAAAGAACTATGGCTAAGACTTAAAGAAGAGACTGGGGTTTTGGTTTTCCTAATAACTATTGCAAATAAATAAAAACGGTTTAAAACTATAAGACTAAGGCATTGGGCGTTCTGGGAGTCATCTGAGGGTTTTCATGGTTCTAAGCAATATTAAGTGTAAGATCTAACAAGTAAATACTAATTTTCGGTCTAGGTTCTCAACTACGAAACACTAATGAACTAACAAGCTATTCTCATAGAATGAAAGTCTAAAGTCTTCACACTCCGTTACTCAACTTTCGCAGGCAACGACGCATGTCAACCAGCTAGTTAAACAAGTTTGATACATTCACCAAACTTCGTAACTCAACTTACGCTGGTTACGAGCAAGGTTTCGGTATAACACTAGTTCGGAGAAGTAGGATAACGCGGTTAGCGCTCCCATTCTCTAGATCAGTACTTGGTGATCAGTCCAAGCATAAGCATTAAGATAAAGATGTCCCAAAAGAACTCTAATATAAAACCGAAAATAAGATCTAACAACCTAATTGAAGCGAACCTATGAATTCCCCTTGAATCACCCCATAGAACCCAACAAAGTAAACTACTCGCTCATGATGCAAAGAAACGACATTGATATTATAAAGTATAACATCAAAAGTGAATCAATAAACAAAAAGGGGTTCAAAGGAAACTTCTTTATTTGTCACAAAAGTAACTTGATCCCAAAAGCAATGATAGTATGAAAGAACTAGAAAAGAGTAGAAAGAGAGATTGATGGCAGATCTTCAAGTTTCAAGAGAGAAGGCGAGCAAGAGAGAAAGTGCTTCTCTGTTCGTGGCTTGGGCGGCTCCAAGGGCTGTAGAAGATGCACACACGAAAATCCTAGGTCTTAAGAGTATTTATAGGATTTTATTTTAGAAATAGGGTTTTGTAAGGGTAGAAATGTCTTCTCTTCTTAAGTGCAGGACAAGGGGCGGAAAAGGAGGCTTCTGGACCGTGGAGGAGGCTTGGACTGGGCCGTGGTGATGGTCGCTGGTCAGGCCTTGAATAAAAGCCCATCGGCTGGTTGCTTCTCTTCTCGTTGGTTTATAACACATCTCGGTAAATAGGGCATAACTTCCGGATGAATGAATGAATTGACTTGATTCCACTTTGAGGAGAAAGACGACTCTTCCAGCTTTCCATAGACATCAAGCATGATATACTTTGAGTTGTGGAAGGTCTTGAAAAGTGGCCCGTACTGTAAAGCTCTGAAACTTTCCTAAAACGTATTTTCCTTATCTTTTGGTCCTTTTTGCTATAAAACCTGTAAAACCTTCTTGAAAGCTAAAATACTTGATAATAGATATTAAAGCATTGAAATCATATCAAACTCTTCCTAAATGCATATGAAAACTATAGCTAATATGGGTAAAATAATGATGTTATCAACTCCCCCAGACTTAGACTTTGCTTGTTCTCAAGCAAATAATCAGAATAAGTCATGGAAAAAAGTTTTTGAAAATAATGGGAATTCACTTATCTTAGAGGATACCGTCTTTGCACTCTTCTTCGCCTTGACATTAGGAACTTACATTTGTAATCCACCATGAGAATCATCAACGCTCCTTGATCCCACAATTCTTTAGAGTCTCTAGAATCTCCATTGTCATCTCTTTACATAAATTAAAGCAATAATAAAAAATGAAATCTTACTAAGGGAAAATCGATCAATGACTTGCAGACTCTCTTCAAGCCAAGACTTTCTTCGTATGATTCCTTTCCTCTCCCTTTTCTCACTTCTTCTTCTTTTTTTTTTTAAATCAAAGGTGTAGGCTAATACTGGGGTCATCGGTAATTTACCTACCCTCGCATCCAAGTTTTGTGTGATCATTTGACTCAAGAGTAGAATAATGAGGTCACAAGTAATTTACCTACCTCTTTAAACTGATCAAAATCATCTCATCTTTATTCTCTGTTTTTTTTTTTTTTTTTAATATTATTGAAGGGAAAAGAGAGGGGAACATACTATTGAAGGAGTGCAATGTCTTGTGTGGCTTGAATGTAGAGATCTAGTCCAATGTATACCAATTCCCAGGGCTTGATAATTAAGTCCGGTTTAAGTCCTATAAAAATTTAGAGACAACGTTAGATCATCTGAATATCCATCGAATAGGGACATGGGGGATTGTTGTTTCGGCTCACAGTCTTTCCAAACTTTGGTTCTGTTTTCAAGAGTCATAAGAGTGTTAATCCAAATCAAATAAACCGTTAGAATAAGATCATAATCCCCTACTAGTTTTGACTCAATAAAAAAAATGTGACTCGATAAAATGTCAAAACTATTGATGTAAAAAGTGGAAAAAGGTCTCAAATCAACAAAATAGAAAGTAGCATTAGTATAGGATGGAACATCCTTCCCCCCAGACTTAAATCACACCGTCCTCGGTGGGAAAAAAGAAAGAGTTGAGGATTAAAAATCATAAGGAAAAGTGTAGGGTTTAAGAACAATGTCACCTTGATGGAATGATGTTGTGTCGACTCTTAAGACATTTTATGGTTGTCCAAAAATTGTCTAGAAATCGGCTGTGGTAATGAAAATGTGGTGACTAACCGTTTGTAACTTCCTTTGGTTGCTTGACATCGAATATGAACTAGGCTAAGTTCATTCGAATTGTGTTTGATATATCTCTAAATGCATCCTCCTTGAAACAAAAACCTAAAACCATCAATAAAAATGAGAAAAAAAAAATAATAAAAACATACCTAAGTGATAGAATGGTGATGGTTGGTGGTGAGGATGGTGGTGGTTCGGATTAGTCGTGCGGTACATGGATGAATGGTCGCGGACATAAGCAGCAGGTACAGTGGGGTACGGTACGCGGTACGCAAGATATGGTACACGGTACGTGGGACGCGGGACATGGCATTGGCTACGGTCGGTATGGCTGGTGGGGACTCTCGGCATCAATCACTCAAGGATGGTGATGATCCGTCGCCTTCGGCATGTTTCGGTCACATTGGAGGTGACCGGTCAGTAGGTGGTACTTGCCACTAGTCATAGTGTGCATTGCCAATCCATGGTCCTTCTTCTTCCTTCTTTTTGGCTTTTCTATTTTCTATTTTTTTGCGTTGTTTTTTTTTTATGAAAACCTGAAACTAAAAATGCAAAAATATTAAAAGTAAAAGAAAATAAATATTTACTAGACATGGGTTGCCTCCCAAGAAGCGCACTTGTTTAACGTCGTTGGCTCGACGGTGGCGGCCAAGTTAGGCTTGAGAAAGGTCAGCTTCGGGAATCAATGCTCCTTTGGCTCCTTTGATATCTTGATAGTCTGCTCCAGCTTCAATAACAAGTTACCCTTTTGCAGAAGTTTCAAAAACTTTTGCATGAAGAACTTCTTTAGTATGCCTTATCATCTCTTGGATCTGTTCCTTGCTCTCGCTACTTAACTCAGGAGGGACTATGATCTTGATCTTGGAAATTTGTGGTGGCTTAGGCGGTTTAGGTGGCTTGGGTAGCAGGTTGTTGGTACTTGTAGATGCTCCTTGGTCATATTGCTTCAGCTTGTCAATGTTAGGATCCATCAGTTCTTTATGTAATGAGTTGGATGACCATGGTTTCAGCTTAGAGATAGTCGGATATGACTTCTTTTTGTTGATGTTGGCAAATATTTTCCTCTTTGACTTGTGGTCGATGATGGCTCCAACAATAGCTAGGAATGGTCTTCCTAAAATCAATGTTCTCTCTGTCTTGTCTTCCATATCTAGAATGTGAAAATCGGTAGGGACTATGCAATCTCCTACTACAAGTTGTAGGTCTCGAACAAATCCATCGGGAACCTTTTATGATGAGTCTCCAAAGACTAAACTGAGGTTGGATGGCGATATGTCTCGCAATCCTAGTGTATAGGCTACACTTCTTAACATAACATTAACATTAGCACCAGAATCACAAAGAGAGTTAGAGAATTCAATGCCTGTTATGGAGCATGAGCAAACAAAACGTCATGGGTCTTCAGCTTTAGGTAATCTCCTTAAGGGGTAGTGGCTTGCGGTTTCTTCATCAAATGGACATGTCATACGAATAACATCTTCATAAGAGTCAAAGAGTGGTACCATGGGTTCGGCGTCACAGTAAGTGAGGGCTGGTACGGCTGAAATAGAATTGCAATATCCTTCAGGATTCTCTTTGGGTTTTCCCGGAAGTACACCAACTTGGCGTGGAACAGCATTAGCGGTCTGAGAAACTTGAGTTTTAAGCTTCTTGACATGGATAGAAATGCTTTCAAACTTCCCATTCAGTTCGGTATAGATGTTGTCCATCCTTGAGTTGATCTCTCTTGATTGCTTTTGAAAAGCAACAAGGAGTTCTTGCATCTTAATGTTGACGTACACATTATGTTGAGAGGTAGACGCTTGGGCTGGTCCGGTTTGGAAAGGCGGCTTGTTGTTGTTGAATTGGGGTCGCGGCTGAAAGTTGTTGTTGTTGTTTCCACCAAAATTGTTTCCTTGAAAGCGGTTAGCTTGCTGAGGATAATTCTGATCTTCGGGATTCTCCACATTTGGGTTCCTATAAGAAAGGTTAGAAGTATTTCTAAAATTGTTGTTGAAGCTGTTGTAGTACCCTCGGTTTTGGTAGTATCCTTGAGCACCAACATAGTTGACTTCTTCTTCTTGGTCATAATCTTCTTGGAAAGGCTCCATGTTTCCATTGTTAATAGTCTCACAAGAGTTTACTCCACGTTGTTGGTTCCTTAGAAGTTGGTTCATCATGTTCTTGAGGTGAGCAATCTCCTTAGCGTCGGAATTGCTAGATCAGATGGTCTATCAAAATCGGTGCAAGTGTTGCTATTACTTGCAGCAAGGTTGTCGACGAGAGCTCGTCCTTCTTGAACGGTCTTCATAGTAAAATCTCCATTGCTGGCCGTGTCGAGTGATAGTTGATACTTAGGGTGTAATCCTCTATAGAAAGTACTTAAGAGGTTACCTTGAGAAAAACCATGATGTGGGCAGTAACGTTCATAGTCCTTGAAACGTTCCCATGCTTCATAAAAAGATTCGACCGGTCCTTGTTGAAAACTTTGCAGCTTGTTGCGAAGAGAGTTGGATCTCGACTTGGTGTAGAAGTGGTTGAGAAAGGCTGACTTGCATCCCTCCCAGCTAGTGATCGATCTAGGAGGTAGAGACTTTAACCATCTATGAGCCTTATCGGCTAGAGAGAAAGGAAAAAGCTTACACTTCAAGTAATCTTCGGGAATTCTATTGGTTCTTGTTGTAGAGCAGATTTCTTCAAAAAGATCAATGTGGTCCATCGGATGTTCGGTAGTAAGGCCATGGAACTGATTTTGCTTCACCAAGCCAATAATTTGAGGTTTAATCTCGTAATCACGTCGTGGAGGATGAGTGATACGGATAGCAGCGCGGTCTTGAACGAATTGGTTTGGAGCATCGTAATTTGCTATGGTACGGTTAGGTGCGGCACGTCTTGGAGGGTGCACATAAGCATGTTGTCTTCTGCCAACTTGAGGTAGTGGTGGATTAGCAACGAGAGCAGGCTGGTGAGGAGGAAAATCGAGGTTGTCTCCCACGCCTAGAGTATTAGCATCACGAGGAGCTTGTTGATGGTCTCGGCCAACTTCAGTGTCGAATTGCGGATCAGTGGCTACAAGGTTGGGGTTACCATCTTGTGCAAGAATTGGTTTTCCTTGCTCGTTGAGGGCACGAGGTATCAACGGTTGGTCGAGGTTAAGGAGACCTTGGTCCTGGTTCCTTTCTTCAGCCATGAGTTGTTGTCTTTGAAGTTTCCTAATTTCACATTCTTGTCGATCAATGTCTTGAATTGGAGTTACAGTTCCGGAGGGTTAACTCCTAGTCATGCACTACGAAATCCAAAAAACGAAACTAAAAGGGAAAATAGAGGTTATTGAAAAACAAGAAAATTTAAATTAAAATTGAAAAATTCAATGGGCAGCTAATTACTCCCCGGCAACGGCGTCAAAAAGCTTTGATGTGTGTAGAATTTCACTCCAAATCTTTTACCTGAAAAGAGTACACCACGACTGAAAGTGCACAGTTAATCAGTGTAGTATTTTAGGATCAATCCCACAGAGAGTAATAGCAAACACAAATTGAATTAAAAGAGAAAAAACTATGGCTAAGAATTAAAGAAGAGATTGGGGTTTTGGTTTTCCTAATAACTATTGCAAATAAATAAAAACGGTTTAAAACTATAAGACTAAGGCGTTGGGCGTTCTGGGAGTCATCTCAGGGTTTTCATGGTTCTAAGCAATATTAAGTGTAAGATCTAACAAGTAAATACTAATTTTCGGTCTAGGTTCTCAACTACGAAACACTAATGAACTAACAAGCTATTCTCATAGAATGAAAGTCTAAAGTCTTCACACTCCGTTACTCAACTTTCGCAGGCAACGACGCATGTTAACCAGCTAGTTAAACAAGTTTGATACATTCACCAAAATTCGTAACTCAACTTACGCTGGTTACGAGCAAGGTTTCGGTATAACACTAGTTCAGAGAAGTAGGATAACACGGTTAGCGCTCCCATTCTCTAGATCAGAACTTGGTGATCAATCCAAGCATAAGCATTAAGATAAAGATGTCCCAAAAGAACTCTAATATAAAACCGAAAATAAGATCTAACAACCTAATTGAAGCGAACCTATGAATTCCCCTTGAATCACCCCATAGAACCCAACAAAGTAAACTACTCGCTCATGATGCAAAGAAACGACATTGATATTATAAAGTATAGCATCAAGAGTGAATCAATCAAAAAAAAGGGGTTCAAAGGAAACTTCTCTATTTGTCACAAAAGTAACTTGATCCCAAAAGCAATGATAGTATGAAAGAACTAGAAAACAGTAGAAAGAGAGATTGTTGGCAGATCTTCAAGCTTCAAGAGAGATGGTGAGCGAGAAAGAAAGAGCTTATCTGGTCGTGGCTAGGGTGGCTCCAAGGGCTGTAGAAGATGCACACATGAAAACCCTAGGTCTTAAGAGTATTTATACGGTTTTGTTTTAGGCTTAGGGTTTTGTAAGGGTAGAAACGTCTTCTCTTCTTAAGTGCAGGACAAGGGGCGGCGAAGGAGGCTTCTAGACCGTGGAGGAGGCTTGTACTGGGCCGTAGTGATGGTTGCTGGTCAGGCCTTTAATAAAAGCCCATCGGCTGGTTGCTTCTCTTCTCGTCGGTTGATAACACGTCTCGGTAAATCGGGTATAACTTCCGGATGAATGAATGGATTGACTTCATTCCACTTCGAGGAGAAAGATGACTCTTCCAGATTTCCATAGACACAACCCATGATATATTTTGGGTTGTGAAAGGTCTTCAAAAGTGGCACGTACTGTAAAGCTCTGAAACTTTCCTAAAACGTATTTTCCTTGGCTTTTGGTATTTTTTGCTATAAAACCTGTAAAACCTTCTTGAAACCTAAAATACTTGATAATAGTCATTAAAGAATTGAGATCATATCAAACTTTTCCTAAATGCATATGAAAACTATAGCTAATATGGGTAAAATAATGATGTTATTAGAAAACAAAGAGAGAAAATTGTTCTTGAGGTTCTAGAGAGAGATTGTGAGATTTCAAGGCTTTGTGGGTGAGATCTTGCTGTGGGAGTGAGGATTCAAGGCTAGGAACATATGGGAAGCTTGCTGGGAGTGTGTATTCGTTCATTGTTGGTCAGAATCTTCCTGCAAAGAGGTGAGTGCATGACCATGGCTAATCTAAGCCTTTGATTCCTTGTTCTTGCTTGTTTGTTGTTGTTTTGTGTGTTTTTCTTGCTTGGATTAGTTGGTACAGGTTCCTATGGACGTATATGGCTTGGGTTTTGAGTATTGGGCGATTTGGAGGAGGTTGGGAGCGAGATTCGACTCTCGGCTTCGAGCGGATCGCGGTTGCAGAGGGAGTGTCGATCGACACCAAGTGGTATCGGTCGACACCAGCAAATCAGGCATCGATCAACACTATGGGGTAGTGTAGGTCGAGACCAAGGCCAGTGTTGGTCGACACCAAGGCCAGTGTCGGTCGAAACTTGGCTGGTGTCGGTCGACACCTCCCTTCCAGCGAGATAATGTTTGTTTTCCTGGTTTGTATGTCTTGTTTGTTGATTGTTTGGAACATTGGTATCACTGTTGCTTGTGTGTATAGCCCAATAGATGGGAGGATTGCCTCACTGAGTGTTTATCAAAAACTCATGAATCTCAATTTGTGTTTGCGGTGCAGGTAAAGTCAAAGTGTGATCTCGGAATCAAGGCAATGAAGATGAGGATGTTCTAGGGACTCGATTGGTTGTTGTCTGGCATTGCTAGGTTGCTAGAGCTGAGTCATTAGAAACATTGCTAGGTTGCTGGTTCTATGTTTCCTATTGTTTGGTTATTGGATATTGGTTATATTTGAAATATTGGTTATTTATTATTGTTGTATATTTATTGGATAATGGTATTTGTTATTCCGCTGTTGGTTGTGATTGTGGTTAGGTGGCTAGTGGGTATGGGACCACTAGTTGTAGTTATTTATTGTTATTATTTATTTATTTTTAAAGAAAAAACGGGTCGGGTCATTTCAATCCTACAGTTCATAATTCGAGAGTTGTTGTCAAAATTCTTAGACAATGGCCACCGCATTTAAATGATGGGCAACGTTTTCATGAATGTTAAATTCTGGTAGACAAGAAGGTATGTTTTCTAACTCTTTTCATATAACAATAATTTAACGTATTTATACGTGTAAAAAGAAGTTTTCAAATCAAATATTACTCTAAACATAAAATAATGCGAATTTTTATTTTAGAGAGCCAAAATAGAAGTTTCTCTATATCTATAAACATTTCATTATAAGATTAAGGAAGGAGGCTGGTACATGCTTTCAGGATTTAGATTTATCAGAGGCCGCCGATCATTCAGAAACTCTAACAATCCGTTTGAAATCATGTTCAAAGACCAAACAGAAATGATTCCAATACTTCCGAGAAGCACTGACAATTTTTACCATCTTATTGATTCATCAATGATGCAGAATTTTACTCCTGATGAGAAAAACTGTTGTGTTGGTAAGTTCTTATATACAAGTAATCTTTTATAATTCTTCATATTGTAATTAGATTCTAAATTTAAGATGATTGATTAATATTCTATTTTTTTAATTATTCCTTTTTATGTTAGATTTTTGTGGAATGGTGTTGCATATAAATGAGCCTCGGACGATCGATTTCCTCGATCGTCAAAATGGCTACACGTCCAATAATAAAGTTGTGATATTTACCGTTTTTGACTTCATGTAAGATAATATGTTAAACTATCAAGAGAGATTATAGTATTCCTTCTTATTTTAATTTGGTGTTGTCTAACAATTACATTATTGTTTTTGTTTAATTCAAAAAAAAACTCTTAAAGTGGGAAAGAG
>NC_025694.1:15073378-15100991 GCF_000633955.1 Camelina sativa | reverse complement strand
GGGGGGGGGGGGGGGGCTTGTGATGAATTTATTAAGGAATGGGAGAAAATTGTTTCTTCTCCAACCTATTGTAATGAACCAGTAATGTGTACCCTTTTGTTTTGGAGGATCTCTGTTTTCGAAGGTACTGTATAATAACTTCCTAGTTATAACACTTATTTATCGCATGAAATTATCATTTTATTTATAACTTAACTTATACTTTCATAGGTAACGAATGTTTGATGTCTCAAATACGATGTTCGAAAGTTATACTTGAAGATGAAATTGCTGGAATGAAAACGGGCGGTCTACTGTAATGTTTTAAATCTATTAAATTGTATAAATTTAGTGTAATAGATAAATGAGTTTAAAAACCTAATTCTATTATTTATTTCAGTCACTGGCATGACGATGAATCATATGATGAAGATTGTTCAGAGGAAGCATGCTGTTCAAGCAACCAGAAATGCTGTTCAAGCAACCGGAAGTGAGAATATCCCTATGTTTTCTATTGTTTTATCACGTCTATGGTTGATTTAAAATTTTCGATAACACGCTGTTGTTACTTTGAAATGCGTATTTGTGTTTTATTATGTCTTGAATTTGAACTTATTTTTAACTTAATCTTTAATTAAAGTATTAATATAGTATTATGTATATCATTACTATTAATATATATAACACTACTACCACTATATATTATGGGAAAAAGGAATATGCTGTATTCCGTTATTAAGGAAAGTTTGAAATATATGTAATATTAGCTTTGGTTAAAAATATATTTTATGATGGTAGAATTGTAAAATTAAACTGATAAAATCTAAAAAGATATTGAAAATATCTCAATATCGATAAAAAAATGAACAAAGAGTAAACTATGATTATTGAATACCAAGAAAATGTTAATAAAAATATATACGGACAACTATGATAATCGAATTTAAAATAATTGAAAAAATACCATTAAAGTATTTTCGATGATATAATTATTATACTTATTGACATTATCTCTTGAAAAAAATTTCCAAAAAAAAAAGAAGATAAATCTATATATTTATACACTTTTAATACATGCTAAACTCTACACATAAAAATAATTACTTTAAGAACTTAGACTTTACTTTTCGTTTCAATCCAGTTTATGCTATCATGGCTAATCTACTTTCTAATGCTATAAAGAATAGAATCGGGAAAAAAAACTATTTTGTTGATTTGAACGACTTGAATCCTTTCATTCATGAGTGAAAACTTAGAGTAAAGATTCTAAGGAAATTTGAGTGTGTTCATCCTCTCTACAATTCGTCTGATTTGATCTTGGTTGATGAAAAGGTATTTTTATACGATAGAGATTTCATAATTTAGGCTGTTCTTTTACATATTAATAAAAAATTCTCGCAGGGTCAAAAAATACACGCTTTGATAGATCCTAGATTTCGCGACGGTTTTTAAACAATTAAGAAGGAGAGTGGATAATCTTGGTAAGTTTCTCACTAAGCAGAGTTATCGGGAATTTTAGACCAACTGATCATTGTTTTATGATACATTGGAGAACCATAACATGGTTTAGAAAGATTGCTGCTTTGTTTTCAAATCAATTCTTCTCTTTTGTATCATTTAATGATATCAAAAGTGGTTATTTAGACTCTGCTTATTGTGTTGGTAATATAATAACTAAGTTGGTTGTAAATTTATAATTTAGGTAGATATGATCGGAAGAGTACTGCGGGCTGGAAATCACTTTGAGGAAGGTCCTCCGACAAAGAATGGAATGAGTTGTTCTTGATTTGGAAAATATTGAGTATGTTATTTAAATTCATTAATCTAAAATTATTTGGTGACACTTTGACTACATTCTAAAAATCTTAATGTAGGGGTGATCGATTGTCGTGCCGATTACCAAAACCTTATGCGAACGATTTCTTTAATGATTGGATACATTGTGTTGATGATATCATATGTGTCATACGTTTTGCAAAATTGAGAGAAAACAAGGTTAGTATAATTCTATATCTATATGTTTAGTTATAGTTACATCAATTTAAATGGTTTAATATAATAGACTACATTTTGCTTCGTATAAATTCAATCATGGTAACCATGGTGTATAATTGTACGAGAGTGATGATAAATCCTCCATGTCCGCATGTCACACAGATGAGAGATGCCTTTGATTATATGGAATCCTGATTTTAATAGTTTTGAAGTTTATGGGCTTTTTATTGATATAGAATCTTGATTTTTTTTTATAATTTTAAAGTTTATTGTCTTCTAGATTTGATATACGATTATTCAATAATTAAAAACTTTATGGTGTTCGGTTTGATATAAGATTTACAAATATTATTTATACATATAAAATGTCACATATTTATTTATACATATAAAATTCCATATTTACAAATTTGACTAAATATTTTATTTATATTATTCATAAATAGATATTCTATATATGAATGATCATCTACATAACGAAAGCATGATCAAAATTTATTTCATTGCATTCCTAACTAACTATAAGGGTAGTTACATACTTTTAGGAAATAATATTGTAAGATAAAATTATTAAAGTCCATAATATCTACTTACTAAATTAATATAATATAAAAATAATTTCTTGAGCGAATATATTTATATTCAATTTACACAATTATTATAGAATACCGGAAACGTAATTTGGAAAATATTAATTAACACTTATATTCATATTACTATAATCTTAAAGAGTCGAATTATTAACTTTCCATTATAAGGGACGATGAACATATATATATATTTTTTTAAAAGAAGCAAGTTTACATTATTATCATAATATACTTACAAAAATGTTAATTAAATATAACAATTATCTTAAAAGTAAAAAATCCGTTAATTTGTATTCTTATCGTCTGAAAATGTTATATTGACATAATTTAAATATGATAATTATTATGATAATTCAAAAAGGAAGATAATTACAAAATTCAATATTATCATATTCAATATATATGTAAAAATTAGGAATTGGATACTCTATATATAGTGATACACATTAGAACATTGTGTACAATTCGACCGTCCTTTTTTAAAAATCAAAATATTCATTATGGCCTCCAAACAAATCATTATTTCTCCCTATGTTAACATTAACGAGATCAATCCTGCTCTGGATCACTACAAGATCAGGGTTCGTGTGATAAGATTTGGAAAGCATTCAAATCACTGAAGATGGTTTTAGTCGATGGGTAGGTTTGTTTCGATTAATTCAAGTTTATTACATAAAAAGTTGTTAACAATAATTGAAAAAGTTTATTAAAGCTTTCCTACACCTTAATATCGATTTTGATTCAAACGTATTGACGACTGCTTTAAATTTAAGGGAACAAGAGTTCACGCGTCTATTGAGGATGCATTGGTGAAGAAATTTCATAACCAAATCAATGTTGGTGAATCGAAGATAATCGATACTTTCAGTTTGGTTGATTATGACGGTGATTACAGGACAAGTGCTTTGGGATTTAAGATGGTGTTCTATAGAACCACCACATTTAAACCATGTGATGATTTTTCGGTACGAGTACCTGAAAAATACTTTCAAGAATTTTCAACTATCTTGGCTGGAAAAATAGATAAACAAGTATTGTTTGGTAAGTTGTGAAACTCATGTATATATATACTCAGTTACTGATTAGTAACTAATATTGTTATGTTTTAAAGATGTGGTGGGCCAAATTGCTGGTGTTGATTCTCTTGATAACGTTAAAACTAAGGGAAAGGAAAATGTGAAGATAAGTTTTGACTTACAAGATTTAAGGTCTGTTTTTTAAAAATTAAAAACAAACTACAAATATTTTATAGCGGAAACTAACTTGAACTTTGTCTTTACAGTGGTGACCGATTAAGTTGTACGATATGGGGTGATCTTGCTAGAACTTTTGAAGCTTCTATAAAAGAACACGAAAACTCGGTTGTTGTGTGTGTGATTAGATTTGCATGTTTGAAAGAGTGGAAAGGTAATTTTTAAATGATATTTAGTTGTTTACTGTTCTCTGATTTAATTAGTTGAATTAACATCTTCTTGATAAATTTAAAAATTATTTCACAGGCAATTACAATGTATCAAACGCATTCAACACCACATATATTCACTTAAATCCATCAATTCCCGAAGTCAAAAAATTCCGACAAATGTATTTAGTTTTCTTAATTATCAATTAGACGCTAGACATGTCTAAACGTATTCACATTCTTATCTTTTATTTTCTTAAAGGATGCCAAACACTAGCGTTGTTGAGTTGGTTCAAAATGAGGATGAAGCAAAGAATAGACAGCCAAAGGTAACTTTGTATGAGGAGTTTCTCATGAAAAATGAAAAGAAGACTATCGACGACATCCTATATTCACTAGAGGTATTGTTAATCTAAACACAACGTTCAAAATAATGACAATTACAAAATAGTAATCATGATTGTATATATAGGTTCGTACATGTGTGACAATTGGAACAATATGTTCGGTCGAGACAGTGCCTAAGTGGTATTACATTGCATACAAAGAATGTAGAAAGAAGGTTCAACCATATCAACTAGAGTCTGTCAAGGGAAAAAAATGTCTATATAGTTGTGGTGTTTGCGATGATGATGTCAAAGAAGTTCTTTACAAGTATGTATTATTTAATATGATTAGAATTGTATTCATGCGAATATGTTGATCATTTGATTGCTTCTATGTCTTTTAGGTATAAACTCATACTACACGTTTCTTATGGAACTTCTCCAAAGATTAAGCTGCTTTTTTTTATGGTCTAGCCCAGCTTTTTGTTGGTAAAAAGGATGATGAATTGGTTTCCCAAATAGCCGAGGTACGTTCTATCAGGATAGATAATGTACTTTCTACCAGAATATATATTTTCTAGGAATCTATAGTAACATGCGCTTTTCTTACAAATTTGAAACAATGGTCAGGACGATCTTAACATCATGTTCGTTTCTCTTTCTGCTCTAATCGGGAAGACCATGCTCTTTAAGATTTCTATCACCATTAATAATTTGAAGAGTGACAAGGGTTCTTATGTTGTTGAAAAGTTTTGGGAAAAAGAGGATATGGTAAACCAGTTTGTCAAGGTAACATATTAAATTAATAATGTAGTCTATCAGATGATTAAATTAATTACTATAATTCCATTATGTGCTTATCCTTAATAAAGTTGCTAGGAAACTTACAGAAAGGTTAATGATAATTGAAATGAAGGATTATCGTCCAATCTCTTGCTGCAATGTTTTATATAAGGTTATCTCCAAAATCTTAGCAAACAGACTGAAATGTATTTTGCCAAAATTCATTGCTGCCAACTAATCTGCCTTTGTTCAAGATCGTTTGCTTATCGAGAATGTCCTTCTAGCTACTGAGCTTGTAAAGGATTATCACAAAGACTCTCTTTCCAGCCGTTGTGCCATTAAAATTGACATTTCCAAAGCATTCGATTCGGTCCAATGGTCCTTTCTACGTCATGTTCTCACCGTTATGGACTTTCCTGAGGAGTATGTTCACTGGCTCATGCTCTGTGTTACGACTGCATCTTTTTTCTGTGCAAGTTAATGGTGACTTGGTTGGCGACTTCCAGAGTTCTCGTGGGTTGAGGCAGGGATGCTCTCTATCTCCTTATCTTTTTGTCATCACCATGGATGTCCTCTAAAAAATGTTGGACAAAGCAGCAGGTCAACAAAAATTTGGATACCACCCTAGATGTAAGAACATTGGTCTCACTCATCTCAGTTTTGCAGATGATTTAATGCTTTTCTCAGATGGTAGGATACGCTCTATTGAAGGGCTGATGAGTGTTTTCGAGGAGTTTGGTAAATTTTCAGGATTGAAAATCAGTATGGAGAAATCCACAATTTATTTGGCTGGTGTCACTAACACGGTTACTCAGGCGATTGTTGAACGGTTTCCCCTAGGTGTGGGTACTCTCCCGGTTCGGTACATTGGTTTTCCTCTGGTTACCAAAAGGTTAGCTGCGGCAGACTATCTTCCGCTCATTGATCATGTTAAAAAGAAGATTGGTTCTTGGACTGCAAGGTATCTTTCTTATGCAGGACGACTGAATCTTAGTATTTGTAGCTTTTGGATGTCTGCTTACCGGTTACCTCAGGAATGTCTAAATGAGGTTGATAAGTTATGCTCTGCGTATCTCTGGTCCGGCTCTGATATGAACTCAAGTAAAGCTAAGGTGGCGTGGGAATCTATTTGTAAACCGAAACAAGAAGGTGGTCTGGGACTACGCTCTCTTAGAGAAACAAATGTTGTGTGATGTTTGAAATTGCTCTGGCGGATAATTTCTGGAGGAGACTCTTTGTGGGTTCGATGGGTGAGAACATATCTTCTTAAACGGGGCACTGTTTGGGGACTGAAGGATAGTAATCCGTCTGGTTCATGGATGTGGAGGAAAATCCTTAAATGCAGAGAAGTTGGTCAATCCTTATGTCGGGTGGATGTTCACGATGGTGCTGATACTTCTTTTTGGTATGATAACTGGTCCAGAATGGGACATTTAGTGGACATTGGTGGAGATAGAGGGTGTATTGATATGGGGATTAGCCGTACAGCCACAGTTCTTGAGGCACCGTGTCGATTACCTCAATGAAATGGAGGAGGTTTTGGATAACCAATGGACTCAACGGAAGACTGGTAAAGATGTAGCACTATGGAGGGGAAAAAGGGATGAGTATCGATACAGTTTCTCTACTAGGGATACTTGGCAAAATACTCGACAGATTTTGAACTCCGTTTCTTGGCACACCGCGGTCTGGTTCACTCACGCCACTCCTAAATACTCGTTCACAGTCTGGCTCGCTGTTCAAAATCGCCTTTCTACAGGCGACCGGATGCAGAGTTGGAACAGCGGTGTTGATGCAACATGTGTGCTCTGCAACACTGCTGTTGAAACACGAGATCATCTAATTTTCTCCTGTGCTTACTCTGCAGAGGTTTGGACAAGACTTGCTTCTCACATCTATAAGGCACGATTCTCAACGGATTGGCTGACCATTATTGCTTACATCTCTTCCCACGGTCTCAAACGCGTTGATGCCTTTTTAGCCAAATATACTCAGCAGATTCTGGTGCACACACTGTGGCGAGAAAGAAATGATCGCCGCCATGGGTCATCTCCTAGAACACCAGCTCAACTCATAGTTTGGACGGATCGCCAGATCCGAAATCAATTGCTAGCAATCAACTCCTTGGGGATCAATGATACAAGGATGGACTGCTTACTTGGCTTGCTACCCGCCAAATATGATCATCTTTTACATCTTACGGTTTAAGCATTGTACACATGTTTTCCTCAAACTATCGATCACACTGATGCACTTGATGTAAAAACGTTTTTCTTTGAATCTAATTTAACATTATTTTCAAAAAAAAAAAATGTTAATGATAATTACTAATAACTAGAACAAGCTGAACAAATTTGAAACAACCCTTCCCTTTTTTTTTTGTAATAATATTAATTTACTAGTGGTCCCATACCCACTAACAACCTAGCAACAATCAACAACAGCGGATAACAAAACAATTCCATTAAACCAATAAGAATTCCAACAATAACAACCTAATAACCAACAATGCAATAATCCATAACCAACAAGGAAATAACCAAGTTCCAACATCCTACAATGTTCTATCAACTCAACACTAGCAACCTAACAATATCTAGACCATAATCAATCAAGCCTCTAGAACATCCTCCTCCTCATCGCCTTGATTCCACGATCACACTTTGCCTTTACCTGCACCACAAACACATATGGAGATGCATGAGTATTATTATAAACACTCAGTGAGGCCATCCTCCCATCTACTGGGCTATACACACAAGCAAATGAGATTCTATTGTTAAGTTAAGCAAATAAACACAATCAACACATCAAATAAGGCAACACTCATCATCGGTTAAGATTGGTGTCGATCGACGCTAGCACAACATGGTGTCGACCGACACCACACTAGTGTTGATCGACACTGCTTCTGCAGACGCGAACTGCACGAATCCAAACGTCAATCCTCCATTTCAAATCACCATGAAACCATCTCAAATTCTCCCAATCGCCTTAGGAACCTATGGGAACCACGAAAACAACAAACCCAAGCAAGCAAACACCACAAATAGACAAAGAACAACGAAAAAAAAAGAGATCTCAGGCTTAGATCAGCCATGGTCAAGCACTCACCTCTTCTGCAGAAAGATTTGATTGAGAAACAGTGGAAACAACACCACAAGAAGCTTCTCCTTCGTTCCCAGCAACCACACTCCCTTCCACAGCAACATATCTCACCAAAAACCACCAAGAACAAGCCAAAATCTCTCAAGAACACTCACAAATGTTTTCTCTCCTTTTCCTCTCTTTTTTCTCACTCAACGGCTACAAGACAAACCCCAAGAACCCTTAACTTGTCACTTCCCCTCTTATATACTCGGTTTAGGTAACTAAACCAAACCAACCAAACCAAAATTGCGAATTAAAACCAAACCCGACGAACCCAGAAAGAGTGGTGTCGATCGACACACCCCTGGTGTCGGTCGACACTCACTCTAAAAATCCAAAATCTGGTTCGCGGATGTTACAATTCTCTCCCACCAACAAGGATTCGTCCTCGAATTCCGCAGCACCGTCCATCCGTCAAGGACCTCCGTGCCACCGTCAACACGGCCCGCACGTCCTCCGACCGGACTGAACACCGTCAGCCAAGGTTTCCTGTGCAACTGTCGCAACAGCTTGCACACCTCCGACTGAACCCCGACGTCTCCCTCTAGCCAATATAATCACATCCAAGACGCTATTTGCTCACAACTCAGTGCTTCCCCCGTCAGTGGTCACAACCAACGAATCATGCCGGCTTGCTATCAGGCCAACCTCCTTAAGCTACAACATCCAAGAAGTCACTCACACACACTCCCTCCACTCTCGGGTCGCAACCCTCGAGACATACCAGCTCACTACCTAGCCCCGGCTCAAAGCTATGGTATCCAGGGAGTCTCAAATATTCCGCTCTTGGGTCGTCACCCTAAAGCGTGCTCTCGGATCGTTATCCGAAGCAACAAACCACTCCCAATCTCTGGCCACAAAGTCCATCAACCACCCCTAAGCGACCAAGTATCAAGAGAGATGGGCTGGAATACTCCGTACCCGCTTCAGCCACGGACTACGACTTGGAACCGGCTAGACAAGCTCAAGTCGCGACTTGCTTCTCAAACCACTTCTTAAACCTTACCTTCAACCTCGCCTCGGGCTCCCAAGTCTGCTCCTCTACTCCATCACAGTCCCACAGAACTCTCATCAACAAAATCTTCTTCTTCCAAAGTTCCTTGACTCTCCTCTCGAGCACCCTCAACGGTCTCGCCTCCAACGTCATGTTGGGCTGAAGATCCTCAGGAATCTTAGCCAACAACCGATCACCTTCGTGAAGACACTTAATCAGCATCGACACATGAAATACCATGTGGAATGCACGCATAACCTCTGGCAACTCCAGCCGGTATGCCACTGGTCCCACCCCCTCAACCACTCTGAACGGACCCATGTACCTCGGACTCAACTTAGTCTCTGTCAATCACCTCTTCGGACCCCGCAACATGGCAATCTTGAGGTACACTCTATCACCAACCTGAAACTCAAGATCCTTCCTTCTCTTATCAGCATAGCTCATCTGCCGATCCTGAGCCTCCTTCATGTTCAGCCTCAGAACCCGAATCTTCTCCGAGGTCTCCTGAACAAAATCCGCACCATATATGCTCCTCTCCCCCACCTGAGTCCAGCATAACGGTGTACTACACGGCCTCCCATACAATGCCTCATAAGGAGCCCTCCCAATACTCGCCTGGTAGTTGTTGTTGTAAGTAAACTCTACCAAGCTCAAATGATCTGACCAATGACCACCCCAATCCAACACGCACATCCTCAGTAAATCCTTCAAAATATGGATCATTCTCTCCGAGTGACCGTCCGTCTAAGGATGGTATGCTGTACTCATATGCACCTTCGTGCTCATATGTGCCTGAAATGCCCTCCCGAACACCGAGGTGAACTTGGAATCTCTATCAGACACAATACTAGCAGGCACACCATGCAATCTGACTATCTCCCTCATGTACTTCTTGGCCAAAACCGCTGCTCCATCAGTTTTCTTGATGGCCAGAAAGTGCGTAGACTTAGTCAAACGGTCCACAATGACCCAAATCACATCAAACGTCCTCGACACAGGCAATCCCACCACAAAGTCCATCGTGATCATATCCCACGTCCACTCTGGAATGGGCAAACTCTGCAATAATCAACCAGGAACCTGATGCTACGCCTTCACTAGCTGCCAAGTGTCACACTTCGCAACCCAATCGGCTACATCCTTCTTCATCTCGACCTGGTGATAATACCGCTTGAGGTCACGGTACATCTTGGTCGCCCTTGGATTAATAGATAACTGATAACTCTATATTTTACCATCTTTTAGCATGCATTTATCTCCTGTTTTGCATTGTTTAGAGTTAGTTTTAGCACATTTATGTCTTTTATTCTCAGTTTATGCATTATTTGCATATTTGTGTGCATAAACAGGTGAATTAGGTACTTTGGAAGCACAAAGGAGAAGTTGTGATCAAAAAGGGACATCTAGCAAGGGAATAAGGCTCAAAAGAGGAGGAAAGCAATCACTCAACAATGGAGTCGAGCACACACTCGACCGTTTGCCAAAGAACACTCGGTCGGATTCAAAACAAGTCCCTCAAAGATCGACCCGAATAAAGATCTTCCGTTGGCATTCAGCTTCCAAGTTATTCGCAAAGGTTGTAGACACCCGAGTTAGCTTTCCAATGCCAGTGGTCTCAGGCCGATCGGAGTTATGGTGCAAAAGTTATCCCGAATTTACTGAACAGATATCATCCCAGATCGAGGACTCGACCGTTGGAAGAAGCAGAAGAAGAGGTCACTCGACCATGCACTCGACCGAGCACATGGTCCAGTTGCGAACCGCCTCTCTATTTTGTCTCCTAGCTAACTAGGGCTTCCCTTCTTTTCTATAAACAGGTCTCTTAACTCTGGCCACAGAACAAGCTCGTTTTTTAGGTCTAGCCACCAAAAATTGTAATCTTCATAACTTTTGATCCTTTAAGTATTTTCATTTGATTTCTTCTACAAAGTTGCTTATTTTATCATCATCTTTATGATTATGTCTGTTTCATCATTTTCTGGGTTTGTGTTCTTACATCTCATTTATTAGATTCTGAGTAGAGATAGATTCTTAAGGATGGGTTAGGTTGGTAGAGAACTTACTTTGTTTAGGATTGTTTAAGCTTGAATTCCATAAAATCATTTCTAGATTAGATATTCTCTATGCTATTCTTATACTGAGAAGGTAAGGATAGATCTTAAGCTTCTTAGCATCCCACCAATGTCTAAGTTGCTAGATAAGGCTAAGTCTAGAGATTATCATGAAGCATGCTAAGAGATGAGATGTTTAAAGTGATTTCTGACATGAATGATCTGATTCTTAAAGCCTGTTTAGTATGGTTTTACCAATGAGAGAGTTGGGTTAGGATGTTACTAAACTTGATTACCTCTGTCATGAGAGTGGATTAGTAAGCCCTTAAGATCATTGTCTAAGGATTAGCTCTTTGTTGACTGAGTTTTGTTAAGCAACCTAGGTAGATTAAGTTTAATACCAACCAATAATTCCCATCCTTAGGATCTATTTGCTACTTGTTTGCTTATGTTTCTTGCATTTAATCACTTGTCTTTTCTGCTTTATTGTTTGTGCTTTTAGTTTTAAGTTTAATCTTCTGTTCTGCATCACTCGACCATGCACTCGACCTTGGTTCATACCATGCTCGATCGAGTGCTAGGTCGAGCTCCAGTTTACTTTCTAGTTTATGCATTGTTCTGTTCTGGTTTGCTCTTGTTTACTTCTGCTTATTAGTTTATCTTGCTTAGTATTCTTTATTGCACTTGTTTACTAGTTTAATTTATGCTTATTACTGTCTTTAAGTTATTTACTTTATTGCATTTCATTTCTGCTTCATTAAGAGTATAGATACCAACCCCATATCTGAATTGGCTTAACTTGTACTATCTTGATTGCATCTTTTGTGATTAGCATAATCCCATTTGGATTGACACCTTAAGTACTACAATGCATAAGGGTAATTGAACCTGCTAGGATTAGGAGAGACACAAAAATCCTAGTATCAATAACTTGCTCGAATGAGCCTCTCTCAGTATCTCCTCCCTCAGGTCCTCACCCTTGGGCACACAGACCCGACCATTCACAAGGATAGTCCTGTTAGTAGAGACTTACTCCGAACCCGCAGCCTTAGAGGCATTCACTAGCCCCTCATCACTCTCCTGAGTTAACCGCACTCTTCTCAACAAATCCGCTCGATCAGCTGCCTCCAAAACCCAAAGGTTCCTGTGAGATAGCACACAACCTCAATGCACTGATCTCACCTACCAACGCCTCCATATCCTACTCCTGAGCCGAAGCCGCCCGCTTTCGACTTAAGGCATCTGCAACCAGGTTAGCCTTACCAGGATGGTAAGTGATAGTAGGATTTTCACCGAGGGTATCAATTCCCTATGCAATTGTAGTACAAAGGGTTATCAATCCAAATGGTTGTTATGCTAGCAGATAGGATGCAATCAGAAATAAGCAAGTCAAGCCAAATAATAATGGGGGTTTTATCTATTAACCTAAGGTGAACAAAAATAAGAAAACAGAAAGAGCAAAAATCAAGAACAACTCGAAGTACCACACGATGCAGGTGATCGAGTACCAGATCGGGTTGGTGGTCGGGTTGATATAAAAACAGTAAACAATCAAGATGCGAAAGCTCCTAAGGATGGGGTAATCGACTCCTAAGTGTTCCTGACCAGTATGGATGTCCTACATGCCTTAAGCAAATATTCCCTAGACAATGAATCTCTAAAATCTTGTTAAAACACTCTCGTGATAGAAACAATCAACCTTGATCACTCCCCTACCCAACTCTCATTGGAGAAACATGACCAAGCAGGTAATACAAACCGATTCATTATTGTCAATAAACCCCTTACTCATCTAATCTCTTAGGCTAAGTGAGTAAATCTCTAGCATTGAATGATTCAAGCATTTCATCTACACCTCTCGGTGGTAAAATGCCCTAGATCTAATCTCAACCTCTCGGTCTGTTGACAACATTAAGAACACCAATCTAGAAGGGAATTTATAAATCATAAACAACCAAGCTAAGACATCATAATCGATCAAGAACACAAAATCGTCTATCCCATCCCTGGAAACTTTACTACACTACTCAGATCTCATTGCAGAAAAGATAAAAGCATAGATAAACGAAAATTACATTATATTAAAGATAGAAGTAGAGTAGAACAGTGTAGAGTAGAAATATAAGAGAAAATGCAAAAAGAAATGAATTAAATCCTAACAAAAGTGTAGAAAGAGTTTTGAGTTGCTCAGTTTCTCTCCCAGAAGCTCTCACTCTCTGTTCTGAGGGTCTGTGGCGTGCTAGGGCGAGTGGAAGAAGAGGGAGGGTTATATATGGAAACTCATTAACCCTAGCTTCCCAGTCCTGCCCGAGGGTCTGCTCGATGGGGTGCACGAGGATGTGCTCGGGTTGCTCTTCGGCTAGGCTCTCGGATTGCTCCCACAGCATCAGAATCGACCTCCATAGGGTCAGTAATAGTTCTCTCGGACGTAAACAGGTCCCTACGTTAAGGAGATCGACAGACTGCGACAACTACAGGATCGAGACAGAGAACACGAGTCTCTACACGATCGGTTGCTCGAGCATCCTCTCGGGTGGCGGATCGGGTCGAGCATTGGGTTGGGGATGCGAAACGTCCAGCCGACGGTTGGGAATGTGGAATGTTTCCCCTTCCTTGTGACTCGTGAGCTTCGGCGGCATCACCTCCGGTTCTAGCAGTGACGGAGGTTGATCTGCTCCCCTTCTTTTGATAGGTCTTCATCTTTGGTGCCATTGGTGGATCTTTGAACTTTAGAACAGAGACTAAGCCGAGATTAGTAGGGTTAGTCCACAAAAACAAAGAAAACTCAATTTCTAGAGAGAGCAGGAGTTTGGAAGACAAAGAGTTTAGGGTTTAGAGAAAACTTAGGGAATTATGGAGTTGTGAGGTTAAGGCTCCTTAAATAGGGAAGGTTGGCTTCTTGGGCTTCACCGAGATTAGGCTAGGGTTTTGTGGAATTCGGACTCCACTCGCCACTCGATGGGGAACACGACCAGACGCGTCGGGTACGGATTCGGGTAGAGCCTTGGGTTCCCTAAAATTTCTCTTTCATCTTTTTTTTTATTATAAATATGTAAAAATCAAAAATAATTCAAAGTAAACAAATAAATAATTAAAAGAAAAATAAAAAGATACTTTTGGGACTTCCTCCCAAGTGAGCTTGTTTTAAGTCACTAAGTTTGACTCTTCATGCTTTTTAAGCATGTGATAGGAGGGAGAGGTTCCGGAATCCTCTCCACTGTAATACGCTGATTCAAGGGATTCTCCAAATCTTGTCTAGGTTCCACAACAAATGTAGTGTTGACTTCTTCAAGATGCTTGACTTTTCTCTGCATTGTTTATTTCTTGACATCAAACTCCATCTTGAAATGCTCCCCATGCTCAATTCTGATCTTGCCTTGTTTAACCTCAATCACTGCTCCTACTGTTTCCAAGAATGGTCTCCCTAGGATCAGTGGATCGTCTGGTTCCTTATCCATATCAAGGATCATAAAATCAGTGGGACTTCCACCCTTCCAATCTTGAGAGGCAAATTTTCCAGGATCCCAATCGGATGTCTGATTGTTCTATCGGCTAGAACAAAATACAGACTACTCGGTTTAAAACTGCTGAAACCCATCTTGTTGGCAACTGACAGCGGCATGATGCTGACTGAAGCTCCCAGATCGCACAAGAAATTTTTGAAAATCCGAAGTCCTATCGAGCATGACAAAGTAAAAGAGCCAGGATCCTCCAATTTCTCCTCGATTCGCAGCTCAGGCTCTAAGCACACTCCACTCCTGAGAATTTCATACCCAATCTCCTTGACAGCTTCCTTAACCTCAATCTCCAGCTGAGCTGCCTTCTTGATGATTTCCTCTCGAAGTTCGTGTGGTGGCAAGAGCTTAGGAGGTGGAGCCTTTCGCTTGGCCATACAATGCCATGTATTTGAGTGTGAGTAGATGGAGCATCTCGTGCTCCTATGTGGGTCCTATCTTGAGGAGCTGGTGGACCATTCTGATTATTCATCTCCTCCTCAATTGTTGGTGTTTGCGGTTGTTGGACTTGTTGTTGACGTAGTAGCCTAGGTCTGTCGATGTTGTCTATGAAAGGACTCAGGTGTAGGCTACCTTTGGATCGTGTTTGCATGCACAAACAGTTGACCGAGAGAGTACACGAGGGTCAACTCGATCCAGGTGATTGAGTGACGGGTCGGGTGGTACTCGAGTTGTACATGAAATGCAAAACAAGCAAAGACGAATGTAAACAAGTCAATATCGAACCAAAATGGAAGATAGAACTTGATCTAGCAAGTGCTGAAATCCTAAACGTAACAAATTAAATTCAACCAAATGGCAACGGCGCCAATTGATAGTAGGATTTTCACCCAGGGTATCAATTCCCTATGTAGTTGTAGTACAAAGGGTTATCAATCCAAATGGTTGTTATGCTAGCAGATAGGATGCAATCAGAAACAAGCAAGTCAAGCCAAATAATAATGGGGGTTTTATCTATTAACCTAAGGTGAACAAAAATAAGAAAACAGAAAGAGCAAAAATCAAGAACAACTCGAAGTACCACACGATGCAGGTGATCGAGTACCAGATCGGGTTGGTGGTCGGGTTTATATAAAAACAGTAAACCATCAAGATGCGAAAGCTCCTAAGGATGGGGTAATCGACTCATAAGTTTTCCTGACCAGTATGGATGTCATACATGCCTTAAGCAAATACTCCCTAGACAATGAATCTATCAAATCTTGTTAAAACACTCTCGTGATAGAAACAATCAACCTTAATCACTCCCCTACCCAACTTTCGTTGGAGAAACATGACCATGCAGGCAATACAAACTGATTCATTAATATCAATAAACCCTTTACTCATCTAATCTCTTGGGCTAAGTGAGTAAATCTCTAGCATTGATTGATTCAAGCATTTCATCTACACCTCTCGGTGGTAAAGCGCCCTAGATCTAATCTCAACCTCTCGGTCTATTGACAACATTAAGAACACCAATCTAGAAGGGAATTTATAAATCATAAACAACCAAGCTAAGACATCCTAATCGATTAAGAACACAAAATCGTCTATCCCATCCCTGGAAACTTTACTACACTACTCAGATCTCATTGCAGAAAATATAAAAGCATAGATAAACGAAAATTGCATTATATTAATGATAGAAGTAGAGTAGAAGAGTGTACAGTAGAAATCTAAGAGAAAATGCAAAAAGAAATGAATTAAATCCTAACAAAAGTGTAGAAAGAGTTTTGAGTCACTCAGTTTCTCTCCCAGAAGCTCTCGCTCTCTGTTCTGAGGGTCTGCGGCGTGCTAGAGCGAGTGGAAGAAGAGGGGGTTTATATATGGAAACCCATTAACCCTAGCTTCCCAGTCCTGTATGAGGGTTTGCTCGATGGGGTGCACGAGGATGTGCTCGGGTTGCTCTTCGGGTAGGATCTCGGATTGTTCTTTCTGTTCTTGGATCCTCTTCGATCGGGTTATTGTTCGGGCGGTTCTTCCTGTTCCATAGCTCCTTCAGGTACATGCTTGGATTTGACCTTGTTTCTCCCCATTTTCGGCTCTTAAGCACCTGTTTTCATACAAAATATACAAATGCAATAATGCAACACCCTAAATGGCCTAAATATGGATTCCTACAGTAAATGACCTAAAAACGCTAAGGTAAGGGTAAAAACAATGCAAAATATAGACAAAAAGGGATGCTAAAAACATGTAAATTAAAGAGTTATCAGTAAGCTATGTCCATATCATAATCCGCTACTAACTCCATCCAACGCCTCTGCCTAAAATTCAGCTCTGGCTGAGTAAAAATGTACTCCAAACTCTTGTGATCTGTAAATACCTGTACCTTTCCGCCATACAGATAATACCTCCAAATCTTCAGAGCAAAAATTACTGCTGCCATCTCTAAATCATGAGTAGGATAATTAGCCTCGTGCTTCCGCAACTGCCGCGAAGCGTAGGCTATAACCTTCCCCTGCTGCATAAGCACACAACCCAATCCCACTCTGGAAGCATCTGTAAACACAACGTAAGGCTCGTTCTGCTCAGACAGTGCTAACACCGGCGTGGTAGTCAACATCTGCTTGAGGCTTGCAAAACTCGCCTCACACTCCGATGACCACACAAATGGGACCTCCTTCCCTGTAAGCTTAGTCATCGGCTGTGCCATACTCGCAAAACCCCGAACAAATTTCCTGTAGTAACCCGCTAACCCCAGAAAACTCCAGATCTCAGTGGCACTCTGCGGCCTCAGCCACTCCCTGATGGCCTGAATCTTCTCGGGATCCACCAAAACTCCCTCTGCAGAAACAATGTGGCTTAAGAATCCCATCTCCCGCTGCCAGAAACTGCACTTACTCAGCTTAGCAAACAACTTCTGCTCCCACAACTTCTCCAGAACTGCTCTCAGATGTACTGCATGCTCCTCAGGACTCTTGGAATAAACCAGGATGTCGTAGATGAAAATGATGACTGACACGTCCAAAAACTCCTGCAACACGCTGTTCATCAGTCTCATAAACGCAGCTGGCGCATTTGTCAAACCGAACGGCATCACCACAAACTCATAATGCCCGTATCGCGTCCTAAAGGCAGTCTTCCTCACATCTGCCTCATGTATTGGAATCTGATGATAACCCGATGCTAAGTCAATCTTAGTCAATCTTGGAGAACCAAGTAGCACCCCTCAACTGATCCAACAACTCATCAATTCTCGGGAGAGGGTACTTGTTCTTCACAGTGACCCGGTTAAAATCCCGACACTCGATACACAATCGAAAACTCCTATCCTTCTTCTTAACAAACAGCACTGATGCTCCCCACGGTGAACAACTAGGACAGATAAAACCCTTACTCAACAAATCCTCCAGCTGCTTCTTCAGCTCTGCCATCTCTGTTGGAGCCCTCTTGAAGGGCGCCTTAGACAACGGCGTTGTCCCTGGTTCCAACTCTATCGTTAAGGGATCAGACCGAGATGGTGGTAACCCCTGCAACGACTGGAACACATCCTCAAACTCCTCCACAACTTGAATACCTCCAACATAAGACTGCCCCACAAACTCCAACATCGAAATTGTAACCAAATAGGCTTCACGCCCCTTCTCGATCATCTTCCCAGCATGCACAGCCGAGATCAGGAGACTCCCCGAAGTCGGTCTCACTCCCTCGAACACCAACTTCCCTTCTGGACGCTCAAAAAAAACTTTCCCCCTGTAACAGTCCAAATGCACCCTATGACTATGCAACCAATCCATACCCAGAATCACATCATACAACTCCATTGGACTGATAATCAAATCTACCGGTCTCGACTCCCCCACAATCAGAATCTCCATATCACTCGCTCGACCAAAGACTCTCAGGAACTTCCCTCCTGCAACCCTGACAACTCCCGTGCTCTCACCGGAATCTCCGCTGAGACAAGCGCTCTCTTCGCACTCAGGAGTAATGAAGCAATGAGTTGCTCCAGAGTCAAACAGAACGTGGGACATAAACCCGCCCACCGACAAGGTCCCTACACAAACTTCATGTGTTGAGAACCTAACATTCAATCACAAGCAAAAACAAACATAATCTGAACTATTGCATTGACCAAGTTCAAATCTCAGAAGTTATACCCTTGATCGCTCTTGCACTGGTGCCACCGGTCTCAACTATCAAGTACACTCGCGACGTCTGCTCGATCCAACCCACCGGCTGCACACCCTGCTGCACTCCTGGCTGACCTCTAGGCTGCACCGCTGCTACTGCCATCTGCTGCAACTTGGGACAATGAGGCTTGATATGCCCCGTCTCCCTACAATAGTAACACACTCGGGTATCTGTCCGCGGCTCCGTCACCGCCCGCCACTCCGTCACTGCCCGCTGCTCACCTCTCTGTGGACAGTTGGTCACCTTGTGGTCCCTGCTACCACACCCAAAGCATCTCGCACCACCGTACCTTGATCTCTACATATCATCAAACTTCTGCTTCTGCCCCTGTGCAGGCTTGCCGCCCTTGCTAGGAACAGAATGCAGCTGGGACCGCTGTGGCTGCCCTGAAGGACTGTCCACAACCACTTGTGACCACAATTCGTCCTCTATCCCAGCTGCAACCTCAACCAGCTCCGCCCTCGTAGCATAGCTCCTCACTCTGCACCGAGTCCTCCGATCATCCCATAGAGCCAAGCAGAACCGCACCTGTGCCGACTCTGGCTCACAAGCCCGGCCTGCATCCCCACAAGCCGACTGAACTCTGCATCCAGCTCCCGCACTGTACGGTCCCCCTGAGTCAACCCCAAGAACCGTGCCTCCATGCAATCAAGAGCCTCCTGTGGAAAATACTTAGAGATAAACTCCCTCACAAAATCCACCAAAGTCATATCCCGTTGCACCCTTCGTGTTGTCACCGACTTCCATCACACACGTGCATCACCTGACAAGTAGTACACTGCCAAATTCACCCTAAACTGGTCGGGACACCAAAGTGACAGGAAAAGATCCTCCATCCTCTCTTTCCACTCATCCGCTACACTCGGATCCGTACCTCCCGAGAAAGACCCCGCTCCCACTCGCTGCAGCTGCACCATCATCTGCACATACTGAGCGTCCACTATCTCGGCCCCCGGCTGCACACCTGACTGCAAACCCGCCACATGATTTACCGCTGGAACCTGCTCACCTACCACTGGTGGCACCACTGGAACCTGCCCACCACCCACTGGCGGCACTACTGGAACCTGCCCACCACCCACTGGTGGCACTACTGGAACCTGCCCACCACCCACTGGCGGCACTGCTGCTGGAAGCCGCACCAAAACCTGAGATAGAAATCCCATCAAGACATCCTCCCTGCCTGGAGCACCCTCCGTTGCAACCCTCACACCCGGGGCAACACCGTGACCAACACCGGGCCCATCCGCCCTGCCGTCACCCAAACCAGCCTGGTCTCCAGACACACTAGGATGAACCTGACCTCGTCCCCGACCACGACCATGACCCACGACCACGACCACGCCCGCGACCAACAGCATCCTCACCTCTAACCATTTGTATCACCAAGAACAGAAGGCTAAGCAACAAATAATTCTAATAACACAAGAACACAACTCACCGTGGAATCACAAAGCAGGCTCGAAGAGGATTTTCTAGGACCACATGCCACACACAATTGACTAACTCACATAATCAACTCTGGCATGAAATCCTAAACATCAACAGCAAAAGCACAGTGAACCCTAGACCTAGAACCGTAAGGGCTCTGATACCAAAATGAACAACCCTTCCCTTTTTTTTTTTAATAATATATTAATTTACTAGTGGTCCCATACCCACTAGCAACCTAGCAACAATCAACAACAGTGGATAACAAAACAATTCCATTAAACCAATAAGAATTCCAACAATAACAACCTAATAACCAACAATGCAATAATCCAGAACCAACAAGGAAATAACCAAGTTCCAACATCCTCCAATGTTCTATCAACTCAACACTAGCAACCTAACAATAGCTAGACCACAATCAATCAAGCCTCTATAACATCCTCCTCCTCATCGCCTTGATTCCACGATCACACTTTGCCTTTACCTGCACCACAAACACATATTGAGATGCATGAGTATTATTATAAACACTCAGTGAGGCCATCCTCTCATCTACTGGGATATACACACAAGCAACTGAGATTCTATTGTTAAGTTAAGTAAGTAAACACAATCAGCACATCAAACAAGGCAACACTCATCATCGGTTAAGATTGGTGTCGACCGACACCAGGTTGGTATCGATCAACGCTAGCACAACATGGTGTCGACTGACACCACACTGGTGTCGATCGACACTGCTTCTACAGACGCGAACTGCACGAATCCGAACGTCGATCCTCCGTTTCAAATCACCACGAAACCGTCTAAAACTCTCCCAATCGCCTTAGGAACCAATGGGAAACACGAAAACAACAAACCCAAGCAAGCAAACACCACAAATAGACAAAGAACAACCAAACAAAAGATATCTCAGGGTTAGATCAGCCATCGTCAAGCACTCACCTCTTATGCAGGAAGATTTGATTAAGAAACGGTGGAAACAACACCACAAGAAGCTTCTCCTTCGTTCCCAGCAACCACACTCCCTTCCACAACAACAGATCTCACCAAAAACCACCAAGAACAAGCCAAAATCTCTCAAGAACACTCACAAACGTTTTCTCTCCTTTTCCTCTCTTTGTCTCACTAAACGGCGACAAGACAAACCCTAAAAACCCTTAACTTGTCGCTTGCCCTCTTATATACTCGGTTTAGGTAACTAAACCAAACCAACCAAACCAAAATTGCGAATTAAAACCAAACTCGATGAACCCAGAAATAGTGGTGTCGATCGACACACCCCTGGTGTTGGTCGACATTCACTCTAAAAATCCAAAAAACTGGTTCGCGGATGTTATAAAATTCTACAACTTACGTCGGAAGATTCAACATCACTTTCATCAAAGAGGGAGCTGTCTGGAATCAATGAAGAAATCGTACGAGGACATAGCATAACTACTAGGAAGAAGATCAAGATTGAAAAGCAAGCATAGTATTATGCTTATTCTATGAATTATTTAAATAACATTATATGCTTTTGATATTTGTTTTTTTCAAACGTCAGGCCTTTAGTTGCGTTGATAAGAATATGATTATTTATTATTTATAAATTTTAAATTTATTAAAAGCTCTACATTTTATGATTCGCTAATTTAAACATATAGTTTTATTTATAAATTAAAATATGACAATTAGATCTAATCATGTTCCACTTACTATTATTTTGCATAGATACGACATAATCTAATCAAAAGCAAAAAAATGGTGATATATTCCCCCTTTTAAAAAGAAACATATATATACTCTCCTAAATTTAATTATGATTAAATAAATATATGTTAAGATAAATGAATAAATGCTAATTTTACATTTTTGATTATCCTTTTATTAATTAAAACGTCAATGTTAACAAAATTATGTGATATTATTATCCGTTTGTGAAAATATTTAAGTAAATTATAGTAATGAGAAGATTATACCTATTGATCATCATGTAAATTAAGAATATCATAGACCTAAAGTTATATATTTCTAAAGAACGCATATCACTTCGACTGTATGCATACGATGAGACCTGAAAAATTACCAATACGGAGAAAGAATGATCCGATTCATGTCGTGAATACAAAGGGTAACTAATATTCAGTTTCTGATATAAAAAAAAATAAGTTTTGATCTTAAATTAATGTTCAAATGTATAAACTTATTTGCAGGAGTAAACTCAAAACATGCAAGGATGATAAGAACGAAAACTCTGAAATCAAATAAAGCTCGAAAACGCAATGAAGGTCGTTTCTAAATCCACATGTTATAGCACATACTAAATATTTTATTGATAAATAATTATTTGTGTTCACCTATGTAGTTCCTACGCTGTTGCCTCCGATGGATGAAGATTTTGCATGTTTTCTTGTTTCTGACTCTGAGTCAAATAATGATAGCGATTCTGATAGCTCGATTGATGAATATGATAGTGAGTATGGTACCACGCCTAATGTAACATGTGAATTCGCAGCCGTAACATCTGGGTTACAAATAAATGGTATTTTTGTAAAGCTAAACTTTCTTTTTTAAAATAATTTTAAATATATATATACAGGTAAATTATTTTTGTATTGCTAATGTTATCAGGTTATTATGATGAAAGAGATCCTTCGTATATATGTGAAAATTGTGGAGCATATATGTGGTACGGAGAACGGTTAAACAAGCGAGTAAAGAAGGCGAAACCGATTTTTTCAATGTGCTGTAAAAAAGGAAAAGTCTAACTTCCCAAGCTGAAAACTCCAGCGAATACATTATCGGCGTTGTTATATAATCACGATGATAGGAGTGACAACTTCCGTGATAATATAAGAGCATACAATATGATGTTTTCCTTCACGTCATTAGGTGGGAAAATAAACCATTCTATAAATAATGGTAGAGGGCCGTACGTGTTTCAGATGTGTGGAGAAAACTATACCGTATCGGCGATATTTTACCTGAACCTGGAGAAAAACCGACGTTCTTACAACTTTATATGCATGATGTAGATAATGAAGTCCCTAATAGGATATCTGTGTTCGGGTCAGTTTCATAGCTTAAATAAATTTATAACATTATATTGATGTGTTACTAACCTTTTTTATTTTATTTTACTTGAAAGAACATCTGGATCTACAGAAAAAAATAAGACAATCAACTGTAAAGCTTCTAAAAAGGATGCTTGATAGTCATAACCCACATGTACAGGCGTTTTGGTCGGCTCAAGAAAGATTTGACTTAACCAATAATGTGGCAGATTTGAGGTTAAGAATTCCTGCAGAAAGAAATGCTGATGTAAGGACTCATTATCTACCTACATGCAATGAGGTTGCTGGATTAATACCAGGTGACTTCAATTCTGGAGTATTTAAGCGTGATATTGTTATAGAAAGTCGTTCCGGCGGTCTGCAAAGAATAAATGAACTCCATCTAGCTTACTTTCCACTTCAATATCCATTATTGTTTCCATATGGAGAGGATGGTTACAGGTTAGGCATTGACATTGGTTTTGTAGATACGGCTGGACGAAAAAGGAAAACATTCTCGATGAGAGAATTTATGCTTTCCGAATATTCAAAAGATATCAAGAATCTTCTACGATTATGATGTCGGGAAAATTATATCAGCAATTTTTGGTAGACGCGTTCACAACAATATACTCTAACAGACTGAATTATATTTGGATGAACCAAGACAAACTCCGGACAGAAAGAATCGATAAAATATTTGAAGCTGTTAATCAAGGAAACAAAGATATTGCCAAACACGGAAAAAGAATCTACATTCCTTCATCGTATACAGGTGGAAAACGTTATATGATGCAACATTATTTAGACATGGCTACTTGCAAGTACTATGGTTTTCCGGACATTTTCATAACAATTACTTGCAACCCCAAATGGCCTGAACTTGTTCGTTATCTAACAAGGCATCGTCTTAAGCAAGAAGATAGACCATATATATGCTGATGGGTTTTTAAGATGAAGCTAGATAGACTAATGGAGCAAGTGACTAAAGAAAAAACTTTTGGTGTTGTAAATTATGGTATGTTTCATATTATTATTAATAAATCGACTTTCTATACGTACCATGTTAAAACCCTAATTTATTAAGAATGGCTTTTTGTATGTGTGTGTGAAGTTATGTATATAATAGAATTTCAGAAGAGAGGTCTGCCTCATGCACACATGATTTTATTCTTGCATCCAGACTATAAAATGCGTACACCAGAAGACATTGATAGATTCATAAGCGCTGAGATTCCTGATAAATAACTGGAGAACTACTTATATGAAGTTGTTTCTGATGTTATGATTCATGGACCGTGTGGTATTCATCACAGAGAAAGTGTTTGCATGAATAATGGTAAGTGCACTAAATTTTTTCCAAAACCATTCATGGAAAACACTGTCGTCGACGATGCTGGTTATCCAATATAAAAACGGAGAAAAAACGGGAGATTCGTGCATAAAAAAGGTTTTGGTTGTGATAACAGCTTTGTTATTCTGTACAACCGTGATTTGTCTATCTGTTATCGTGCTCATATTAATGTTGAGTGGTGTAATCAGTCACGTTCAGTGAAATATCTTTTCAAGTACATCACCAAAGGGTTGGATTTAATTAGAGCTACTGTTGGAGAGGAAGACGATCAAAATGAAATCAAGAAATACTACAGCTGCAGTATGCCTATTTAATAATTTCATATAAATTTAACCCTATTGATTTAATATTTATTAATAGTATTATTCTTTTTTAGATATGTCTCCCCATGTGAAGCAGCTTGGCGAATATTGGCTTTTCCGATTTGCTATCGTACTACTCCCGTAGAAAAACTTTTGTTTCATCTTCCTGGACAGGAATTGGTAGTTTACAACAAAGAGGATCCTATCGCAGATGTTATGAAGCGTTCAGCCAGAGGATCTAAACTGTTGGCCTGGACGGAATGCAATAAAAAAACATTCGGAATGTAAAAGTCTCACATATGCTGAATTTCCAAACATGTTTGTGTGGGTTAAGAGTAAGAAAATCTGGAAACCAAGATCTAAGAGACGAAAGAGTTTTGCAGTAGGCAAAATTACATATGTACCACCTTCTATAGGCCCGACGTATTACTTGAGAGTTTTACTTAATACAGTTCCAGGAGCCACAAGTTTTGATTTTTTTAAGACGGTAAAACATAAACTGTACAACGAATTTAAAGATGCCTGCTTTGCATTGGGATTATTGGATGACGACAAAGAATATTTTCTAGATATAAAAGAGGCAAGTATATGGTGTTTTGGGCCGTTTCTAAGGAAGTTGTTTGTCATTCTATTGCTTTCGAAAAGTGTTTCAGTGCCTCTTGATCTCTGGGTCGCTACCAAAGATATATTGTGTGAAGATATTTTTTATTTTCAAAGGAACCGTACGAACCGTATGAACCCTATGAAAGGTCGATGTGTATCGGTCGATGCAAGGTTGTTTTCTGCGGACGAGTTTAAGTTAAACGTTGCGTTTTGGGTTAGGGAAAACCCTTAAGTCGAGTTTCTGTCTCATTCGATGAGTTCAGCCGTTTTTGAGAGCAAAGAAGGGAGAAAAAAGTGTTCTTGAGTTTTCTTGAGTGTTCTTGGTGATTCCTGGTGTTTGGAGGCGTTTCTTGTAGAGATCTGTAGCTGGGATCGTTGTAGGAGCTTCCTAGGAGCGTGTTCTTGATTGTTTAAGGTTCAGAAACTTCTTGGCAAAGGTAAGTGCATGACCATGGCTTATCTAAGCTGGAGATATCTCTGATTTGTTTGTAATGTGTTGTTAGACTTATTAGATTGTTTTTTGGGACGTTGGGAAGCTTTGGGGGAAAACGATGCTCGGCATTGCATCGGTCGATGCACTTTGTGCGTCGGTCGATGCAATGGGAGCATCGGTCGATGCAGATCTTGTGCCAGTCGACGCAACCTCCAACTGGTGTCGGTCTATGCATGTAGGTATCGGTCGATGCTGAGTCCTGGTTTGTTATTGTTGATTGTTGATTGTTTATTGATGGTTAGAGATGTCTCTATTGCTTGTGTTTATAGCCCTGTAGATGGTAGGATTGCCTTACTGAGTGTTTATAAAATACTCATGCATTGCAATTTGTGTTTGTGATGCAGGTAAAGGAAAAGTGTGATCGTGGAATCAAGGCAATGAAGAGGAGGATGTTCTAGTGGTTCGCTTGGTTGGCTGGCTTCTGTTAGGTTGCTAGAGTTGAGTCCTAGAATGTTGTTCAGGATTGATGGTTCTCTGGTTTATGGTGTTTGGATCATTAGTTTATGATTTAGAATTAATATTGGTTATTGGATTATGATTGGATTATTTATTGGTTATTGGTATTTGTGTTCCGCTGTTGGTTGTGTTTGTGGTTAGGTGGCTAGTGGGTATGGGACCACTAGCTGTAGTGAATTTATTATTATTATTTATTATTTATTATGTTAAAAAAAAACGGGTCAGGTCGTTTCAGTTTGGTATCAGAGCCCTTACGGTTCTAGGTTTGGGTTCACTAGATTTCTGTTCTTGATGTTGGGATTGCATGTCTTGATTGATTACGTGATTATGTGGCATGGAGTCCTAGAACATCCTCTTCGAGCCTACAGTGTGATTCCATGATGAGTTTTTGAATTTTTTTTGTGTTATGTTAGTTGTGTGCTTAGCCTTCTGTGCATGGTAGTATAGTTGGTTAGAGAGGGTGTTGTTGCTGGTCGTGGTCGTGGACGCGGACGTGATCGTGATCGTGGACGTGGTCGTGGTAGGGGCAGAGTCCTAGTGGTTAGTGAGACCGAGGACCAGAGTGTGACAGCAGAGGGTGTCGGCGAGTCGCAGGGTGTCCAGGGGGATTTCGTGAGTGTGGTCGGAGGGGGCGGTGTTGATGCTCCAGTAGCCGGTGATGTTAGGACCCCAAGTGCGGGTGTCCCATTGGGTGGAGTCCCGGGTGTCGACCTTGCGGGTTTGCTGGCACAGTTGATAGTGCGGTTTGATGGCACAGGTTATAGCACCAGTGGTGGCGAAGGAGCGGCAGCCAGTGGCTGCGGATGTGGGGGTCCATTTTCGTTACATCATCATGCTGACAGAGATGGGTCATATTCATACCGAGCGGTTTTCGGGAGGTACATATCCTACCGCTGCGGAGGCGTGGAGGACGAGTGTGGAACGTAACTTCCATACTCTGAGATGTCCTGAGGAGTTTTGGGTGGACATTGGGGTTCACCATTTGACTGGTGATGCTCAGTTGTGGTGGAGTACTGTGGCACCCAGGAG
>NC_025694.1:14980250-15070523 GCF_000633955.1 Camelina sativa | reverse complement strand
AGGATTGCCTTACTGAGTGTTTATAAAATACTCATGCATTGCAATTTGTGTTTGTGATGCAGGTAAAGGAAAAGTGTGATCGTGGAATCAAGGCAATGAAGAGGAGGATGTTCTAGTGGTTCGCTTGGTTGGCTGGCTTCTGTTAGGTTGCTAGAGTTGAGTCCTAGAATGTTGTTCAGGATTGATGGTTCTCTGGTTTATGGTGTTTGGATCATTAGTTTATGATTTAGAATTAATATTGGTTATTGGATTATGATTGGATTATTTATTGGTTATTGGTATTTGTGTTCCGCTGTTGGTTGTGTTTGTGGTTAGGTGGCTAGTGGGTATGGGACCACTAGCTGTAGTGAATTTATTATTATTATTTATTATTTATTATGTTAAAAAAAAACGGGTCAGGTCGTTTCAGTTTGGTATCAGAGCCCTTACGGTTCTAGGTTTGGGTTCACTAGATTTCTGTTCTTGATGTTGGGATTGCATGTCTTGATTGATTACGTGATTATGTGGCATGGAGTCCTAGAACATCCTCTTCGAGCCTACAGTGTGATTCCATGATGAGTTTTTGAATTTTTTTTGTGTTATGTTAGTTGTGTGCTTAGCCTTCTGTGCATGGTAGTATAGTTGGTTAGAGAGGGTGTTGTTGCTGGTCGTGGTCGTGGACGCGGACGTGATCGTGATCGTGGACGTGGTCGTGGTAGGGGCAGAGTCCTAGTGGTTAGTGAGACCGAGGACCAGAGTGTGACAGCAGAGGGTGTCGGCGAGTCGCAGGGTGTCCAGGGGGATTTCGTGAGTGTGGTCGGAGGGGGCGGTGTTGATGCTCCAGTAGCCGGTGATGTTAGGACCCCAAGTGCGGGTGTCCCATTGGGTGGAGTCCCGGGTGTCGACCTTGCGGGTTTGCTGGCACAGTTGATAGTGCGGTTTGATGGCACAGGTTATAGCACCAGTGGTGGCGAAGGAGCGGCAGCCAGTGGCTGCGGATGTGGGGGTCCATTTTCGTTACATCATCATGCTGACAGAGATGGGTCATATTCATACCGAGCGGTTTTCGGGAGGTACATATCCTACCGCTGCGGAGGCGTGGAGGACGAGTGTGGAACGTAACTTCCATACTCTGAGATGTCCTGAGGAGTTTTGGGTGGACATTGGGGTTCACCATTTGACTGGTGATGCTCAGTTGTGGTGGAGTACTGTGGCACCCAGGAGAGTGCAAAGGGAGATGACTTGGGCCGACTTCGTCTTGGAGTTTAACCGCAAGTATTTCCCTAGAGAGGAACTGGATAGGTTGGAGGTACAGTTCCTTTAGCTAGCTCAGGGAACCCGGTCATTGCGGGAACTTGACTTGGAGTTTAGTAGACTTCTGAGGTATGGGGGTCGGGATATGGAGTCTGAGGAGACTCAGATCAGGAGGTTTTTGAGGGCCCTATGTGATGACTTTAGGGTTCACTATAGAGGGCGGAGTTACGCTACGCGTGCGGAGCTGGTTGAGACTGCAGCAGGGATTGGGGAGGATATCTGGGCACAGTCAGTGGCGGCTAGCCCACCAGTCCAGCCTAGCAAGACACAACATCAGGGAGGTTCTAGCAAGGGCGGCAAGCCTGCGCAGGGAGCCAAGAGGAGATGGGAGGCTACGCAGAGGCCGGGTGGTTCAATTTGCTTTGGATGTGGAGGCATGGATCACAAGGTTGCTAGCTGTCCCAAGAGGAGTGCTCAGATGGCAGCAGATCGTGTGTGCTATCATTGTAGGGAGCCAGGGCACATCAGGCCCTATTTGCCCAAGTTGCAGCTGGTAGCAGTGGCAGGTTGCAGCAGGTGCAGCCGGGAGGGCAGCAGGTGGCACGGATTGAGCAGGCGCCACGAGTTTACACGACTGTCAAGACTGGTGGAACCAGTGCTGGGGCGATCAAAGGTATAATTTCTGGTACTTTGTCATTGTGAATTCTTGGTAAGCTCAGATTTTATGTTTTCCTGTGATAAAGTGTTAGGTTCTCAACACATGAGGTTTTTGTAGGGACCTTGTTGGTGGGAGGGTTTAAGTCCCACGTTATGTTTGATTCTGGAGCTTCTCATAGCTTCATTACCCTGGAGTTTGCAGAGAGTGCGGGTATCGTGGGAGATCCCGGAGAGCGCACAGGAGTTGTTAGAGTTGCTGGAGATGAGTTTCTGAGGGTCATTGGTAGAGCGAGGGGTATCCATATTCAGATCGCGGGAGAGTCTTGGCATGCGGATTTTCTTATCAGCCCAGTGGAGCTGTATGACGTTATCTTGGGGATGGACTGCTTGCATTGTCATATGGTTCATCTGGAGATTCATCGGGGTAGAGTGGAGTTTGAGCGCTCAGGAGGGAAGTTGGTTTATCAGGGGATTAGACCGACTTCAGGGAGTCTCGTGATATCGGCCATTCCGGCTGGGAAGATGATCGAGAAGGGCCGTGAGGCTTATTTGGTTACTATATTTATGCCAGATTCAGTGGGGAAGTCTACGGTTAGCGGTATTCTGGTTGTGGAGGGGTTTGAGGATGTGTTCCAGTCATTGCAGGGATTACCCCCTTCACGGTCTAATCCCCCTTCACGGTCTAATCCCACTACGTGCATCGGTCGATGCAAGGTTGTTTTCTTCGGACGAGTTTAAGTTAAACGTTGCGTTTTGGGTTAGGGAAAACCCTTAAGTCGTGTTTCTGTCTCATTCGACGAGTTCAGCCGTTTTTGAGAGAAAAGAAGGGAGAAAAAAGTGTTCTTGAGTGTTCTTGAGTATTCTTGGTGATTCCTGGTGTTTGGAGGCGTTTCCTGTAGAGATCTGTAGATGGGATCGTTGTAGGAGCTTCCTAGGAGCGTGTTCTTGATTGGTTAAGGTTCAGAAACGTCTTGGCAAAGGTAAGTGCATGACCATGGCTTATCTAAGCTGGAGATATCTATGATTTGTTTGTTATGTGTTGTTAGACTTGTTAGATTGTTTTTTGGGACGTTGGGAAGCTTTCTTGTGGCTTGGGATCGAGTAACGCCGCGTTAAATCTAGGGTTTTCGTGCTATGTCGAGCATGCTTCGGTCGATGCAATGGGAGCATCGGTCGATGCAAGTTAGCCTTGCATCGGTCGATGCAGATCTTGTGTTGGTCGACGCAACCTCCAACTGGTGTCGGTCGATGCATGTAGGTATCTGTCGATGCTGAGTCTTGGTTTGTTATTGTTGATTGTTTATTGATGGTTAGATGGGAGGATTGCTTTACTGAGTGTTTATAAAATACTCATGCATTGCAATTTGTGTTTGTGATGCAGGTAAAGGCAAAGTGTGATCGTGGAATCAAGGCAATGAAGAGGAGGATGTTCTAGTGGTTCGCTTGGTTGGCTGGCTTCTGTTAGGTTGCTAGAGTTGAGTCATAGAATGTTGTTTAGGATTGTTGGTTCTCTGATTTATGCTGTTTGGATCATTAGTTTATGATTTGGAATTAATATTGGTTATTGGCTTATGATTGTATCATTTATTGGTTATTGGTATCTGTGTTCCGCTGTTGGTTGTGTTTGTGGTTAGGTGGCTAGTGGGTATGGGACCACTAGCTGTAGTGAATTTATTATTTATTATTTTAAGAAAAAAACGGGTCAGGTCGTTTCACCAAACGAGTTCTGCTTCTTGTGGATAAAAAGGTTAGAGTCGTTAGTTGAATGATTTTTACTTAAATTTCAAGTTCTAACAGTATTGTATATAAGACTTCTTACATAATTGTTGTTAAACTGTGAAGGGTGACACAATTCAAGCTCTTTATTTACCCGATACACTCGCAAAACTCCTGGAATATATAGACGATGGTGAGTGGTACAGTATTAGAAATTTCAAAGTGATCAATCCAACCATGGAGGAGAGGAATACTCATCATCCCTATTAGATTAAAAGATATTTACTCTACCTTTAAGACTGTTAAATGGCAGGTAAAAGATATTTACTCTACCTTTAAGACTGTTACGTTTTAAAGTTGTCTCTGTTAAGATTTTTATTGATTTTATAAACATGTAGGTGTGAGACTGTGAAGTGTTGTCTCAAAGACAACTACGCTTCTCAATTCATGACCATATGGCAATCAAGCGGGTGCCATCTCATATACAAATCCGAACCTGTGTTCTGTGTAATGCAGTTTATGAGGGTTAGAGAATATGAAGGTATGTAACATAAGTTTTTTCCGATATAATCATCATAAGGTAACCAATAAATTCACCTAAAATTCTAAATGTCTATAGGTGCACCATGTCTTGAAAATACCTTGGCCTCTTCGAAGATCTTCATAAAACTAGATTTCGAAGGACTGGAGCATCACCAGGCTATCTAAGATGTAATTATGTATACGAAATCAAGTTTTGTATGATGTTAAAGTAAATTTTTTAAAACACTTTATATATTTACAGGTCTGAATTTGCTGGACGTTATTACATAAACCATGTGATCAAGCAACAAGGTGAAAGCTCAGACACTCAAGTGTAAAGAATGGGGCATTGGCCGTTTATTTTTTGTCTTTTAGAATGTCTATAAAATTTAGTATGCTTGTATTAACTGCTACTTGAAATCCAACTTTATTATAATATATAATATATAATATATTATATTGAACTATTGAAAATTGCTTACGCTTTTAAAAATTTTGAATTTACTTATTGAATTTCAGTTTCTGTTTTCTACAGTTTAGTAGTTTGTTTTAAAGACTCAATTAATATTTCACATTGAGAGTATTATTTATCTTTAGTAAAATAATATTTCTGTATATATGCAAATACAAAAAGTTCTTGACAATCCAATAAAACATTTTAAACTTTTTCAAAAGATAACACTATATTTAAATATGTCAATTATTACATATTAAATCATACAAGAAACATATCATATAGTTACAAAACTGCTATTATCAAAATCTTATTACCGCGCTTACGCGCGGGTACCTCCCTAGTTCATACTTCAATATGTAGTAATGAATTATCATATGTGTATACATTTCTAATATTGAAACATGTAAATTTAACTACTCCTTGTGTTTCTTTCTAATTTAACTTTTAAATGATGCTTTAAAAATATTCACGTATATAAATTATGTTCCTTAATTTGTAATCATTATATTAAAACATAATTTTTTATCTAACTTTATTTATCCAATTTTTTAAAATATAAATTTAACCAAATGGTGAAAATTTAATTGCATAGAATGATGAAACCTCATTTAAAATTTATACAAAAATTCTTAAAAAATATTTTAAATAGTGCATAAGCATTTTAATCAAAAAATAATATTTAATTATTTTATAATTATTTGATATATACTTATTATTCTAGAATTATTTCTCTCTTGTTTCTTGTAGTCATTAAAATGTTATGAGAATACATACATAATTATTTGACAAAAAAAAAATTGTGAAAGATCACTAAACTAAAATTAATGGAGTTACAAAAAATGGTAAAAGAAATTAAATGTGAAAAGTTGGTAAAAGAAATTACAAAAATCCATGATTTTGGGTAACATAATAAAGTGTTATTTTTTAAGTAGTGGTCTTTTTTACGGTGAAAATTCGAAACCTTATATTCATAATGTACAACATATATACTGAAATAATGCTTATAGAATACAATGATTCTCTCGGGACATCAAATTGCATATCTTCTTAAAAATATTTAAATAAACAATAATGAGAAATCTAAAACTATAATGGACTTTTCAATAATTAAAACTAGATATCGCTTCTCATCTAGATATGCATTTTGGAAATATTTATAAAATAAATCTTGAAGTTGGCACTTATTTACAGGCATACCATTGACATTAAATAATTAATTTAATAAACAAATTAATTCTACTAATATTTGAATATTTTTAAGGAAACTAAGTGTTTTAAAAGGTAACAAACATAATTACAAATGTATACAAATTTTATTTCCTTATTTTATAAGGAGGTGAGTGAAAAAGTCATGCAGGTTCGTTTCTCCGATTGCTTCTACGATCAGGAGTCCCATTCCGACCACAAAAATTACATTTACAAGCCTTATGTTCTTTGTTGGCGGTTTTATTCCGTCTGGTACAATTGACGGTTTTCTGTCTCCTCTATTTCCGGAGAGTAACTGTCAACCAAAACCGCCATGGAACTACTATAAATCCTTCATCTTCCCTCGTTTTTCTCCAATTACTCATCCGATTTCCCTCCTTTTCATCACGATAACACAAACCATGAGTGATTACTTAAGAAAATCAATTCAAGATCTCGATTTGGGAATCGACGACATTCCAGTTGTTCTCCCACCATAGTTCACTTCCAAGGCGGCTGCCATTAACCGCTATTCCGTTGTTGTCATGTCGGTGAATCCACGTAAGCAGAATCTCCGTGCTCTCATTCGACAGATGCCTCGTGTCTGGGGTCTAGCCGACAAATGTGTGGGTCGGTTAATTGATGGAGCGCGTGTCCAATTCTGATTTCAAACTGAAGAATCAATGAACTTGGTGCTTCGCCGAGGCCCCTGGTCATTCAATGATTGGATGCTATCCACCCATAGATGGTTCCCTAACATCAGTGAAGAGACAATGCAAATCATCCCATTTTGGGTTCAAATTCAAGGTATTCCTATCCTCTATCTTACGAATGCTATGGCTAGGTGGGTAGGGAACCGATTAGTGCTTGTGACGGAAGTAGACTATGATGAAAATGTCAATCAAGTAGGGGCAGTCTGTGATAAGGTAGATTGGAATCTCGAAAACCCTCTTAGGTTTCAAAAGAACATCCAATTTATTGTGGGAGAAAGCACAATTGTTAAGTTCCGGTATGAAAAGTTACGTAACTTTTGCAAAAATTGTGGCTCCTTGAAACATGATGCCAAGGAGTGTCTATTGTTCTTTGATGCGAATGATGATTTTGATCCTGGAGATTCGGATAATGATCATGGAGGAATTGATCCTTTTGATGATGGAAATGATATGTCCGCAACTCCTACTCTGCAAATGGTTGATCTGGCGACTCTCATTCCTGGGCTTCAAATGCCTCCTCCTCTCACAACTTCTTCACCATCCGTAGGAGTTCACTCTGTATCATCTTCCACTCTACCAAGTCTATTTGAAGATACTGACTTGACTGCAGAACGTCTACGTTATCTTCATGCTAAATACAAGGGGAAAGCTGTTCAGGGAACAAGTGTACTTTATGCAAACAGCGACAATGCTTAATCAGAATTTGTCTTCATGAAGCGTAAGAGAGTGAGGTTTGAGGGTGAGTTTAACAAAGCCGAAGCTTCTGAGGAGATGGCGGTCCTGAGCCAAATCCTTAAATAAAGGTAAACCATCAGTTTCAATGGGATCTTGTTCGGCTGCTAATAGATTCAACGGAGGCGCGGGGGGCCCGATACTCCCAGATCCAATGTGAGAGTCCTCTCCTGGAACTGTCATGGCATTGGACCGCCGCTGACTAAATCTCGACTTAAAAGACTATGTATAACTACTAAGTGTGATGTACTCTTTCTTTCTTAAACTTTAAACAAGTGTGATGTATTATGTAAACTTAAGGATGATCTAGGTTTTTCTAACTTAATTACTGTACCCCCTCAAGGGAGGAGTGGTGGTTTGGCTCTGTTGTGGAAAGATCATGTGTCTCTCTCCTTAATTTCCAAGGATGAGAGACTTATTGACACCACTGTAACTTTTAATAATAACTCTTTCTACTTGTCTTGTGTGTATAGCCACCCAGTCCAAAGTGAAAGGCATAAACTATGAAAGGCATAAACTATGGAATACACTCAAAAACTTGTCACCATCGAGAATAAATTCTTGGGTTCTTTTTGGTGATTTCGATGAGATAATTTCAAACAACGAAAAATTTGGAGGACCAATACGAGCTGAATGGACGTTCAGAGAGTTTAGAGATATGATTTCTATATGTGATCTATTAGATGTTCGTTCTAGAGATGCTAGGTTCTCTTGGGTGGGTGAGAGACAAAATCATACTATTCACTGCTGCCTAGATCACGCAATGATCAATTCATCAGGTCGAGCAAACTTTCCCAATGTAGAACTTGAATTTTTGGAGTATACTAGATCCGATCATAAGCCTTTGTTACTTCATTTTCATAATAACCAATATAATCGAAGACGAACGTTCCAATTTGATAAGAGAATGTGCGACATCCCCACCTTTAAATCGGTGGTTGAACAAGGTTGGATAATGAGGAACGACAATGTTGATATTCCTATCGGACAAAGAATATCAAGCTGTAAACAGGCTATGGCAAACCTTAAGCGTAGATCTCAACTCAATGCTGAACACAGAATAAAGTCTTCTAACAACAGCTGAACATGGCAATGGAAAGTTCACAGAGATTTGTACGACAACGAATCCCTCATCTTCATGATGCACTTGCGAGAGCTTATGCTGACGAGGAAAAACACTGGCAACAGAAAAGTCGTAATCAATGGATGGTAGAGGGAGACCGAAACATGAGTTTTTTTTATGCTTTTGCTAAAATAAGATATGCACAAAATAGAATCATTTCTATACTGGACTGTAAAGGAAACCTTTTTAGTGGAGATAAGGAAATTGGAGAACATGCGCAAGAGTTTTTTACCAGTGTGTATGCCACAAACGGTCATTTAGTCTCTCCAACAGAGTTTTCAGATTTTAAGGTGACAGTAACAAAGGACATCAACATATGCTTAACAAGAGAATTTAGTGACAAAGAAATTTATGAAGCAGTCTGCCTCATTGGAGATGACAGGTCACCAGGACCAGATGGTCTTACAGCTCGTTTCTACAACAGCTGCTGGGACACCGTGGGAAAGCATGTAATTGAGGAAGTCAAGTCTTTTTTCAGAACATCAGTTATGAAACGAAGCATCAACCACACAAATATTTGTATGATCCCGAAGATTGATAACCCCACCACCATCTCTGATTATCGCCCTATAGCCCTTTGCAATGTGCTATACAAGATAGTATCCAAGTGTTTAGTTCAACGACTAAAACCACACCTCAATGGAATCGTTTCCGAAGCGCAGGCAGCCTTCATTCCAGGACGTATCATTCAAGACAATGTCATGATTGCTCATGAAGTGATGCATTCCCTTAAAGTTCGTAAACGTGTTTCACAGACATATATGGCAGTTAAAACTGATGTTAGTAAAGCATATGATAGAGTTGAATGGAACTTTTTGGAAACTACACTGAAGGTGTTTGGTTTTTGTGATCAGTGGATAAAATGGATATGGGAGTGGTTAAGTCAGTTAACTACTCTGTTTTAATCAATGGGATACCACATGGTAACATAATACCAGAGAGAGGAATACGTCAGGGGGATCCTCTTTCTCCATACCTATTCATACTTTGTTCTGACATCTTAAGCCACCTTATAACTTCAAGAGTCACAGATGGAGATATTAGAGGAATAAAGATAGGGAATGGTGTTCCAAGTATCACTCATCTGCAGTTTGTTGATGATTCTCTTTTCTTTTGCCAAGCGAATAAACAAAATTGCCAAGCTTTAAAGGACGTGTTTGACATCTACGAATATTACTCAGTTCAGCAAATCAATAAATCGAAGTCAATCATAACATTTGGCTCCCGAGTCTATGGTTCGACGCAAGACAGGCTAAAGCTAATTCTCAATATACCAAACCATGGTGGAGGGGGCAAATACTTAGGACTTCGAGAACAATTCGGGAGAAAGAAAAAAGAAATTTTCACATATATTATTGATCGAGTTAAGAAACAAACTTCTCATTGGAGTTCACGAAGACTGTCACCAGCAGAAAAGGGATCGGTGGGATCCCTATTAATGAACTTTCGGTGGGATCCCTATTAAAGAAATGTTCACATATATTATTGATCCCTATTATTGATTAAGTTGCCTAGAGTTGTTACATCAGACATTGAGTCCCTATTAATGAACTTTCGGTGGGATCGGAATTCAAATCAAAAAGGGATACTGTGGATATCTTGGAACAGACTCAAACATTCAAAAAAAGAGGGTGGACTCGGATTCAGGGATTTGGAGAAATTCAATGATGTCCTGCTTGCCAAACAAGCATGGAGATTGCTTAAATATCCAAACTCTCTGTTCGCAAAGGTCATGAAAGCTCGCTATTACAAGGATGACAATCTGCTAGATGCGAAGGAACGGAAAAATCAATCTTACGGATGGTCTTCTCTTTTATATGGAATAGATCTGATCAAAAAAGGATCACGTTTTTTGGTTGGTGATGGTAAGTCTATTCGCCTTGGACAGGATAATGTGCTACCGGGACACCTACCTCGATCAATAACATCGAATGATCCAACTGGAAATCTTACCACGGAGGCGCTAATAAAGAAGATTGGAAGTTACCGTGTTTGGGACACAAATTATATTGATTCTAACATCATTGTAGGAGACAGAACAGCTATCAAAGACTTGTACCTTTCACAAATTGAAACACCAGATAGGTTGATATGGCACTACACTCTTTCAGGAGAATATAGTGTTAAATCAGGCTATTGGCTCCTCACCCACAATCCTCTAGATCCTGACCTTTTCCCATATATTCCTCACGGTTCAGTTGAACTGAAAAACAAAATATGGAAACTCAAAATATTACCAAAAATCAAGCATTTCCTATGGCGTGTTCTATCCAAAGCTCTACCAACAACAACCCGATTACGTCCAAGATGTCATCAAGAGGATGAAATAATTCTTCATGCCCTTTTCACATGCCCTTTTGCAAAAATGGCCTGACCTATGTCCAATATCTCCACCCAATACACAAATCAATTGCACACAGATGCAGAGTCATCTATTGAATTCCTACTCAATCTAGCAACTCAAAATAACAATCTACAAGAATCATACCTAACCTTTTGGTTACTATGGCGAATATGGAAAGCAAGAAATACTGCGGTTTTTTATGGTTTCAGAGAAGGACCCACAACTACTGTCTTGAAAGCTGTTTTTGAGACAAAAGAATGGACAGACACAATAATACATAATGATAACATACGTCTGATACACAGCACTTCACAAATATCTTCTTGGTCTAAACCAAACTATCATATGGTCAAATGTAATTTTGATGCAGCTTTTGATCCTCAAAGCCATTCAACCTCGGGTGGGTGGATAATTCGGAATCATCATGGAGAGGCCCTGATTTGGGGAGCAGCTAAATTACAATCTTCCGAATCAGTTTTGGAAGCAGAAGCGAAAGCACTTTTATTGGCATTACAACATGCGTGGATACGCGGATACACTTCCATAATTTTCGAGGGCGAATGTGAATCTTTGATCAAGATAATGAATGGACAGCATGAAAATGTTTCTATCTCGAATATAGTTCATGACATTCATCTTTGGAGATCAAAATTCCATACATTTGCTTGTAATTTTGTAAAGCGATCATGTAATGTTGTTGCTCATACACTAGCAAAATTTGCTTGTCAAAGTACCAGTTATTATGTTGAATCTTGTACAAAGCTTGGGTGGCTAATCGAACCTTTATGTAATGACTCTGTTTAAGCAATATATTACCTATTTGAGTAAAAAAAAGGTGAGTGAAAAAGTATTGTTCTTTAAAAATTTGTAAAAATGATTTGAGAAAAAGTGACTTTTAGCCTCACATACTATATTTTACTTTCACGGGTTTCGTATGATGAGTTTTTGCGGATTGAAAATTTTTGAACATGTTGCGTGATCCGCCTATCATGGCGGGTTTGGACTACAGAACCAACACTAAAACTATTAGTTTATTTCATATACTATAGATTTATAGTCATAGTTTGGAAAATTAACTTATTAATTATTTAGCATATAAACTACCAAATATTACACATACTACAACACATTCTTAATACATTCTAAACAAAATTATAAATTAATTAGATAAAATTTAATTAATTGAGAATTTGAAAACTAAATAAATTAAAAAATATTATTTAAAATACATTAATTTATAATTTAGTCTCGCGGTGTACCGCGTGTGAAAACCTAGTTTAGCTATATATTTAAAAGACTTGGCTAGAACTTCACTTCTAAACATAGAACTATATTTCTAAATTCAAGTAATCTACTAAAACAAAACAAAATCTGTAACATTCGTATTTCGGAAATAGAATTTGGGATGTGTTGAATAAACTAAAAGAGTGGATTTTCATCAATTTTGGTTTAATTAAATCCTGGTTTAATCTAATTAAACCAAAAATACTATTTGTTAATAAGAGGACGCCTCCTTACTCTTATTGTCGTGAACTGCTGAAAAAAAAAAAGAAGTGCTCGTTCACGTGTGAGAAGGAGAGCAAACTTGGTTTTGGTGTTCAAAGCAAAAGAAGCAGAATCGTGAGAGTATGAAAGGAAACAGTTTTGACGTATCAAATCGTTGTCAAAGGTAACAAAATTGGGTACAGTTATACCTAAGTTTTTCATCGTGATTCGCCTTTTTACAGAAGTGGATTTGGATTTAAACTCCGTGAGTTATGGGCAGTTTTGTCGGACACATTCTCTCAGTCATGAATTGAAACTAGCGGGTGTTGGAGGTATTAACTTTGGTGTAAAAAATATTTCTCATTAATTCATCAAAGTAGAGATACAAGTGTATTTATACTATACATTTAGTATATCAGAATAGTAAGCTAAAGGAGACTTAACTACTCTCATATACAAAATATAAACTTATATGATATATAAGTCAATATACCCTCCTCAAGCTGATATTTCCTTCGAGGAAGAAAGGCTTGAAATTGACATTTGCTGAAGCAGATGGTGAAACGGTCCAGGGTGTAGAGGTTTCGTAAGAATGTTTGCAAGTTGGTTCCCAGAGCTGAGGTGAAAATGCTTGAGAAACCCATTTTTAACCTGATCCAGCCAGCTGCTAACCCATTTTTAACCCATTTTTAACAGGCACACGATCGAGTGTCTGATCGAGCAGGTGATCGAGCACCTCCCCATGAGAAGATCAAGCCAGCTGTTACCAAAGAAAAAGAAGTCCGGTTCATTCCTCCTCCTTACAAGCCTCTATTGCCTTTCCCAAGAAGATTTAAGAAGCAGATGGTTGAGAAGTATAAAGCATAGTTTGACAAGCAAATTAGGGAGATTGAGCTTAAGATGCCTTTGATAGATGCTTTTGCTTTGATTCTTCCCTACCAGAAGTTCCTGAAAGATGATGTGATGGAAAGGATCAAAGAAGTTCAAGGGATGGTAGTTCTCAGCCATGAGTGTAGTGCCATAATACAGAAGCAAGTGAACCCACAGAAATTAAGAGATCAGGGTTCCTTTACTCTATCTTTCTCCATTGGTCCCTTGACCTTCAACAGATGCCTATGTGATTTGGGAGCTTCAGTCAGCCTTATGCCTCTATCAGTAGCTAATCGCTTGGGGTTTACAAGATATAAGCCATGTAATATATTTCTCATCTTGGCTGATAGATCAGTAAGATTGCCACATGGATTTTTGGAAGACTTACTAGTTAGGGTTGGAACAGTGGAAGTCCCAACAGATTTTGTAGTATTGGAAATGGATGAGGAACCAAAAGATCCTTTGATCTTGGGCAGACCTTTTCTAGCTACAGAAGGAGCTATAATTGATGTTAGGAAGGGTAAAATTGATCTCAACTTGGGAGAAGACTTCAGAATGACATTTGACATTGTGGAGGCTATGAAGAAACCAACAATTGGGGGACAAGTCTTCTGGATTGAAGAGATGGACAGACTAGTAGGAGAGTTGATGGAAGAGCTATCAGAACAGGATCACCTTAAGATTGTTTTAACCAAAAGTGGAGAAGAAGGGTTCCTCCACGAAGAGACCAAGGTTTATGAGGAAATATTAGATTCCCATAGAGGGTGTGACACTCCAGAGGCATTTGAGAGGTTGTCAGTATCAAGAGAAGAAGTCTGGTCAGTTGGGATTGCAGAAGCAGAGTGCTCGACCCCCACTTGAACGAGTACTCGATCGAGCACCAGTACCACCCGACCGTGTGCCCTCCTACAACACTCACAGATGACTGGTCTGAGCTGAAAGCACCAAAGGTAGAGCTAAAACCTCTCCCATCTGGGCTAAGGTATGTGTTTCTGGGAATTAACTCCACTTATCCAGTAATAGTGAATGCTAATTTGAGTAATGAAGAGCTTGACTTGCTAGTAATTGAACTTAGGAAGTTTAGAAAGGGTATTGGCTACTCTTTGGATGATATAAAAGGAATTTCACCTAGTCTTTGCATGCATAGGATTCACCTTGAAAATGAATCTTACTCTAGCATAGAACCTCAGAGAAGACTTAACCTTAACCTTAAAGAGGTAGTAATGAAAGAGATTCTTAAGTTGCTTCATGTTGGTGTGATCTACCCTATTTCTGATAGTATTTGGGTCTCACCAGTACATTGTGTATCTAAGAAGGGTGGAATTACTGTAGTTAAGAATGATCAAGATGAATTAATCCCCACTAGAACCGTAACCGGACATAGGATGTGCATTGATTATAGAAAGCTTAATTCTGCATCTAGAAAAATCACTTTCCTCTTCCATTTATTGATCAGATGTTAGAAAGACTAGCTAATCATACTCATTACTGTTTCTTGGATGGATACTCTGGATTTTTCCAAATTCCAATCCATCCTAATGATCAAGAAAAGAAAAAATTCACATGTCCATATGGTACCTTTGCTTGTTGAAGAATGTCATTTGGACTATGTAATGCACCAGCTACTTTCCAAAGATGCATGATGTCTATCTTCTCTGATCTTATTGAGGATGTTGTTGAAGTTTTTATGGATGACTTCTCCATCTATGGAGACTCTTTTTCTTCTTGTCTTGCTAATCTATGTATGGTTTTGAAGAGGTGTGAAGAGACAAACCTGGTTTTGGATTGGGAGAAGTGTCATTTCATGGTTCAAGAAGGGATAGTTCTTGGTCAAAAGATTTCAGAGAAGGGTAATGAGGTTGACAAAGCAAAAATTGAAGTCATGGTCCAACTTCAGCCACCAAAAACAGTAAAAGACATAAGAAGCTTTCAGGGTCATGTTGGGTTCTACAGGAGATTTATCAAGGTTTTTTAAAAGATTGCTAGGCCATTGACAAGATTGCTATGCAAAGAGACTGAGTTCAACTTTGATGAAGAGTGTTTGAAGGCTTTCATATAGATCAAGGCTGCTTTGATATCAGCTCCAATAGTCCAAGCCCCAAACTGGGATCTTCCATCTGAGATCATGTGTGATGCCTCTGATTTTGCTGTAGGAGCAGTTCTGGGACAGAAAAAAAGACAAGAAGCTGCATATTATACATTATGCAAGTAGAACCTTGGATGAGACTCAAGGAAGATATTCAACCACAAAAAGGAGCTTTTGGCAGTAGTGTTTGCATTTGAGAAGTTCAGAAGCTACTTAGTGGGTTCCAAGGTAATTGTGTACATAGATCATGCTGCTTTGAGGCACATATACTCAAAGAAAGACACAAACCCCAGGTTGTTGAGATGGATTCTGCTTCTACAAGAATTTGACATGGAGATAGTAGATAAGAAGGGTATAGAGAATGGAGTAGCTGATCATTTGTCCAGAATGAGGATAGAAGAGGCTATACCAATTGATGATTCAATGCCAGAAGAGAAGTTGATGCAGCTGGAGGCCACTCGACCTACCACTCGAGCAGGCACTCGATCGAATGTGTTTGGGCACTCGATTGAGCAGGACCAGATGGAGGAGTGGATGGCAATTGACAGTGATAATTTGCCCTGGTATGCTGATATAGTGAACTACAAGGTCTATGAGGAATTTCCAGAAGGCATGGATCCCTATAAAAAGAAGAAGTTGCTCAAGGATGTTAATAGTTACTATTGGGATGAGCCTTATCTATACAAGAAGGGATCATATGGCATGTTTAGGAGATGTATAGTAGAAAGTGAAGTAGAAGGAGTGCTATGGCACTGTCATGGTTCAGTTTATGGAGGCCATTTTGCAACTTTCAAAACTGCCCAGAAAGTTCTACAAGCTGGACTATGGTGGCCAACTCTGTTCAAGAACACTCAAAAGTTTATTACAAGTTGTGATGCTTTTTATTACAAGTTGTGATGCTTGCCAAAGGATGGGAAACATTACAAGAAGGAACGAAATGCCCCAAAACCCAACTCTGTAGGTTGAGATATTTGATGTTTGGGGGATTGATTTCATGGGTCCTTTTAATCCTCCTTCAAATGGTAATGTTTACATATTGGTAGCTGTGGACTATCTCTCCAAGTGGGTATAAGCTATTGCAAGTCCCACCAATGATCACAAGGTGGTTCATAAGCTACTCAAGACCATAATCTTTCCAAGATATGGAGTTCCAAGGGTTGTGATCAGTGATGGAGGGATACATTTCATCAACAAGGTCTTTGAGGGATTGTTATGGAAATATGGAGTTAAACATAAAGTGTCTACAGCTTATCATCCTCAAACAAGTGGGCAAGTAGAAGTTTCAAACAAGCACATCGAAGCCATTTTATCAAGAATAGTAGAGGCAACAAGAAAAGATTGGTCTAGCAAGCTTGATGAGACACTTTGGGCTTATAGAACAGCTTTCAAGACTCCAATAGGAAGAACTCCATTTCAACTTGTTTATGGGAAGTCTTGCCATCTCCCTGTTGAGGTTGAGTATAAAGCTCTATGGGCAATCAAGCTCTTGAATCTGGATTTAGAGACAGCTCAAGCCAAGAGAAGCCTTGACCTTCATGAACTTGAAGAGATCAGATTAGAAGCTTATGAGAGCTCCAAGATCTACAAAGAGAGAACAAAAGCCTTCCATGACAAGAAGATCCTAGTTAAAGACCTTCAGGCTGGAGATCAAGCTTTACTCTTCAATTCAAAGCTTAAGTTGTTCCCAGGAAAGTTAAAGAGCAGATGGGGAGGTCCTTTTGAGGTGAAAGAGGTTTTACCATTTGGAGCCATCACACTTCTTAACAAGGATGGTAGTGAATTCACAGTCAATGGGCAGAGGGTCAAGAAATACTTGGGATAAGCAGAGAAACATGAAAAGCTTACAATGTTTCTCAAAGATGCTCCTCAAGCTTAAGAAGCTTGAAAGAGTCAAGCTAAGTGACTTCAAACAAGCTCACTAGAGAGGACGTCCCTAAGGTATCCTTGTAAATACTAGTCTAACCTCTTGGTATTTTGATCTTGTTTTAGTGTTTTTATGTCGAGGGAAGAAAGAGAGATTAATTAGAGAAAGAGAGGAAGGATCGGATGCATGCTCGACCGGCTGCTTAACCATGTGCTCGATCAAGTGCATGCTCGAGTATGAAGAAGGACATTCACCGCAGCATGTTCGACCAGGCCACTCGCCCGGGCGCCACTCGGGTGCATAGTCGAGCTGCCTCCCTCTCCACCAGAAGTCCAAATGGATGCCCAAGACACTGGATACTCCTATGACAGCATGAATGATGTTGTAGATGATTTCTTCCACAACCCATGAGGTACCAACACCACCTATCTCATTGTTTATACCATTGCATTTAATGTTTTATTAGTTTTGATTCTTAAATTCACTTTCAAATTTTTATTACACAAGGGACTGTGTAATTTAAGTTTGGGGGAGGGTTTAAGACAACATTTGACATTGTTTTCTATTTTCTTATTTCAATTTTTTAGCACAAACATGTTAGTCATTGCATTTCATCTAAGGCATAGAAAAAAACAAAAAAAACTGAAACTTTTTCACAAAAATCTTTAAAAAACAGAGTGTTCATGTAGTTTGCATTGCATATCAGGATCTTGTTAGTATGCTTCTTGTAGGACTGTTTCATATATGCATTAGGGATCAATGATGAGTTTAGCCTTGCTAACTTGTTTAAATTCACTAAACTAGGATCAATGTCCAAGTTAATAGTACTTTGATGCTAGTTGAGTGGCTAGAAACATAAGATTGAACCAAGTCTAGAATTCTTATATTGCATTCTGGATTACATTGAAGCATGTTGTGATTTGACATAATTTCCTACTTATAAGAACCTAATATTGACTTTTAATTATCAGTTTGTGCATTGCTTTAAACTCATGGATTCTATATACATATTTGGATCATCTTTCCCCTTTTTACCACTCTTGTTGATCCAAGTAGTTGGTTTCATCATTAAAACAGTTTTTCCTACCCATAACCAACCTTTCTTTCAAGCCTTGTTTATTCTTGAGTGTTAGGCCTTTTGGGATTGAGCTTGGTAGAAAGTGTCAGGTTTGAGTTGACAGGAATAAAGCCTTGTGTAGTTCTAGTTTGCATTTTTCAAACTAGATAGGACTAGGTGGTTTAATTTCTGGGTTTGGGACTTGGTTTGGTTGAAAAAAAAAAAAAAAGAGGGAAAAGAAAAAGAAAAGGTTAAAATCTTTAGGAGAGAAGTGTGTTTAAGTAAATTTAAGCTCTAAGTGAAAGAATGGAGTAGTATAAAGGTTGTAACTAAGGTTCTGGTCAAAGAAAAGAAGAGTCTAGTAAAAAGCTTAATGACTTGGGAAGCAAGTAAGAAAGAGAACCTTAGTTTTTAAGAAAGAAACCTCCATTCCACTAGAGAAATCAAGTAAGAAACCTCTCCTAAGACTTAAAAACAAAAGAGAAAAAGGGTGAAAGAAAAGAGATGAAGTTAAAAGGTAGTACTAGGACCATTTGGGATTAGAATGTTAGGATCAAACACTTTGGGTGCCTTTGGGTAGACAAAGTTTTGTTCTTGTATGTGTCTAGGTGTTCTTACCTTTAGCCTTCTTCTAAAGCTCAATCCACTTATTGTGAGAGAAACCTTGTTCTTGATAAGCCTGATAACTCTCTAATTTACATGTTTTAGACACCCTTTTTTGTCTTTATTTTGCATTATATATACCCTAACCTTAGCATTTTTAGGTCATTAACTGTAGGAATTTGCATTTAGGGTATTGCATTCTTGCATTTGTGCATTTTGGATAAAAACAGGTGCTTTAGAGCCTAAAAATAGGGAAAAAACAAGGTCAAATCCGAGCATGTACCCAAAGGAGCTATTGAGCAGGAAGAACAGTACGAACCTCAACCCGATCAAAGAGGATCCAAGAGCAAGAAGAATAAACCGAAGACCTACCCGAGGAACAACCCGATCACATCCTCGTGCACCGCATCAAGCAGGACTGGGCAGCTACGTTAAAAGGGTTTCCATATATAAACCCCCCTCTTCTTCCTCTCGCCCAAGCACGCCGCAGACACTCAAAACAGAGAGCGAGAGCTTCTGAGCGAGAGACTGAGCGATTCAAACTCTTTTTCCATTTTGTTAGGATTTGTTTTTCATTTCTTTTGCTATTCTTTTAGATTTCGACTCTGTACTCTTTTATTTTTATCTTATTCTCAATACAATGCAATTTTTGTTTATTTGTGTTCTTATGTTTTCAGCAATGAGATCTGAGTAGTGAAACAAGGTTTCTAGGGATGGGATAGACAAATATGTGTTCTTGATCGGTTAGGATGTCTTAGTTTGACTGTTTATGTTATATAAATTCCCTTATAGATTTGTGTTCTTAATGTTATTTTCAGACCGAGAGGTTGAGTTTAGATCTAGGGTGTTTTGCCATCGAGAGATGTTGTTGAAATGCTTGAATCAATCAATGCTAGAGATTTACTCACTTAACCTAAGAGATTAGGTGTGTAAGGAGTTTATTGACAATAATGAATCGGTTTGTAATGTCTGCTTGGTCATGTTTCTCCAACGAGAGTTGGATATGGGAGTGGCCAAGGTTGATTGTTTCTATCACGAAAGTGTTTTAACAAGATTTTAGAGATTCATTGTCTAAGGAATATTTGCTTGAGGCATGTAGGACATCCATACTGGTCAGGAACACTTATGAGTCGATTACCCCATCCTTAGGAGCTTTCTTGTCTTTATTGTTTAACTTTATTCTATAACTCAATCCCTAACCCAAACTGGTACTCGATCACCAGCTTCGTGTACACTTCGAGCTGTTCATACTTGACTTCTTGACCTAATCTCTCCACCCGATCCTGTACTCGAATGCTTGCATCGAGTGCTTAGGTCGTGTGGTTCTTGCTTATTTATCTTCTTTTGATTATTTTAGGATTGTTAGTTTAAACCCCAACTATTGCTTGGCTTGACTTGCTTGCTTCTGATCACATCTTATCTGCTAGCATAACAACCATTTGGATTGATAACCCTTTGTACTACAACTGCATAGGGAATTGATACCCTGGGTGAAAATCATGTTATCAATTTGGCGTTGGTTCTATTTGGTTGAATTTAATTTGCTACGTTTTAGATTTCAGCACTTGCTATATTAAGTTCAGGTACAACCCGAGCACCCACCCGACCCGTCACCTGATCACCTAGATCGGGTAGACCTTCGTGTACTCACTCGGTTAATTGATTGTGCATGCAAACACGATCCAGGGGTAACCAACACTTGAGTCCTTTCATCGACAACATCGACAGACCAAGGTTACTCCGTCAACAACAAGTCCAGCAACCGCAACCAACCACAATTGAGGAGGTCATGAATAATCAGAATGGTCCACCAGCTCCTCAAGAGATGACCAACATAGGAGCAGGAGATGCTCCATCTACTCACACTTAAAGACATGGCATTGTGCCACCTGCTGTTCAAAACAACAACTTTGAGATCAAGAGTAGTCTCATCCAGATGATACAAAGCAACAAGTTTCATGGACTGCCAATGGAGGACCCATTGGACCATCTGGATGAGTTTGATAGGCTCTATAGCCTAACCAAGATAAATGGAGTGAGTGAAGATGGATTCAAACTTTGGCTTTTCCCATTTTCTTTGGGAAACAAAGCAAATATTTGGGATAAATCACTTCCCAAGGAGTCCATCACCACTTGGGAAGCATGCAAAAAGGCATTTCTAGCCAAATTCTTCTCCAACTCCAAAATCGCAAGGCTGCAAAATGACATATCCAGCTTTGTTCAGAAAAGCAATGAGACGTTCAGTGAAGCTTGGGAACATTTCAAGGGATACACAAGCAGATGCTCGCATCATAGGGATACTCAGCAATGCTTCGTTATTGAGTACACTATACCAAGGAGTAGTCCCTAAGATAAGGATGTTGCTGGACACCGCTAGTAATGGTAATTTCCTCAACAAGGATGTTGATGAAGGCTGGGATCTAGTGGAGAATTTAGCCCAATCTGATGGGCATTACAATGAGGAGTATGATCGCACAATACGCTCTTATGGAGAGGATGATGCCAAGTACAAGAGAGACATGAAAGCCCTTAATGATAAATTGGATAAGCTCCTCAGCCAGCAGCAGCATGTCCATGCCATCACGGAGGAAGAGCAGTTTTAGCAACAAGATGGGGAGAGTGCTGAGCTAGAGGATGTGAACTACATCAACAACCAAGGAGGTTACAATAAAGGGTACAACAACTACAAACCAAACCCGAATCTGTCATACCGTAACCCGAATGTTGCAAATCCTCAAGACCAAATCTACCCATCCGCAGTCAAAGGGAACCAAAGCCAGCAAAAGCCCTTTGTTCAATACAATCAAGGTTATGCTCCTAAGCAGCAATATCCTGACAATTACCACCAACCAATTGCACCCCCTGGATTCCTACCACTGCAAGGCCTGCCGAACCAATCTCAAGAAGCTGATCTACGCAGCCTAATACAGCAGATGATACAAAGTCAGGCATCGCCTGCAATGGACAATGCAAAACGGTTCCCAGAGATGAGCAACAAGATCGATTTTGGGTATAATGACCTGAATGCCAAGTATGATTCTCTCAACACTAAGTTGAAATACCTAGAAGGCCAAGACAACACCCAACCACCTCCAAAACTCAACCAGCTTCCAGGTAAAGCTGTTCAGAACCCAAAAGATTATGCCACAACCCAGGCCATCTTTCTTGATGATGATTTTGAGGACTACCTCATTGAGGAAAGTGATGTTCAAGATGGGGACGATATGGATCACTATGGGATGAATGAGTATCAGTACTACATATCCGAGTATGAACCCGATCCTTCACCTGAGGAGGCTGATCGAGCTGATGATCGAGCACTGGTTCGAGAATCGCAAACCGATGCATCATGTGACAACCCGTCCCATAAACCCCACTAGCCCACTGCTAGCTTGTCCCCATAGGCCCTAAGCTGTCCCTGCAGGGCATCGATCCTAACCCCTCACTGTGGACATCCAAATCCACCAGTAGGTTATTGGTGCGCCAGGAGTTCCTCGAACCCTGGTCCCCACCCTTTAACAAACTTCCCACAGTACAAGCTGTCACCAATTGATCTGCAGGTCTTAGGATTTTCAACAACTACTTGTGCGATTTGGGAGCTTCAGTCAGCATCATGCCACTTTTAGTTGCCAACAAGATGGGTTTCAGCAGTTCTAAACCGAGTAGTTTGTATTTGGTTCTAGCTGATAGAACAATCAGACACCCCATCGGTATCCTGGAAAATTTACCTCTCAGGATTGGAAGAGTGGAAGTTCCTACTGATTTCATGATCCTTGATATGGATAAGGAACCATAAGATCCATTGATCCTAGGAACACCATTCTTGGCAACAGTAGGAGCAGTAATAGATGTGAAGCAAGGGAAGATTATAATTGAGCATGGAGAGCAATTCAAAATGGAATTTGGCATCAAGAAGGGAATTAAAAATCCAACCATTGATGGTCAAGTTTTCTCCACCCAGGCCAAACCAAGAGGAATCAAGCATCAAGCTAATATTACATTTGTTGTGGAACCAGGACAAGGCCAGAAAAATCGGTTGAACCAGTCTGTTTCGGTGGAGAGGGTTCCAAAACCTCTCCCTCCTAAAACCCTTGCTTGAAGAGCATGAAGAGTCAAGCTAAGTGACTTGAAACAAGCTCACTTAGGAGGAAGTCCCAAAGGTATCCTTTATTTTCTTTTCATTTTATTTATTTTGTCTTATTTTAGATTTTTTTTACAATAATATATTTCTATAAGTCTATATACGTTTACATATATTCTAAAAAAAAAAAAGGAGAGAAAAAAAGGAAAAAGGAAATTTTGGGGAACCCGAGGCTCAACCCGAATCCGTACCCGACGCGCATGATCGTGTTCCCACTCGGATGGTGAGTGGAGTCCGAATTCCACAAAACCCTAGCCCACTCTCGGTGAAGCCCAAGTAGCCAATCCTCTCTATTTAAGGAATCTCAACTCCACAATTCAATAAGTTTTCTCTAAACCCTAAAACTCTTTGTCTTCCAAACTTCTTCTTTCTCCCTAGAAATCGAGTTTTTCAATCTTGGTGGACTAACCCTACTAATCTCGGCTTAGTCTCTGTTTTTACTTTCAAGGATTCAACAATATCTCCCAAGATGAAGACATACCAGAAGAAGAAGACAAGATCAACCTCCGCCGCTGCTGGAACCGGAGGTGAAGGGGTCGATGCTCGCGATTCCCGAGGAGGAGGAAACGTTCCGCATTCCCCACCGTTTGCTGGACGTTTCACATCCCCAACCCGATGCTCAACCCGATCCGTCACCCGAGCAGGTGCTCGAGGAACCGATCGTGCAGACCCCCGAGTTTGCTCACCAAGCCCGGTGGCGAGTGCTGTCCGCATATCTCCTCGACGTAGGGACCTGTCTACGTCCGAGTGAATTGTCATAGACCCTATGGAGGTTGATTCAGATGCTGATGGAGGACAACCATCAACCCTGATGGAGCAGAGCCGCAGTTACAAGAGGGAAGAGACCAGCCTCTAAAAAGGTTGATGAAGTAGTTGAGAGGGCGGCGGAAGAGGAAGATCGAGACACGGGGGGTGAGAGTCATGACCGCGAAGAGGAGCAGAGAGAACGCACCCGGTTGGCATTTTAGGAGGCCGAAGCAATGAGAGGTGGAGACTCCGGCCAAGCTCTTCAAGGTCCTCCGCAAGATGAGCTTCGTTGGTACCCGCTACCCCTACCGTGAAATAATGAAGCAGTTGGGCATCGCTAGAGACGTCGAGTTTCTCTTCAACATGTGCCACCTGGGACAGATGATTCGAGCCAACCTCGAAGCCTCTGAGGAGGAGATGGTTCACTTCCTTTTCACGCTGCGGTTACACTACTTTGAAGACCACCCGACCCTACTACCCGATGGGGGGATCAGGTTCATCACTTTCTCCGTGCGCAACAAGGAATACCGACTTACCTTCAAGGAGATGGAGGAGCTTTATGGTTTCAAGGCTGGGAGTGGAGAAGACATGGAAGTGAGCAAGGAGGAGATGAAATCCCTATGGCTGACAATAGGAGATAAGCTTCCCTACAAGTCTAGAAGCTCCAAATATGCTCAAATAAGGAGCCTTGTTTTGAGGTATTTTCACAAGTCCATAGCCCGCACTCTATATGCTATGAAGGAAACCGGGAATGTGAATGATCATGAGCTCCAACTTCTAGACATTGCCTTGGGTGGAGTATTAGATAATGCTAGGAAAGGTAGACCGCTAGTAGGAGATGTTGCGGATACAAGTTTGGTCTTTGTCTTGCTCGATCAGTTCTTGTATCTGAAATCTTGGGCAATGAAAACCAAGAGAAGGGAAGGATATGGAGAGATATCCAAAGGAGGTTTGATCACACCAATTTTGGTAGCTTGCGATGTGCCACTGAAGGGAGTGGTACATGAGCCGAGATGGCTGGACATCGACTACCTCACATTGGCGAGATTCTTGGCTTATGAAAGGCCAAATGATAGATTGCTCTTCAAGTTCGTTCATCCAGCAGTCGGAGCCACTCAAATGATTATGCCCAACGTCGTGTGCACCAAAATCCAGCTAGGGGAGAACATAGACTTCATGCCACCATTGGAGGAGTTGTACAACCCTGAGGGGGAGTCCGAAGCTGAAGAGTGAGAGCCAACAGGGCAAGGACAGAGTGACAACTCAGAGGACTATGATTTTGAGGAGTATGTTTGCTCTCAAAAGCAACCAGTTGGGGTGAGAGAAGCTCACAAGAGGATCGGATGGTTGTAGAGGATGAACAAATTCCTAGCTAGGAGAGTGAGGAACCTTACCGGCACAGTGAAGGTGATGGGAGGACAGATCAGGGAGTTGCAAGACAAGGCAAGCTGTGCCTCAGCTCCCACTTCAGCACACCCACATGGATGGGGAGGAGCGGACCACTAGGAGGAATCCGAGGATTAGTACCTCCAGAGCCTTACAGAGCGTCATCCTACGAGCCCCAAGCAGAGGAGGGTGTCACAAGACCCAAAAGATCGCGTAGAAGCCTCTCAGATGCCTATCATCGAGCACCCATTCGGGTGACCACTCAGGTCCTTTCCCTCCGACCTATCAGATGCCATATCTGATGCCGTACTCGATGCACCCTGCGAGCAGCTACACGGGTGACCATTCTGGACCTCTCCTACTATACCCGTCGTACTACCCGATGCCCTACCCGATGAGCTACGCGATGCCTTACCCGATCAACCTCTCGGATGCTGGTCTGAGCAAATTGTCTGTGCACATAACCGAGCTCTCTGATGAGCGAATCTCGGCGCCTACTGAAGCTGGTGACGATCCTGGGTACACGTTGGCGAGCATGGAGGCTGCCACAACCTCCTTCTTCACCAACCCATGAGGTACCGCTTTCATCCAAACCATTGTTTATACCATTGCATTTTATTTTGTTTCATTTTGTGTGATTCTCAGACTTCTTTTTCAGACTTTTATCTACATAGAGGACTGTGTAATTTAAGTTTGGGAGAGGGTCTGAGAATGTATATAACATTGTGTTTTATTTTCTTATTTTCTTATTTTCTTATTTCAAATTTTGGCACGCTAGTTTTATTCATTTGAGTCTGCATCTATTTGCAGAAAAAAACCCAAAAAAAAATTGAAAAATTTGAAAAATTATTTTAAAAAAAGTGTTCATGTAGTTGCATTTACATTACTAGGATTGAGTCTAGACTGCTTCATATAGGATTGTTGCATATGCATTTTAGGGGACAATGATTAAAACCACCTTGTTTAAAGTCAAACCTTAGGATTGAAGTTATAGCCCTTAATCACAGTTCATTGTTGCTAGATCAATCTTTGAAAAAAAATGAAAAAAAAATATTTGTTTAAAACCTTGTGTCTTTTGAAAGCTTCCTCCACTTGCTTGAACATTGCATCATCTCTATATTATTGGACTTAACCTGAACTTAAATTATCTTGCTTATGGAATTTGAATGCTTGCTCATGGTAACTCTAAATTCGGGTTAACACTCCATTTTTGCCAATCTTTTCATTTAACTCGACTTGTTTTTCCCTACGCTTGAACCCAAACCTTTCCTTCAAACCATGTTGTGAATTGTTGAGTGAGGCCTCTTCATTGTGCTATAGGTTGTGAAACCTTGAGATTATTGAGAACGACAAAGAACTGGCTCTTGTTTTAGCTAAGTTTAGAATCATTTGGACTAGCTAATAGAATCGGTTTTGAAACATAGGTGGTTAGCATGATTATTTGGGGTTGGGTTGAGAAAAAATAAATTAAAAAATTAAAAAATTAAAAAAGAAAACTCCCTAAGGTTTGGTTTAATTAGCTCTAAGTCTCTGAGTAAAAAAAAAAAGAGAAAGATCTTGTTATAGTCTCCTAGAAAAAGAAGAAAAAAAAATTATCGGAATATTATTAAGAGTTTAGCAAAGAAAGAAAAAGAAAAAAAAGAGCTAGATGTTTAAATTTTCAACCTTAAGGATTGTAAAAAAAAAAGAGTTAAAATCAAGGTTATGGGTAGTTTTACTCTAGGGTGTTGGGCATAAAGAAAGTGAATGAGAAAATGGTAGATTATCAAGAGTTAAGTTTTGTATGCCCTAATTGTTCTCCATCTTAGATAGTTTTCACAACTGTCTAGCATTCATTCTTTTGAGAGTAAGTCACCCAAAGAAATTGTTTGAAACCTACCTAACAAAAAGCCTTACCCTTGAATCCGATTGAACTTGATTCACTTCCCATTTGCAAGAATTCGCCAAACACTTTAATGAATGTGAAAGAGATGTCCTTTGGAATTGCAAGTCTTTACTTTTAGTTGGAGGTTGAACTAGATCGATGCATGGTGATAAGCATAAAAAAACAAAATTTGTAAGTATGTTGATTGATCTTAGCACCATTAAACTATCTTTAAGGACTATGGCTTGAATCCTTCGCTTAGCACAAAAAGCTTATGAGTCCCCATTTTTAACCCTCATCCTCCTACTTCCTTGCTAGAGTACTAGCAAGATTTAAGTTTGGGGGTGTGATAACTCTCTAATTTACATGTTTTAGACACCCTTTTTTGTCTATATTTTGCATTATATATACCCTAACTTTAGTATTTTTAGGTCATTAACTGTAGGAATTTGCATTTAGGCCATTTAGGGTATTGCATTCTTGCATTTGTGCATTTTGGATGAAAACAAGTGCTTTAGAGCCTAAAATGGGGAAAACAAGGTCAAATCTGAGCATGTACCCGAAGGAGCTATTGAGCAGGAAGAACAGTCTGAACCTCAACCCGATCGAAGAGGATCCAAGAGCAGGAAGAACAACCCGAAGACCTACCCGAAGAACAACCCGACCACATCCTCGTGCACCGCATCGAGCAGACCCTCGGGCAGGACTGGACAGCTAGGTTAAAAGGGTTTCCATATATAACCCCCCCCTCTTCTTTCTTTCGCCCAAGCACGCCGCAGACACTCAGAACAGAGAGCGAGAGACTGAGCGATTCAAACTCTTTTTCCACTTTGTTAGGATTTGTTTTTAATTTCTTTTGCTATTCTGTTAGACATCGACTCGTTACTCTTTTATTTTTATCTTATTTTCAAGACAATGCAATTTTCGTTTATTTGTGTTCTTCTGTTTTCTACAATGAGATCTGAGTAGTGAAACAAGGTTTCTAGGGATGGGATAGACAAATATGTGTTCTTGATCGGTTAGGATGTCTTAGCTTGATTGTTTATGCTATATAAATTCNGTTTTAGACACCCTTTTTTGTCTATATTTTGCATTATATATACCCTAACTTTAGTATTTTTAGGTCATTAACTGTAGGAATTTGCATTTAGGCCATTTAGGGTATTGCATTCTTGCATTTGTGCATTTTGGATGAAAACAAGTGCTTTAGAGCCTAAAATGGGGAAAACAAGGTCAAATCTGAGCATGTACCCGAAGGAGCTATTGAGCAGGAAGAACAGTCTGAACCTCAACCCGATCGAAGAGGATCCAAGAGCAGGAAGAACAACCCGAAGACCTACCCGAAGAACAACCCGACCACATCCTCGTGCACCGCATCGAGCAGACCCTCGGGCAGGACTGGACAGCTAGGTTAAAAGGGTTTCCATATATAACCCCCCCCTCTTCTTTCTTTCGCCCAAGCACGCCGCAGACACTCAGAACAGAGAGCGAGAGACTGAGCGATTCAAACTCTTTTTCCACTTTGTTAGGATTTGTTTTTAATTTCTTTTGCTATTCTGTTAGACATCGACTCGTTACTCTTTTATTTTTATCTTATTTTCAAGACAATGCAATTTTCGTTTATTTGTGTTCTTCTGTTTTCTACAATGAGATCTGAGTAGTGAAACAAGGTTTCTAGGGATGGGATAGACAAATATGTGTTCTTGATCGGTTAGGATGTCTTAGCTTGATTGTTTATGCTATATAAATTCCCTTCTAGATTGGTGTTCTTAATGCTATTTTCAGACCGAGAGGTTGAGTTTAGATCTAGGGTGTTTTGCCATCGAGAGATGTTGTTGAAATGCTTGAATCAATCAATGTTAGAGATTTACTCACTTAGCCTAAGAGATTAGATGTGTAAGGAGTTTATTGACAATAATGAATCGGTTTGTAATGCCTGCTTGGTCATGTTTCTCCAACGAGAGTTGGGTAGGGGAGTGGCCAAGGTTGATTGTTTCTATCACGAAAGTGTTTTAACAAGATTTTAGAGATTCATTGTCTAGGGAATATTTTCTTGAGGCATGTAGGACATCCATACTAGTCAGGAACACTTATGAGTTGATTACCCCATCCTTAGGAGCTTTCTTGTCTTAATTGTTTAACTTTATTCTATAACTTGATCCCTTACTCGAACTAGTACTCGATCACCAGCTTCGTGTACACCTTCGAGCTGTTCATACTTGACTTCTTGACCCGATTTATCCACCCGATCTTGTACTCGAATGCTTGCATTGAGTGCTTAGGTCGTGTGGTTCTTGCTTATTTTATCTTCTTTTGATTAATTTAGGATAGTTAGTTTAAACCCCAACTATTGCTTGGCTTGACTTGCTTGCTTCTGATCACATCTTATCTGCTAGCATAACAACCATTTGGATTGAACCCTTTGTACTACAACTACATAGGGAATTGATACCTTAGGTGAAAATCCTGTTATCAAAGCCCCACTCTAAAGAGAGACCATCTTTGTCTCTAAACCTTTATTACCAAGCCAAATGAGTTTAAACATTGTATAATCTGATTCATGTTCTTGTTTAATGAATGTTAAAGGAAATGATTGATCTGAATGCATGCGGATATCTAAGGCTTGAATCAGTTAAAGTTGTGAAAGGCTTGTCTAAAATCTTTATGTATAGCTCATTCACCTTGCATCATAGTATTAATAACTTGGACATTGATTCTAGCTAGTCTATTAAAAGGTTTTAGGTTCTGAGATCCCACTTTCAAACCTCTCTACCTACTTATGTCTTGTTTATTTGCTTAAGGGCAAGCAAAGACTAAGTTTGAGGGAGTTGATATGGATATATTTTACCATGTTTCCCCATAGTTTATTTACATCTTTTGCATAGTTTACTAGCAAGTTTTGTCATTATTATGTAGTTTAAGTTCTGTTTATGCATTAGAGTAGGATTTGCATTGTTTCATGTATAAACAGGTGATTTGACCCCAAGAAGCTTGGAAATGAGCTGAAGAGGAATAGAGTGCAACAAGTGAAGCAGACAAAGGCTGGAAAAGAAGGAAACCAAGGTTCAGAGGCCACTCGACCAGATATTCGACCATGTGAGGAGATGGACTCGATCAGTGGAGAAACAGAAGAAGAAGGCACTCGACCATGCACTCGACCGAGCACATGGTCGAGCACTCCCAGCCGCCTAAGTGTTTTACTTGTTAGCTAATTTAGAGCTTCCTTCCCATCCTATAAATACCTCTTGTACTCTATGGCCACCCACAAGTAGTGCCACCTCAAACCTAGTTTTTACCCTTTTTGGGTTTTATTTATTTTTCTGCATCATTGTCTACTTTTGTTCTTGCTTTTTCCAGAATGTTCTTAGTTTGTAATCTTCATAACTTTCTGTGTGTTGAGAATCTGAGTTTGATACTTTGTATTAAATTCAAGATCTCTCTCTTATCTTTCTAGTCAAGTTAGTTTCATCATTTTTGGGGTTTGAGTTCATCAGCATCATGTTTTGTTCATCTGAGTAGTGAGATAGCTTTCTAGAGATGGATTAGGCTGGTTTAGAGTTATGGTTATTAAGGCTGATCAAGCTTGTTTGTTCATAGCTCTCTTCCAGATTAGGTGTCCTCTAAGATGTTCTTAGACTGAGAAGTTAAGAACAGATTTTAAGCTTCATTGCATCACACCAATGTTTAGGTTGTTAGATAAAGCTAATACTGGAGATTATTGTGCCTAGCCTAAGAGATTAGTTGTCTAGGGTAGTTTTTGACAAATAATGATCTAGATCTTTAAAGCCTGTTTTTTCATGTCTCAGCTAGTGAGAACTAGGTCTAAGAGTGTCTAAACTTGATTACTTCTGTCATGAAAGTGGATTAGTAACTCTTTGAGATCAATTTCTAGAGATAGCTCATGTTGATTGAGGTTTGTTGATCAGTTTAGATAGCCATAGCTTGAAGACCAGCCCATGAATCCATCTCTAGGAGCCTATTTTGTTTATTGATTGTCTGTTATTGCATATTGTCTTGTTGCATTGCTTTTTAATCTGTTTAAGTTGTTAAAAATTGACTATGTTCTTCGTATTAAGCCACTAGACCTAGCCACTCGACCACACACACGGTCGTGTGCTTGATCGAGCACCATCTGGGTTGCTTAGTTTACTTTCTGTTTCATTCTTGTTTCATTTAGTTTACATTCTCCTTATGTTCTGCATCTTTGTAGTTTTGTTTCATTACATTTGTCTAGTTATTGCTTCTGTTTAGTATAGTTTCTGCTTAGTTTATCTTTGTTTATCTTGCAATTAGTCTCTGATCTAAGTAGTTTACATTCTGCATTTTCATTATTGTCATTAGGTTGTTAGTAATCAAAACATAATCATATCTGGCTTAACTTGAATCACTGTTCACATATTAAGTGCTTGCATAATCACCCTTTATGGATTGACATCTCTTATACTGCAACATCATCATAAGAGAACTGAAACCACTTTCATACGATCTGATCATAACTGCTTATGTTTGTATGTTATCGTACATTCATTGCATAAGAACCATAGAGTAAACCATGTTTCATTAGTCTTGATACCATGTTATGAACGGAAGAATGCGTGTATTATTGATAGATGTACAAGAGTATTTATACAAGATAGATCCTAAACTTTAGGGATATGAACTATACCTATACATTATATAGATTACAACAATATGAAGTTATCCTAATCTATATATATAATATCAATTTTTCATCTTGTAAAGATTTAAACTAAAATACTCTGTCGGATCGGATGTGGAAATATGACGACGACGTCGAGACATAATTAAATGTGAGAGTGGTAAGTACACATAATGTTTCGTTTTCACGTTCTGAATCACGCACTAATCTAACCTGACTACCTCTTTGTGACTTTATCCATTAAAGATAAGAGGCAGCTCTAAGTTGAAATGTTTTCTTTTTTTGGGGATCATAAGGTCCAAAACCGAACCGAAATCAAGTTCTATCCAAATCCTAATTTCACCATAATTGGAAAAAAAGAAACTGAACCGAAACCGTGTAACCCAAAAAAACCGTAACCCATAACCAGAAAGAGATTAGATTGTGCATTACCCAAGGGAGATATTATATTCCTTTCCCATTCATTACCAAACCAGAGTCAATTTTATTTGTTGTGTAATTTTTATTATTGTTACTAGGTTTTGAACATGATATATTTTGGTAAAAAAATTATTATATAAAACTTGATTCTCAGAGTTTGTAATTCATCAGATCATGACACGTGTTAGTATTAACGATCAGAGATCAAAATTAGTTAGTAACTCATCAGATCGTGACACGTGTCAATTTTAACGATCAGAAATCATATATCTTTCAAGCTTGGTAAAACTATGCATAAGATAATTGTAATCTTATTATATTAAAAAAAATTGTTAATCCTAAAAGGAAAATGATTGTAAATACACCCCTCTATATAAGCAAATAGATGATGACATATTTTTCACCAAAGAAAATAATTTTGACTAGCATTGTTTTTTTGATAAAATTTTCTTCTTTGTTTTTTATTAACCTTTTGTTTGATACATCATTGTTCTTGAAAAAGTCTCGAACGCAATTTGTTTGTTGTCTAATCGAAGCAACTATATAAAAAGATTTCTAGATATTACCATGTGTTTTCGTCGTCGCTTCTTTGAATTTTGTTTCGTTTCTCAATTTTATTATGCGTACTACGCAATCTTTGACTTTGAAATATTAACAAAGTTTCTTATGCATAATAACTAAGGTCTTTGAGATTAACAAATTTCTCACGGTGTTATTATTATTTCTATTAATTTGCAGGATGGGTAGCATAAAAAAATGAATACACAAGTGCAAGGTAACAACAAAGATTATATAACACTAGATCAATAAAACAGAAAGCGTTCTTATGCAAGAAAGTGAGAAGCAAAAAAAAAAAAATTTAAAAACAATGAGCTCATTGTTCTCATAAAATAGAAAAGGAATTAAGGAAAGTATAAAGAAAATTATTAATTCTAAAAACTGTAAATACTCACTTCTATATAAACATAGATCGTCTCATATTGTTCATCTAATAAAATAATTTATTCAAAAATATTGCTTTCAACTTTGTTCTATTGGTCAAACTTTTTTAATGGGAAGACAAATTTTCCATGTTTTTTTAAACCAAAATATACTCCTACTTTCTACTTTTTCAGTTTGGAATAGGTAAGATTAATATGTTGACCCCAAAAAAGTGGAAGATTAATATATGCATCTTCTTTTTCTAATACTGTATTTTAAAATTTATTGTAGTAGTTTTAGATTGTTTTATTTAATTTATATTTTCATCTTTGAATTATTTGAAATTCATATATTATCGTGCTTATAATTTTCTATTATTTCATTAATTATGTCAAATTAATTTTCTTCTAATTTCTCAACCTTGATTGGTTGGTCATAGACTTTTATTTTGTGCAAACATAATTGTTACTATTCGTTCAATCTCAAAAAGGAGATAAAGAGGAGAAGGTCATCAACCTAATGGTTGGATAAAATAGGCTAATCAAACACAAGCGTACAACAAACACAAATAGATTTGAAAAACATAAATCGTTATTGATTGATCTATAGAAGCTTGAAGATAGAGGCTACATCATGGTGTGTCAAATAAACTTTCATGAATACATTAGGAAATTTAACATTAGTTACTATCAAAAGACTTTGTGACGTTGGTTAAGGATCTTTAGTTTCATTGGTTGCTAGAGCAAGCCACTTTGAGATAGCTAAAAGACGTGAACATGTTTTCTCTACACAGGAAGAGGGCAGAGCCGAGATTCTCTCTATGGTGGAGGAGGTTGGACGCAAGGTTATCTCCCAGGTTCTCTCTATGGTTAGTCATACACTGTTATGATGTAATTTATTTTTTATTCAAAATGTTTTTTAAGCCAACAATTTTAGTGATTAAAGAAACTATGCAAAAGTGAAAGCAAAGATACATAGAATAGTTGGCTTAATTTGTTCATATAGACATTTTCTAGGTGGTGGTAAATAATAAATTTGTAACATACAATATATGTAGGTGTAAAAATACACTTTTAATGGTAAAATACATAAAAGATTTTTATATGGATATAAATCAGTGTATTATAGCAAAAAAAAAATTAAATAATGTATAATAAAGTTTAATATATTTTTATTAAATTTTCTTTTATTTACAAAACTTTAAATCCGCACATCGAGCGGGTCCTTATCTAGTTATATATGATTGATGACAGTTATGAAATATTAGCTTATATAAAATTTTAAATTACAATTGATTGGTGAAAATTTTACATTTAAAAAATATAAAAGTCACTTGTGTTAAAAATTCAAATCTGATCAAAAGAATCATGAAATTAATTGGATGTTCAGGCGAGGCGGATCGAACTGGTGACCTAGCATATCCTAAACAGTTTCTTTGACCATCAGACAAACAAAACATTTTTATAATCATGAATTAATCTTGTTTTCTCATATTAAATTGACCACCACCATCTATGTCTTTGTGATTTATTTTTCACTATGTCTTTGTGATTTATTTTTCATTGTTTTCTTATTCTTCATATCTTTCTCATCATTTTTATTGTCAATTTTTCATGATAAATGTCATCGTTACTTTTACTGACCGGTTCTTCATTATACTATTTCTTCTTCCTCTTTCTCATCAGCTTACTCACATTCTTCCACTGAATAATCATTTAAAACCTTTTTTTAGACTACCACACAACTTGTTAACCTATCAAACTCTAATACCAAAATCATTGCCTCTTATCTCGTAAAATTTGTGCAATTTTACGGACCAGCTTAGTCACTACATGCACCCAGTTATTGATACTGTCATCTGTATACTTACTCGGTTTTAGATCCACACGTATTGAAACTTTTCAAACCAAAATCCTTAATACTACAAAATTGCAAATTACAAAGTTTAAATATTTATAATATTTGAACTTTTTAAAAGTTTCAATAATTAGAATATTTAAAACTTTTAAATTTTTTAGATTTGGACGCCTGATAAATCAAGCTTCCTGGTCATTCGTAGTTGGAAGCATATTAGTCTTATTTATGGTGGTTCTCAGCCATTGTCTAAAAAAATTTTAACCGATGTGGGATGTTGTAAATACACTTATTTATAAGTATTTTAATATAGAAATTTAACATAATTTCAAAAATATTAAATATTGAGTTGTCTGATCCGGATTGGTTATTTAAAAAAATCTGAATATACAAAATTCTGGAAATTTTTAAAAATGTTAATTAGTGACATGTCTAATCACTATTGGTTGTTTTAAATTCTAGGTGGACAGCTTTAGAATCTTATAACTTTTACTTTTATTTAGTATAGATTTCTTTTCTGGTGTTACATTCAATTAGTTTAAGGTGTTGAATTGACCAATGTGTTTGGTTTGTATAAGTGAGACTTATGCAGGTTGGTTTCGAATTCAAGTTTGCCTCAACCCATTCTAACCATTGTGGGACTTATGTGTGTGTGCATACACAAGTTGCCTCAACCCAAGATAGGGTGCCTCAAGTTATTCTTCTAAATTACACAAGTTCAAGTAAGTGATTAGTCCCACTTCTTCTAACCATTGTGGGGCATTCAATAATGTCCCACTTGAAGATTGGGTATGTTTAAACCATTGGCGATGTATAGAGCTGAGATTAAAGGTGTTCTAACAAGGATTATGAACAACTCAAACCAAGTCATTCAAGCTAGAATCAAGGTGGAAACAATGATTTAATCTTGATATGGAGATTGAAGATCAATGGATTTGAAGGCTTAAAGGAAGAAGAACCTGCTTTAGATGGATGAAAAGGCATCGGGTTTGCAGCAGCAGGTTAAACAAGTTGCAAAATTGAGTTTGGTTCACAAACAACCCTCTCTACATGATGCAGAAGGTCACAGGCTCAATTAACCATACGTGACAAGTCTTTAGGGTGGTTCTTCATATTCTACTTCATCTGTTTCGTCATCTCCCTGAGGCACCATTAAGCCAACAATATTGTCACCCACTCCCCTGTTGGAGTTTACTTAAGGAAGACATAGATGCAGACAAATGCGTTTGGCAGCACCTCAACGTCCGGTTAGTATTTTCGAACATTATTAATAAGAAAACATGCTTTTCATAACCTTTAAATTACATAACTAAATATAATCCAAAAATGAGCGAAGGTAGGAAGAGAGACAACAAGACTTCTCCCCGTGAAAATAATTAAACAAAGCCAATTCCGAAAAGAATATTTACTTCACTTTTTTTCTATGTTGAAACAATTAAACAAATCAATCATTCTCCCCAGGGGAGAGCCTTCGCTTCCGTGGAGAGACTGTACTTTTGTTGAAATTCCCATTTGCTAACTCAAACTTTTAACAGTCTTTCGGAGCAAACAAAAGGCTTTCAACGAAATTAAACAACACACAAGTTATATAAGAAGAGTCTTCTGGTTCAGGCTGTGCAATTGTGTCAAATGAAATCACCCGGATGAGCTTGATTTACTACCTTCTTTCTCTGGATCTTCAATCTGCGTTGGTAATAGATTCAAGAAGCTTCCTTGGTTTGTTGTTGTCCCACCAGATGCTTCATCTTCTGTTCATTTATATTCCATAATTTGGTTAGAGAGATTCAAAAATGGATCGTAATCATCTTGATTTTATATATAGCATCCAAACAGATGATTTACCAAAGAGGGATTTAATCGATGGCCGCTTTGGCTTGTTGCTCTTCTTCTTTATCTCAGCTGCACAATTAAAACAGATTACAAATGCAGCAGACAAGCCATATTAATCACAAGGCAATCTAGTTATGTATTCTTCTTCAACAAAGGAAGGGGGTTAAGTGAATACCTATCCCTGGTAATTGGTCATCATTTACGATTTCTACGTTCTTGTAAGTATAACCAACGAAGTTAATGTCCTTGGATGAGAGCATCTGGAGAAGAAAAAAGAAAGCCAAACTCATGTTATGAAAGCCCAAGACAACAACACAAAATATAACTTCAGAGGCTTCCTTATGGTTCATGACACACATTCTAATGACAGATTATTATTTATCTGAGCTCTTTGTTGCATGTAATCTTTTAAGCTATGTCTATAATATTACCACAATACAATATATTTCGAGGAATCCACTTATAGACAAATTTTGAAGTATTGTTACTCATCTACTAGATAAAAAAACTAGATAAGCTGGTTAAATCTGATGGTACATGATGCCAAAAAGTCAGGGGTTATGCTGTACCTTTCTCCATGGACCTGACCTTGCTGACTTTGGAACTTGCTTGTCAGCCTGTTCCGGAAGGAATCAAAAGAAGAGTATTATACATTATTCCTTATCAGGAGCATACAAATCATCTGTGGCACCAATATTTCAGTATATACATCATGACACATCATTGGTGGCAAATATTGCACCAATGTTTCAATAGCTATACCAATGTATTACCTCTTCAAATTTCTCAAAATTTTGGGTGTCCAACTCATCATTGACTTGGGGAATAAAGGCAGCTTTCATTTGGTACAATTTTCCCCATTCTGTACCTCTGAACCAAGGGTGATTCTGAAAGAAACCAGTCAAACTTTTATTAGGATTTCTCACAATAATCTTAGATAAGGTTGGAAATTCAAAGTTGAACAAAGCACACAACACCTTAATTTCATCTGCTCCTTTTGTTCCAAGCCTTAGCTCAACATTGCATAAAAGCCTACAAATAAGATCCTTGGCTTCTACTGATAGTCTAACCTCATCTGGGAATTTCAAGTAATTTCTCCAATTTACTATCTGCATAAGGGTGAACATATTGAGAAAAGGTAAATTTCCACATTAGAAATAGAATTACCAAAGAGATACAGAAAGACTAAAATGAACGTAAGAGTTGATATCACCAGTGTGCCTCCAATAAATGAAAGGTACACAGAGCAAAGGATCTTACCTTCCTACAAGTTGTCATTGGATCATCTGAATAAAATGGCGGAAACCCCACAAGCATTTCATACATGATGGCGCCAAGAGACCACCTATAAAAATGCTCTCAATATTATTCATCCATATTAATTATTTGCACCAAAGCAACCGAAGAAAACAAATCCGAATAGGTTGGCTTCACCTACCAATCACATTCCATTCCATATCCTTTTTTCAGCAGAACTTCTGGGGCAATATAGTCCGGAGTTCCAACTGTGGAATAAGCCTGAAAGCAATAACCTAATAAATTATATCTGACAGAGATGTCTATATCAATGGAGCGAACATCTTTTCAGTGAGCGAAACACACTGAATTGTTTGGACATCTCTAAATAAAATAAAAATGATAGATAAGTGAAACTTACAAGCATCCTTCTATTTCTCTGCCAGTTTAGTAGTTGCTCTTGTTGGGTACGTCTTGTCGCCACAGGGCGACCATCACTTTGTAAAGCCCCACTAACGTTTCTAGCAACTGTGAAGTCTTTCTCCTGAAGATTACTACAGTCTAATGGTTTACATAATCCAAAATCTGACAATTTCATGTGGCCGTCTTTGTCAAGCAGCAGATTATCAGGCTTGATATCTCTGTATCACATTGGAGAAAAAAATGACGTTAACAACAAAATAACAAAGTGAGCTACAAATAAATCACATGAATGGACCTAACAGCCAATGACAATTAACAAAAGGAGCTACAACTATCCTGCTTCACTGACCTGTGGATATAGTTGTGCTTATGAATAGACTCAATAGCCAGGACAGTTTCCCCAATATAAAACCTGGCCTCATCTTCAGTAAGGGTGTCTTTCCTCATAAGTAAAGTCATCATGTCCCCACCAGGTAGATACTCCATTATGAGATATAAGGACTCTTCATCTTGAAAAGAACAATACAATTTGACAATGCAATTGCTGTCAACTTCTGCAAGTAGATTTCTCTCTGCTTTTACATGTTCCACCTGAAAACCATATTCCAAAAATACATCAACAAACCAAACTAATGTCAGTCGAAAGCCAGCTGGAGGTGATTCGATACCTGGCCTCTGCGAAGCATCTCAGATTTTTTGAGCTTCTTCATTGCATAAACATTGCCTGTTCCCTTCTCTCTACATATCCTCACCTGCAAAGAGAGAGAGATTAAAGTTAGCATGAAATACTTAACAGGCTGCAGTCCAAAAAATGCGATAAGAACTTTCAAGATGATGTCTGTAGATACATGCCAATTAAAGGCTGTGAAACGAAAATCTGAGCTATAAAAAGATACGAAGCAATGGTACCTCTCCGAATGCACCCTTCCCAATCATTGTCAATGGCTCGAAGTCATCAGCTCCCATTTTATGCCTCTGACGGCGCATGTATTCAGTTTCCTTCATCTCCAAATCCTTTAGCAAGTTGTTCTGCTCTTCCTCAGAGACTTCTGCAGCAGCTAATTTCTTTTCTAGCATTTTGCGTCTGCATGAAAAATGTAATTACCAGGAGATGAGCTAAGGATACGGATTGAAGTTATTTTACGCAAAAAGATGCATGTAATGAAACCATACCGCTCCTTTCTTTCTTGCAGACTCTGCATTTGCATTTTGTAATGGTTTTCAATATACAGTTTAGCAGCAGCAGCCTTCTCCTTGGTTACATTTGAAAGTGCTTCATCACCTCCAGCTGTTTTGGGTCCTTCCTTTACATTACTTGTGGCGGTCTCCTTCTTTTTAGAGGATTTCACTTTGTCTTTAGATTTTAACTTAGTCAGCCAAGCTTTGGCAGTCTCCATTTCTCTCCCCCTTTAGCTTCCCCCTTCCAAACTAGATATTTAGTTATGTACAAGCGCAAAGCACAAGTCCCACTCCAATTATGTATTATCAGTTTTCATATGTCATGCACCTAGTGATTAGATTTTCACACCTGCAACATGATGACATTTATATTAGTTAACACTGACTCCAACAGAAAAATGTGTGAAAGTAATAAGAATGATCCAATCCAACAGCTTTGTAAAGTCATAACAAAGGTAGTGAAGTTGGTATCGCAAACTAACCTAAAAGCTGAAAACTTTATCTCACACACTAATCCTTAAACCCAGAAATCAAAGACATATCTGAATCTAAAACGACAGAATTCTCCATAGACAGTAAGTCAATTTCACGATCAAATTCAAAGTAGAAGAGAAACCTCTAATAGATCTGAAGAAGAAATGCCAAAATGCATACCAAAATTGGGGGATAATAAGAAATCAAACAAGAAACCCTAGTTTTGAGTCAGCGAGAATGAATGCACCAAACCACCTCCTAAAATCAACAAAGGAAAAAAATAAAAGCTCGATCTCAATCCTAAAGGAAGAAGCTTTGTAAAGGAGAAGAAGAAGAAGCGTTAGATTAGGGAATTGAAAAGAACAAGAACATGGTGAGACAAAACGCAGACACAAAGACAGAGACCCGTAATTAGTGGTAGTGAGAGAAGAAGAAACAAAGATTAATAAATTAAAGAAAAAAAAAAAAAAAGGGAAAGAAAGAGGAGAACTAAGAAGAAGAAGACCTCGATTCTTGGGATTCGATTCCTCAATTCTTGCTCTTGTTTTTGTTTTCAAATTTGAAGATCGTAAGAAGAATGAAAAAAAGTTTGAATCTTTATAATAATCTCTCTCTTTCTTTCGATTGCAAAAGAGACTATTCAGGAACAGAAACTACTCTTCTTCTTCTTCTCAGTTGTTTTTTATGTTTTCTCTTCTCTCTTCTTTGAGAGCAAATTTAATAGTAAAAAAATCTTTGGGGGAGGTTATAACTATTAACTAGTACTGATTAATAGTTTTCTTTTTAGTTTCTAAAGTTGATTTACCGTAAATTAAGGATTTATTGGTTAATTGGTTCTTTTATACCAAAATAAAATGATTTGAAATAGCAAAAGGAAAAAAAATATATTAAAAGAGAGAGAGGCTTTATTATAACCGCGTGGACCCCACCACGGGAAATATGTTCGATGGCAATGTCAAAAGCCAAAGAATAAATGTCAAACTTATTGATATTTATTTTTTCTTTTCTAAAATAAATAAATTGATGAGACAATAAGTAAAAGCTGAGTTATTATTATGATTTTCTCACAAGACTTTTTGCCCAAAAGAAAGAAAAAAAATGACCTTGCTAGTGTTTTGTTGGCACATCTTAAGTCCAACATCATACTATTATAGTATTATTATTATTATTATTATCTTTTCCTTTTGTAAAATATTTTGTGATTTTTTTGGAAGGTTCAATATGATAATATTCCTTGTTTATACTCAATCAATAATTTTTTTAAAAAGTTAATTACTAGATAGGGACTTATTTGAGGGGTGTTTACAAGTTTTGCCATTTGTCCAAAAAACTTTAAAAAATGCCATTTTTTATATTTAAAACACACAAATTTATACATGATGTTTGGATTTATTAGGTTCCAGTTTTTTTTAAGGTATAGTTTTTGTTATGAAGTATGTGTTTTATAAAAAAAATCTGAAATATTTCATATTTAAAAATGGCAAAAATGGCAAAATTATAAATTATTGAGACAAATGGCAAAAACAAAAGAGTTGGCCCAATAAATGGCATTTTGTGTAAGAATTCGTTTTTTTTTTGTAGCTAATTTTCCCTTTTAAAGATTCTTACCAAACATCTAGCGATGATTTTTTTTTGGTTTATTAAAGTCATGTAGCAAATGTTATTGTGCATATTAGATTTAAAATAAATAGAAAACCATAACGTTGATAAAAATGAAAGTTTTAGGTCAGATGCGTATTCATTTCACACTTCACAGGTAGTTGGGGTCTTCTTTGCCATTGTGGGAGAACAACGACGATCTTGTAGGAGTTTAAAAACCGTTTGTAATTTATATACTCATCTAAGTAAGTCATTGTTAGTTTGTTTAATGGATTAGTCGTTATTAGCTTTGTTACTGTTCCATTTTTTGCTTTGGACATAACCTTACGATTTCTTCCAACAACGACAACGTCGCTCCGGTGTCAAAACCAAACTAAGTTTTAGACTAGACACTACGCATTCTATTTACATTTATTATCATATTTATAGTTCCTTCTTCATTACTTTGAAGGTTTTTCACTTTTTCTAATGGCAGTACAATATTGTGAGAGAGATCACAAAATCAATTTTGAACTCCTGTTTTTGACTATTTGTAAGTAATCCTTCAAAAAATGTACCGAGTCCTTTTAAAAAAAATTGATAAACTACATGCTAATTTTCAATTAAAAACCCTTAAACCATAACAAATAAAAAGAATTTGCAGTTTTTGTATCGATCTTTACTTTAACGAGTTTTCTCTGCCAAATCATACAAACATTAATAAGAATGTAAAGAAAGAACAATAGTTATAAAAAAAAAAAACAACGTTAATAATAAATGTTTGCTAAAATAATGAAAATTTCTTGGTTGTAATGTCCGTGTCCGTGTACTGTGTTGTGTGGCTTCATCACTCCATATCTCTAAGGCTGTCACTAGTCAACCATAGCTTCTTCTGGACAATGAATACAACATTGTCTGAATCTTGATCTGAATCTGAATCTGTCTTGGCCCCTACTTCCTCCCAATGCAAAGCCTTTAGATACTTCTTCACTAAATCCACCACTCTTTGTTTATCCCTTATGATTACAAACCCGCTCGGGCGCAGTATTCTATCCATCTCCAGTAACAAATCCACTTCACTACACCCTTTTTTATGGATATCTGATAGAATGTCCCAAGCATGGAGGAGATCATATGTCCTTGGATATGTCGAGAATGCTTCACACCTGTGGAATGTTGAAACCGAATAATTAAAACCACAAAACATGCTAAAGATTTCAGATTTGGTGTAGACGCAATGTGTCATTTTGATTTTAAACTGACCAGCTATGAATGGCCCCCATCAAACCTCTGTCATATATCAGTTTAAGTGTGTTAGGTCCGTCCTCAGGAACAACATTCATTACCCAGACATCTTTTTCTTTCAGAGCAGCAGCAAAGGATCCCATGCTCGCTTTCATGTCCATTATGTTTCTCACTGTATCTGATTCGGTTCTAGGACTCAATAGATCCCAATAAGTATCCACTCTCTGCCTCCAAAGTTCCTGTACAAATAAGTAACATAATGATGTGAGTGACTAATTAGCCCATGTTCTTAGTTTGTCAGTTGCAAGTTTAAACAGAACTTATGAGTTTCTATATACCGTGTCCTTCTCAAACATGCCAGTTGAATATCCAAAATCAGCAAGCCTAGGAGGAGGAGAAGTTAACCGAGCCGGCCATGGAGCTAATCCACTTCCCTTGGCTTTGTGGTCATCTAAGGTAAAGCCAAAGAAGTTTTCAGTTTGCTATCACAAACTTAATTTAGGAAATATATTAAAAAAGTGAGCAGAAGCTTGAAAACTTACGGTCACTGTAAGGAGTGATGCAGGCTTCCATGTTCACGCCCCACACAGCATCAGGGTCACTATCAGAACGGCAAAGAGGAGGTTGAGTTCCAGGTTCTCTTTCCAGATAACAATCATTTGTCATAGGTTTCTGCCAAATAACAGTTTGGTTCCTTTTTGCTGCTATCTTCCAACACATACGCTCTACAAGAGCACTCATTTCTCTCCAGATTTTGAGGTCCTCTTCATCTTGTGCATATGCTTCTGGAGATGAATATGCAAAATAACCACCAGGCCTGAGTACTCTGTCTAGCTCCAAGAGAAGAATCCCATCCCTTTGAAGCCAATCGATTCTGCAACGTGAACAGTGAGAAAGTTCAAAAGATCTGCTTGGGTATGGGAGCCTCTTTGTCCCTAACACACCAAGGGAGGCTGGAATCCCTCTCTCAAGAGCAAATTGGATTTGGTTCTGATGAACATCATTTGGAGCCAATGACATTGTGAGGATATCCAATGATAGAAGATAACCACCAAAGCTCGCAACACCACAACCAACATCAAAAACTGTCCTTAGCTTTCCACCGTTGTTCAAAACGTTGTTCGGATAGTTAAGCATCTGAAATTTCGAGGATAAAATCAGTGAATGAAGAATAACATATAGATCATTTGTACAAAACCCAAGTAACTGCCTTACATTAGCCATTGATGCAATATACTTATCAGCCCCATAGTGAAAATGTGTGCCTCCACCTGGGAAGTTAATCTTGTCTCCTTTGACAACCATCCAATTTTGGTCAGACTTCTCATGTGCAAGATGAGTATGGGGTATGTTCACTTTCCACACTTCGTCTCTGCTTTTTGGCCACTTAATAGGAACCTAAAACATATTGGAAGAGAAAACAGTTATGTCAAGACTCTGATCATTCATATCAAATAGAACTGAAACAATATACCCCACCTTATATCCATTAGGAGGAGGAATCAAGCAATTGAATCGTCTTTCAGCAGGAGGACAATGACGTTCATAATGCTCCATCAAAGACAAATCAAGCTTCAGTCTCATTTGGTATATGAGATTCCTGTCTAAGCAAGGAATAAGCTCTGAGTGCCGATCATCGCACACCTTGGAAGAGAGAAAAAAACAAAGCACAACAATAATATTAACAACTTGAACCTAGAACCATCAATACAGAAGAAAAAGAAATGAGAAAATTGGTAAAAAGACTCACAGGAAAGCTTCTCGGAGTGAAACCATCTTCAAGACTAAACGAGCTTGAAGTGTCGTCCTGTTTGATCTCATCATCATCACCACCCAAGCCTAGTTTTCTCCCATATTCAATAGCTGATGCTCTATGATCAGAGGAGCCATAGAAGAGATAAACGAAAACAAGGACTACAGCTGCAATGCAGACCAAAGCAATCACCTTCTTCTTTTGCCCTCCATCAGATCTTCCCCTCATCGCCTTTTTCTTTGAGATAAAGCCAAACGGAGATCCAATGTTCCGACTCAAAGGATGCAGACTACTACTAGTAATTGAAGACTCCAGTACTGCAAAGGAATTGATAATATTTCACCAGTTGCAAAAGTTTCGAATCTGTTCCATGTAAAAAAAATAGACAATGATCAGTATACGTAACCATGATTAAAATTCTAGAAACTAAGGGGACAGACATGTCAAAAACAAAAAAATGATCATAAAACATAAAACACATACATATACCAAATTTTAACCATTCAAATACCAAAGCAACAAAAAAACAAAGAAATGTATTCTACAACTCACTTAGAATGATAGATCACTTAGAGAAACTCAAGTCTCCAACCATCAACACTACCAAAGAATAAATAAGGAAGCAAGCACTCAATAGACAAAACAGTTGATCCTCAGTGTCCTGTTGGTGTGCTTTTTATTACAAACTATTTGGTCCGAATCTGTTCCACTAGGAGGAATATACTACAAATATTTCCTAGAATAAGAACAGATCTGGTGTGAGAAACACAGAAGTGCTATGAAACAGAAACGGATCGATTCATAAACACGTTATCCACTGGTATCAATTCAAAATTCAAACCATAATAAAAATGACCCAGATGATCAAAAGTGACAAAAGAGTGACTTACACAATTTACCCAAGAAGGTTCGAAAGAGACAAATCACAGATCGAGGCAGTGTATTAAAATCGATAAAGAAGGAGATTGTCAGATTGAGAGAGACTCGGATCTGAAAGAGATTTGGGTTCTCTCTATCTTCTAAATTAGGAAAGAAAGAGACCAACTTGTGTCTTCGTGTCAAATAAAGAATGAAGGCAGCAAGCGACACTGCAAGTGAACGAGAGAGAGAGAGGACGATCGGTGGAGGTCGTTATTTTCTTCATCGGTTTATAATAAATATGTAAAATATTATTTTGTCGGCGTTCTCTAAACTCTTTCTCATGTGTGGGAAAATTATTTATTTGTTTGTATTGCACCCTTTTTTTCTTTCATATTTGCAAATTCAAGCCAACTAACCCAATGTAGTAGATAAAGTATAAATATGATTGTTATGAGAATAATGAAGCCAAGGTAACCTATGGAGTTGCCACTTCAAGGTATTCTCTTTCTTGGAAACAACCTTTTTTTTTTGTTCTTGCACTAAAGAAATCCCTAACTAGCTTATTTCCTCTTATTATCTATCATGTTAAGCTCTTTTTTTTGTTGTTAACAACTCTTGTTAAGCTCTAAGAGCAAAAGAATCCACTAAACCCTTTTCTATTTTAGTGTCTTACTTGAAATGCAATCTAATTTTATTCTACTAAATTATACAGTCTATATGTTCAAAGATAAGTGTAGTGGTCCTATCTCTATACCTTTTTCTTTTAACCTAAATATAATCCATGTTCGAGACCTGGTTTTATAGATTGTTCTAAATGCCATCAACACACTTTTGTACGAATTTTTCTAAAATAAGATTTTTTTTTTCTATTTCCCTACAAATTTGAACTAAGGAAAAAAAAAGCTTGTAAACATTGAAGAAAATAAACTCTGATCAAACTTGTGACACACAAAGAGACAAACATATATGAACTTGTCATAGAGGAGATATATAATATGATGGTCCTTCTTATTCAAACACGGTATAGCTTAATGACCTGATCAATGTTGGCACGGCAAACAGGACAACCCATTTTCTTGCTTTTAATCTCTTTCAAGCAAGAAGAAACGCATCCAGCAACATGTCCACACGGCACACACACTGCTTCAGATGATGCATTCCACAGAAATCACACACAATCTATCTTCTTTAGTACCCTCACTGTTTATAGAAGGAGTGAGATGTGGACAGGATTCATAGCAGGATGAATGAGCATTGGCGGCATCTCACTCATTGCAGTCTGAGGTGAAGCAGAGGTTGTTTGCATAAACATTGGTTGTATAAACATTACCACCTACAGGCAGATTAAATTATATAGGGTGTAGTTGTTACTCACAGAGATGGTTTCGGAGCATGTCTATCACCATTTATTGCTCCGGATTCAGAGGATCTTTGGGTTGTTGATGGGGTGATATAAGAGACTTTGAGCTTAGACTTTGTTAAAATCTTTCCACTTCCCTTGGTGAACTAGACAAAAGGATGGCACCATTTAATGTCAATTTGTTTCCTCAAAAATGCTGAACCAAATGGGGGATTTCTTACTGTGTCTTGTGGTAGTTCATCCACATCAGTATGTGGAGGTGCAATGGTACTTTGCAGGAGATATTTGTCTTTCACTGCATGTCTGGAGGATACTCTAGTTGCGGTTGTTGAGTAACTAAATTTTTTTGAAGATGTTAATAATCGCAATGTTCAAGTTTTTTAACTGCCAATGAATGAAGAGAAGAGAGTAATGAAGAGTCATTGTACCACTAATGATGCAATAGTCAGTTTGTGGAGAAAAGATCTCATATTTGATAGATGTGAAGGGACTTGAGTAATATATATAGGGTTAGAGTCTCTCCACTCATTGCCAATTGGTTTTGAGTTAGAAGCCCATAACAAACCCTAATCTAACATGGTATTAGAACCTACACACGCTGGCCCGTTAATTAGTCCGGCCCGGATAGAGGCTCGATCACCCCATTAATTGATGGCCCAAAGGAAGACCCAATTCCATCGAGATAGCTAAAAAAAGGAGCATTATCTCGAGGGGACGTGATGGATTCTGTCGAGATTAATGGCTAGAAGAGCCATCATCTCGAAGGAGCGTGTGGAGAAAAGATCCCATATCTGATAGATGTGAAGGGACTTGAGTAATATATATATATATATATATAGGGTTAGGATCTCTCCACTCATTGCCAATTGGTTTTGAGTTGGAAGCCCATAACAAACCCTAATCTAACATGGTATGAGAGCCTACACACGCTGGCCCGTTAATTAGTCCGGACCGGATAGAGGCTCGATCACCCCATTAATTGATGGCCCAAAGGAAGACCTAATTCCATCGAGATAGCTAAAAAAAAGAGCATTATCTCGAGGGGGCGTGATAGATTTTGTCGAGATTAATGGCTAGAAGAGCCATCATCTCGAGGGGGCGTGTGGAGAAAAGATCCCACATCTGATAGATGTGAAGGGACTTGAGTAATATATATATATATATATATAGGGTTAAGGTCTCTCAACTCATTGCCAATTGGTTTTGAGTTGGAAGCCCATAACAAACCCTAATCTACCGGTTGACTTACACAGTACTCGTGGAGCTGTTGTTTTGACCTGTTTCGGTGAAGCAAAGGATGATGTCATTGTACCACAGGAAGAAAGCATGTGATTGAAGGTTGGTCATGTGATTGAAGGTTGGTTGGTGGTTAATTAGATGGAGAATTATATAAGCAACATAGTGCTCAGTTTTATTGGCAACTTTGAGATCACAGTAGCTTTCAATTTCAAACTCGAGTTCCACTGTAACAATAATAATATTCTTAATAGACAAGAGAATTAACCCTCAACATTTTACGTAATCTAAAAGTCAGATCAGAACCCCAAAGCTCCTTTGATGTTGGTGTAAAACAAAAAGGAAAGCAGTGAATGATTTCACAATTTCGCAATCTCTAAGAGAACAAAAAAAAAATGATGGACAACACACAACAAATTGTTAACCGAGTTCACCACTAGTCTTGTGATATTTTATTTTGTTAAACAGACTCAAAGATCAACAAACAAAAAAGAAAACTTTCTCTAGAAATAACACTCCTCTGTGTAAGTATGCACTTGGGCTCTAGAACTCAATGTCAGCTGTCGTTTCGGCCCTTTAAAGCCCAATGCCAAACCCAACAACAAACTCCACCTTTCGGCCAGTATATCCCACAACCAACGACATCATCTGTTTCGACCACTGCCGCACGTTCTCCGACGGCTACCTCCTGCAACCACACGTTCTTTCTTCTCTACCGACTAGTCTCATCGTCTTCTTCGGACTGTCATCTTTTCCGATGAATCGGAACACCATTCATTCATCTCCAGGTAATCTCTCTTTTGCGTTTTGTTTCCACAGTTAGTGATTACTGATTAGGTTCTTCTAACTCAACTACTCAAGGTTTTAATTTGAAAACTCTCTTAAAAAGCAAGGGAATCCACTTTACCGGTTTCTATTTTAATGTTTTACTTGAAATGCAACCTAATTTAGAAATTATTACACAGTATGATAAATGAAGATAAGCGTATTGCAGTATTGATCCTATATCTTTAACCTAAATGATCCATGTTCGAAACCTGATTAGATTCTTCTAAACGCCATCTACACTTGTATACGAATTATTCTAAATAAGAAATTTCTTTCTATTTCCCTACAAATTTGGAATAAGAAAACACATTATTTAGAAAAATGTAACACTGAAGAAAAAAAAACTCTGACCAAACTTTGTTAACACAGAAAGAAACAAACATAAGTCGTGTCCACTATATTCCGACTTGTTTGACTTCATTACAAACTTAAAAAAAAAAATGGCGATCATAAAAAAAAAAAAAAAGATAGTTTCAATATCTTTAAGCCGATGACATATAGACATATTGCCCATTTTATTCAAAGACGGTACAGCTTAATGACCTGATCAATGTTGGCACGACAAACAGGACATCCCAATTTCTTGTTTTTAATCTCTTTCAAGCAAGAAACGCATCCAGCAACATGTCCACACGGCACACACGCTGCTTCATATGATGCATCCACACAAATCACACACAATCCATCTTCTTTAGTACCCTCACTGTTTGCAGAAGGGAGTGAGATGTCGACAGGAGTCATAGCAGGATGGTTGAGCTTTGGCATCTCATTCATTGCAGACTGAGGTGGAGCAGAGGTTGTTTCAAATGTTTGCAGAAACATTGGTGGATTCATTGGCTGTATAAATTTCAAATCAGTATTCAAAAGTTTAAATGAGTCAGAGAGACACACAAACAGCATATCTCTTTCACTCTAAAGCTGTATGTATATATGTCTTATGTACCTGTGGAGTTCCTCTACATGCCTCACAAAACCACTTCAGTTGTTTCTTGTCGCCTTTTCTCTCAGCTGCCAGACGCATTTCTGAAAAGAAAAAAATGAGATCAAACAAAGGAAATTCATGGTTTTAATCTCTAAGAGAGAATTAGGGTTAAGAGGGAGCTAAGCATTCCTATCCTTCTTAATTCACAAGCAATAAAAGAGGTTCATAACATTTTTATGGTTACTACTGAATCTTAAAGAATTGTGTACACTTACGCCTATTGACTCGAGCCCAACGCCGCGCCTGAGAAACGAATGCGCCTTCTAGTCTCTGACTTTTGCCACTTAGATCTATCCATGATAACAAAGTTCAATCAATGAAGGAACAAAACAGATTCCTTTTAAAAATGGAAAGTGACAGGAAATTACTTGTGGAGTTTTTAACAATCATCACTGAAGGATCATCAGACTGTGATGATGGTTTTGGTTCATCCAAATTGGCTTTCCACAAAGGCATCTCCATCCTCGGTTGTGCATCCTAATTGTCAAAACAGAGTTTCATTAGTATAGAAAATCTCAACAAATATTGAAGAAACTCTTGCAAGAGAAATGATGAATTTGTAGTACCTTTAGACTATCATACACAGCCAACTCCAACTTGAAAGGCTTTGCAGGGTTTCGCGAACCAGTTGGTACGACAACTACCCATCTACGGAAACACATATTCTAAATAAGATTCATATTCATGTTCAACAAAAAGAAACATAAGAAAGAAATGGTGTAGTTAAGTAGGATACTCACACTCTTCTTGAAAAAAAGTCAGGAGCAAAGAATTCAAGAAAGCTTGGGCCATAAAATTCACGCATCCAACCAGAGAACAAGCAGCTGTGATTCTACAGAAACAATAGTTTAAAAGTTATATACCTCATGACACTCAATTTGATGTTGCATAAAATGTCAAATAAGCGTTACAAGCATACCTCGATGGCACGTACAACACTGCTATGACCTTCAGCTCTAGCAACCTCAAGAGCTGTCTGAATATTATCATCCAAAACCAGTGGATTTGCTGCCCATACAAAAAACAGATATGCAAGTATAAGTGCATTAAACAATATCATAGATATACTTTTCAATCATCAAATTGGTATCAATGCCAAAACTTACCACCGTGAGACAGAAGTAACTTAACAGTGTTTACGAGACCTCTTTTTGCAGCATGGTGCAGAGGAGTCCCACTATTGCTACCTGATACCAAGAAAAGAAAAAAAAATGTCCACATTCATATAAGCACAAACACTGCAAAAAAATAAGAAAGAGGCAAATGAGAAATAAGATTATTGATGATAATGACAATACCAGATCGATAAGCATTGACATTAGAACCCAACTGAAGCAGAGTTTTAGCTACATCATATAGATCTTCATTCATACAAGCTGAGATTAATGGTGTTCTCCCTAACTTATCCACCCACTGCATCCAAAACCAAAAGTGAAGAAAATTCAGAAAACAACAACACTAAGAGGATCATTTCTAGAGAATTTCAACACAAAAAAAAAAGATGGAGTAGAGAGGAAGAAATTAAAGACCTCGAGTCCTGCACCTTCACGGCGAAGGGATTTGATGGCTTCGACGTCGTTGTAACCCACTTGCTGAAACAGAAGCTCTTCCTTACACTGTGATTGTTGTTGCCCCATTAAAATGAATTGAACTTAGAAGAAGAGGGAAATAAAGATCTTGTTCTTGTATGTAGAAGAAGAAAAGTTATTGTATTGGTTTAGTGAAACAACTTAAAAGCTGTTGTATATATATAGAGGAAGAAAGTTATTGCATTGAGTGTTACTACATGAAACTGAGAAACGAATAACAAAGAAACGAACAAGAAAACACACGGCAACATCCAGGAATAATATACATAATTGCTTCAATAAGACAACAAACAAATTGGAGAGAGTTGTTCAAGAACAACGAAGTGTCGGAGAAAGTGGGGAATTGACCCGGTTAATAGAAAAACAAAAGGTTTAGGACTTTGGAGTTGACTCAAGAAAATCATAGAGTATTATTTTTAATTTTAATGTGTTCACATCATCAAAAATTAATTCTTAAAAACTAAATGTCTCAAACGTTTTTCATAAATAATTTTATTATTAGTGTAATTTAAGTGTTTAAAAGAGGAGATGCTAATATCTATAGGAATACATTTTTTTTTTGGTCGAATCTATAGGAATACATCATACATTTACAAAGAGAATGAGTGTCTAAACTTTATCAATAGAGGTGATCTTTTAGTTTATTTATGTATTTGTCATTAGGATCAGGAGTTAGGACTAGACTAGAGGTGTCAATTGGGCATTAAGCCCGCGGGCATAGTCCATTAAGTAATATTGCGGAGTGGACATGGACCTTGTATTTGAAGCCCAAAAGTTAGCGGACATAGCGGACTCAATCCGTTTGGTCAGAGTCGTGCCTAGAGGTTTAGAGGCCATAGGCAAAAAAAAAAATTAAAAAATCAGATTTGAAATAATTTATAAAAATATAACACTTCTAATATTTCATAATAATTTTATAATCAAAGGTATACAATAATCTTTCATAAAAAGTTCAAAAAAATAGGTAGACATAGTATTGTGTCGCTATCAACAACAAAAAATTGTTTCGGTGATTATATGAATTTTAAATAAACTATGGTGTAAAAATGTGATATCTAATTAGTACTATAAGAAAATATTAATATGCAGAGATCCTAACTTGTCCGTGTATTTAGACTTTAGAGATCCTACATATTGCAGTATTGGCATTGCTCTATATTCACTATATTTCCTTATTACATATATAAATTTCCATAACCTTACTTTGATACATGCATGAAAAACACTAATTGACAAAAATATGGCTTCTTAAACTTTCTACAAAATTAGAGGCCGGAGGCAAGTGTTTCTTTTTCCACCATGTAGGCACGGCTCTGCGTTTGGTCCGCGGTTTTGGTGGGCATGTCCGTCGCGGGTTTGCTGGTTTGCGGGCGACCCGAAGAGCGATGGAAGGTTCTTCATCTTCATCTTCGTTATTCTCCAAATCGGACGGTGAACTGGAGGATGCTCGATCAGATGCTAATGAGACTCGTTCTTTGCAACGAATCCAAGCTTGAGTCACTAGTCTCTAACCTCCTTCTTCTTTAAGAGTTCTCGGCTAGCCTTTGACAGAGGAGGAAATTCACGGAGAACAGGGGAGATCCATGTCAGTTCACAAGCGGTGGTGGCGAGAGCTCCGTCTCTGCTTCTGTTAAACTTGAATGGTATCGACATAATGATTGTTCACCGCATATCAATCTCGGTACAGTTTTGAATCTTTTTGGCTTAAAACTTCAATTGAATCAGCTTCAAAATTAAGAGATTTCTTCATCAATTCCATAAATGGTAGAAACTCTTTTTTTGTTACATCGTTATTGTAAGTTTGTGAACTTGGTGAANTTTCCATAACCTTACTTTGATACATGCATGAAAAACACTAATTGACAAAAATATGGCTTCTTAAACTTTCTACAAAATTAGAGGCCGGAGGCAAGTGTTTCTTTTTCCACCATGTAGGCACGGCTCTGCGTTTGGTCCGCGGTTTTGGTGGGCATGTCCGTCGCGGGTTTGCTGGTTTGCGGGCGACCCGAAGAGCGATGGAAGGTTCTTCATCTTCATCTTCGTTATTCTCCAAATCGGACGGTGAACTGGAGGATGCTCGATCAGATGCTAATGAGACTCGTTCTTTGCAACGAATCCAAGCTTGAGTCACTAGTCTCTAACCTCCTTCTTCTTTAAGAGTTCTCGGCTAGCCTTTGACAGAGGAGGAAATTCACGGAGAACAGGGGAGATCCATGTCAGTTCACAAGCGGTGGTGGCGAGAGCTCCGTCTCTGCTTCTGTTAAACTTGAATGGTATCGACATAATGATTGTTCACCGCATATCAATCTCGGTACAGTTTTGAATCTTTTTGGCTTAAAACTTCAATTGAATCAGCTTCAAAATTAAGAGATTTCTTCATCAATTCCATAAATGGTAGAAACTCTTTTTTTGTTACATCGTTATTGTAAGTTTGTGAACTTGGTGAAAATTACGAATCCATGTATCCTCAGTTTAAGAATTGAGCTTTGAAACTTTGGGGTAACTTATGTGTTTGGTCTCCTCTAAAGCTTCTTCAAAACTTTGAGATTTGTAAATTTGTGAACTTGATGATTCTCTATCTCACAGGTTTCTGTTTGCTTGCAGTGTGCCAAGCTCAATCTTGTCATTATCAATAAGTTTTTTTTTCCTTTCTCTACTTGTTTTGCTATATTGATGTTAATCCGTAGAAGGAGTCTCAATGTTCTCGGACATTACAATATTCAAATGCATAATTGTTACGTGGTTGCATATTTGTTGTTCACGGCATAGGTACAGACCATATGGAGCTTGGTGGAGGAGAAGAAGAGATGCCTGCGGGCATGCCCGTTTGTCCGCAAAACTAAGCGGAGCGGACATGGGCATTGTTACGTCGCCTGATGCCCGTGGCAGACCTGTCCGCGGCGGATCACTGAAAAGATGAGACTGTCACGGTCAGTCTGTTTGGGTGCGGGCATGCCCGTTTGACATCCCTAGACTAGACCTGTTAGAGCATCTCCATTAGTTATATTTGATGGGTGTCTAAATTTTTTTTATAATTAATTATAATTTTATTTAATCGTTAGTGTCTTAAATCTATCAAAACTGTCTTAAATGTCTACTTATAGACATTTTTGTTCACTTTTGGACACTCTAAAAGCATTTTAGTTAAATAATATTAAAACTAATTATAAGAATATAATTGGACATTCACCAATAAAATTACCAATAGAGATGGTCTTCTATGGCAATAAGGAGAAGAAGAGAAAAATATTTAAAAAATCTTTAAATAATTTAAACTTACAAAAAGTCAAACTGAAGATGATTCATTAATTTAAAATTATAGACTAACAATAAATTTTAAATTATTTAAAAATAAGAAAATAGAGTTAAAAAGATATAAATGTAAAACGTACATAATTGTTTTAGATAAAAAATAAATCTATACTAATAAAAAGTAGAAGCTATACGCTCCTTAAGGCGTCCACCTAAGCTTTAAAACCACCAATAGTTATTAGACACCTCACTAATTAATATTTTTAAAAAATTTCAGAATTTTATATATTAAGAATTATTTTAAACAACTTATCAGGATTTGACATGTCATTCATTAACATTTTTTAAATTTCCAGAATTTTTAGAAAAAAGAAAAATTTTAAATTTATGGAAATAAAATAACTATGTACAATATCCCACATCGGCTAGAAAATTTTTAGACAATGGTTCAGAACCAGTATAAATAAGATTAATATGCTTCAAACAACGAATGAGCAGGAAAGCTTGATTTATCAAGCGTTCCAGTTTAAAAGTTTTATTCGGTTTGATCCGGTTTTTTATTTGATCAAATTAAAACTTTAAAAAGTATCAAAAAATATATTATAATATTTAAAATTTTTAAAAGTTTAAATATTATAAATATTGAAACTTTTAAAAGTTCTTCGCTTTTAAAAAGTTTTAAATATTATAATTTTTAAATTTTAAAAGTTTAAAATATTATAAATATTGAAACTAAAATTTTAAAATATTATAAATATTGAAACTTTTTAAAATGTTCAAATTTTCTATTTTGAAACCTTTTAAAAGTTTAAAATATTATAAATATTCACGTAATACATAAATTATCTTATTGTTCTACGTTTGTGCTTTTTATTTCTTATGAGCTGTAAAATATATTTTTACGTATGATTTTATAGATGGGTTGATATTCTTTCATTAATTTTTTATTTTTTTATCTTATTTTTTATTTTTATGAGAAAAGAAAATATTTTGTTCTTGGAGTTTGATGGGTTAACAAGTTGTGTGGTAGTCTAAAAAAAATGTTTTTCATTGGAAGAATGTGAAGAAGTTGACGAGGAAGAAGAAGAAAAAGAGTATAACAAAGAACCATTCGGTAAAAATAACGATGACAATTACCACAAAATTTGACAATGAAAATGAAAAGAAAGAATATGAAGAATAAGAAAACATTGAAAAAAAAGCACGAAAATATAGGTGGTAGCGATCAATTAAATATGAAACGAGTTAAATTCATGATGATAAAATTGTTTCATTTTTCTGGTGGTCAAAGAAATGGTTTAGAATATGTGAGGTCATCAGTTTGATTCGCCTCGCCTCGACGTCAAGTTTAATTCATAATTTTTTTTATCAGATTTGATTTTATAACACTACTGATTTCTATATTTTAAAAAATTGTGTATCTGAAATTTATGTTTTTTCCTTAATACTAATTTAATTTTTTTTATAAGGTAATATTTTATTACCGTCATCAATCATATATAATTTTCATCAAAATATATCAAATAAATCCACGCGTAGCGTGGGTTCAAAACCTAGTATAATTAAAAACACTAAGTAGAAGATAGATAACTTTTGAGAAATACGGAATTTGTATTTAATTATATTCTAAACCGATAACATGGTTAAACCAATATATTCTAAACCGATTTATCATTTAATTATATTTTAGTCACTAGAGATCATAAAAAGAGTTAAATGTAAATTATGCGTAACTTAATTAAGTATCAAGCAACTCAAATAAAGCAAAACAAAAATTATTTTGCACTCTGAGTTCATTAGCATGGCAAGCCGTCCTTCTCTAGAGCATCTCATCCATGTCCCTCTGTATGGCTTTCCCAGACTCACCAATAGCAATAGGTGGCTGTTTTCAGTCTAATCTGGGGTCAATGGTCCTTTTAAGTTTTAACAGACAAAACAAAACATCAGTCAATAAAAATATATTTTTATGCAAAAATCATCCACTAATTTGAAAATAATTAATTGATTGTATAATTTAAAATCCTTTTTCATATACTATATCTACGTATTAGATTGATTTTTTTTTTCCAGTTTTTGAAAATCGTTTGAATTTACAATCTTCTTCTTATAATATTTTTTTATATTTTAAAATACATAACTTTTTTTGTGTAGATATGTTTTTTAAAATTATTTAAAGAAATATTTTTCTTCTAATTATCTTTATTGTCAGAACAAAAAACAAACAAATATTTTTGTTTAGCATGGCAACCCGCTCTTCTCTAGAGCATCCCATCCAAGTCCCTCCGTATGACTTGCCCAGACCCGCCAATAATGGCTGTTTCCAATCCAATCTAGGGGTCAATGATATTTTTACTATACAAAACAAAACATTAATTCAACAAATATTTTTTTATGAAAAAAAAACCACTAATTTGAGAAGAATTAATTGATTGTATAATTTAAAGTCTTTTTTTCTTATACTATATACGTATTAGATTGATCTTTTACAGCTTTTAAATCTTTTAATTTATAATCTTCGTATTATAATATTTTTACATTTTAAAATACATAATTCTTTTTGTATATACAGTATATGTTTTAATAAAAATGTTTAAATATAGATTTTTCTTCTAATTATCTTTATTGTAAAAAAACAATTTGTTTAACATGACAAAATCTCTAACTAATAAAACTGACATGTGTCAAGATCAAATGAGTTATTAATTCTAAATACAATAATTTATAGAATAAGATAGAGGTTTTGCTGTTTTTTTTTTAAATCCAAAAATATAAAATATCCACGAAATATTACATGTTTAATACACCATTAAATAATATAAATAATATAAATATATTGAAATTTTACCTATGTTTTATTTGTAATTTATTTTTCTTTTGCATAAATTTTACGTTTTTTTCATAAAAAAATTATATGATTTTATCCTTTATGCTTGTCCTGCCTCCGTTAATCTTCAATTTTGGCCAGTATTGCTGCCACTTCCCTGTTGACGATTGGAACGCTAAGGAATACCTCTTCTTCTCTTAGCTAGAAGATTAGTGGCTCTCTTGATTCCAAAAACAATGGTATCGGTCAATGTATGACATCTCTGATTCTCCATAGTTTCAATGGTGTTTTCATTGAATCGTTAAAGACAAAAACAACCTTGTATATTAAAAACATCAGCTTATAAAAGTTATTTTTTGTTTGATGAGGAATTGTTAGTTGGAGCTTGAAATGGATTCTGCAGAACTAGTTGCTCCGGAGGAGTGGCCGGTCTTCTCTACGCTGCTCGATGAATTCCAGGCTCTTAGCATCTCGTTACCTCCTTTCACTATCTACAAGATCCCTCGAATACCAATGTGAAGACTGATTGTTTAGCTCATTCTTCTAGATCGCTAGTGTCAGAAACTATCTTTGTAAACAACTTTCCTTCAATTTGAGCAACCAATTAAGAAGTTTTATTTTGATCAATGTTAGATTGAAAATATATATATATATATATATATATATATATATATATATATTTTCAAAGGGAGATACTCCATATAATAAGCTTGTCGTTCAAATAATTGTTGTTTTAAACTATTTAGGACTAGCAAAAACTAATGTTTATCTTCGGTTAAACCATTAGCAAACAATAAATAATTAAGAAAAAAAGACAACTATAAATCAAGATTTGTTTCCCAACTAAGAAAAATTGTGAATCAAAACCTTGATATTTTGAAATGTATGTGTTACATAAAATTTTGAATCTAAAGTCGAAAGAAAACAATGTCTTTGTATCTGTGTATATTTTGGATGACTCGGATCTACATTAATGACATTCCAATAATGCCTTGTTGCCCAATCTATATGGCCAAATTAACTGCTATTATACAAACATGATGGCTAGCTTTCAAGAACTGCTTTTGAATCCTCTGCTTGATCAGAATTTGGTTGTGTAGGAGAAGCTGGTGGTTGAGGTTGAGTCGGTGTAGGAACTGACTCAGAAGCCGATTGACTTGATGTTGAAGCCTGATTACTATACCTCTTAAGCAACTTATCTTTTTTGCTATTCCACCATTCTTCTGCTTGATGCTCATCAAATCTCCTTTTACTGCAAAGAAACCCAATATTACACAAACATAGGTAGAGAGGGGGAGACATACGATTTGATGAAGTAATTTAAAGTACCTGAATCTAACTCTTCTAAAGATCTTTCCTCCGTTTTTGTGTAATACATAAGTAACATAAACACCAGGTTCATATTGTTCAATAAGTTCTTTGCCTCCTGCTTTAGACGGCGATGTAGCTTCTGATGACTCTGCTATGTTTGAGGGTTCTTGAGATCTCATGCTACCTCCACTGGATGATGCTTGTTCTTCTACGTTTTGATTTTGTGTGTTAGCAGAAGGGGTTGGGTCTTGTTGACCCATTCCCAAGGATGTTCTAGGTGTAGATGATTCAGATGCATCGCTCGCATTTAGATAGGCTTCGGCTTGAGAGTTCATGGATTCAAAAGCTTCACATCTAGATACTTCAGGAGGTAGTTTCTCTTTTAACTCTCTCAACTGTAATAAATAAAACAGTGATTAATTTCGTAAAGTCTCTTTGCTTGGTGTTCAAGTAAGCAATATTTTTAGAATGTTTTGTAAGGAGCTTACATGTTCAGCGACAGATTTCATGACCTCTGTTGCTGCCTTATGCTTTGAAGAATGCTTTACAGCTAATTCAGAAGCTTCTCTTGCTGTTCTCTTTAGTCTTTGGATCTCTGTACCTTGACTATCACATTTCTCTTTCAAATTTTTAATCTGAAAGTGTATATCAATCAATGTGTTAGATCCAGTACTTTACTGTTTCATAAACATGAGAAGTTTGAAATAATATTACAAACCTGGGTCTGCAGTTTTGTCATTTCTTTGTTTATAACACCGTTTGATTTCTTCAAAGTATCAATCATCCCCCTAGAAAATCCAGAACTGCGTGGAGGACTCGATCTTCTTGATGATCTTGTACTTGAGGAAGGTGTCGTCGAACTTGAGGCAACGGGTTTAAAGGCATTTTGAATTGCGCTTAGCGAGCTCGGGAATACAACATCTCTAAGTTGCTGGAGAGCTGGGACTTGTGAGGCTCTGACAATAGAAGATTCAGATCTTGATGACCTAACCTCTGAATACTTGACAGGTTCTGTTTTGGGGCACAATAAAATCTTTGACGCTCTTATATCTCTGTCTGGTCTTACTGACCCATCTAGTGACCGCGTAGGAGTTGTGGAATTTCTATTAGAAACATTCAAGTTATAACTAGATTCTCCAGCTTTAAGTTTTGCATAGCAAGCATCACATACTCGATGTGGCTTCCCTGGAGTTGGTGCTAATGCTGCTTTCAAAGCTTTCTTTGAACTACATGCATGGCAATGAACTAAACCGCAATTATAACAGTTATGTCTTTTTCTCGTAAACCCAAATGCTTGACGACAGCCAGAGCAAACTGACTGATCAGCACCTGAGACCCACTTATGGATGCAAATGCTTGATGTGAAGTTAGAGCCACATGCTATACTCTTCACATGCCTCTCTTTTAAAGCTTCAACTAATGTCGGTGTTTTTCGAGCTTCTTTGTCTCCATGTCCTAGTCTTCCATTTGAACCTTTTCCCCAAGTGAAGACTTCACTTCTAGATGTCAACACAGCAACATGATGATCCCCACAAGAGATTTCTTCAACGAATTCACCAACCAGTCGATCTTGAACCAAACAAGGCAATTTACCATCTGAAATTGAGCTACCGAGCTGACCATGTGAAGTCCCTCCCATAGTGAAAACATGTCCTGAAGTTGTGAGTGCAACTGTCAATGTATGACCACAAGCTATCTGGTGGAAGTTGTACTCAATTAGTGAAGAGACACAAGTGGGAAACAGATAAGTGTCTTTGTTTCCATGTCCTAACCTGTTTTTATCACCATCACCCCAAGTAAATAACTTTTTAGAGGGCATACTTGTACCAGTCTGACTCATAACTTCAACTATAGCTACCGTATGCCACACGCCACAAGCTACTTTCAAGGTTTTAAGGCCACCCAAAATTTTCACTTCTTTAGGGTATGAAACACTCTCTCTATCTCCATGTCCAAGAACACCAAAAGCTCCATCACCAAAGGTGAATAGTTTTCCGTTAGCAGTCGCAAGCGCAGAATGCCATGTGCCACACGCGACAGATAAGACTTGAAGTCCTTCCACAGGACCAGAGACTCTTTTCGGTATCCAGTGACTAAGATCACTACCATGTCCCAACAGCCCAACGTTGTGGATACCATCTCCCCAACTAAAAAAATCTCCAGCGGTGGACACAGCACAAGTGTGATATTCTCCACAAGCAACAAAATCTATGTTGGTAAGTGCAAGAAACTCTACAAGTTTTGGACGACTAACATCAATTTGAATACCATGTCCAAGCCTTCCTCCAGCTTCTTCTCCCCATGTAAATACTTCACCTTGTCTTGTCACAAGAGCAATGTGTCTTACGCCGCAAGCTATCTGATGAACATCAAGAACAACGTTTGATTCCAAGGGTCTTGGAATCAGTACATCTGTTTTTACGGTTCTCGTAGAGTTTACGATCCCATCATGTAATATCTCGTCGCTCCAAACTTCTCCCCAAACATAAACATCTCCTAAGGATTCTATGTCATCAGGACCAGACGTTCCACTTGAACAACTTGGTGCGCTTGAGACACTAATTCGAAAACCATCAATACTTGGTCTTAGCATGTTTCCACGTTCATATCCCACATCTGAGCTACCTAACTTTGTTGGAGAATTCTGGATTCCTAAATCAATGGATGTTCTTCCTCGTCGAGTATTGTTTGGGGTAAAATCTGATGATGCAGTAGAAGGACGACCAGTGGAGAAACAATCACTGTCATGTATCTGAAAATGAGTTACATTAGTTACAAATATTATAGGTTAGCAAATTATGGATACATATAATATACAAAAACAAAGTCACAAACAGAGATATATACGTACCTCAGGGATCTCACTTCTAGCGTGCTTATTACGGTTTTGTCTTATTAAAGACTTAAGTCCTGCAAACCAAACCTCTGTTTCAGCTTTGTCTTTGCAAATCTGTGAAGTGTAAACATGAACACATAAGATAAATTCAAGAGTATTAGAAACAATCATGTATATATTTTTTTAATATGTTATGTTGTTAACTAACCAGATCAAGAGATCTATCTCCGTTGTGATATATGAGAGAAAATGACAAGTAATCCTTTTCTGGGCGTAGATATCTCCGAAAAACAGCCTAAAAATAGTGAGTTCCATGATGAAAATAAGTTTTTATTGATGGAAAAAAAAAAAATAAGTTTTTATTAAATAAGAGAGTCAACTACGTAAATATTTGGGCTATGCTCACAGTTCTTTGTCCAGGGAGAATTCGCGAAACTGTAGATAACTTCAAACCTTTTTCTTCTCCGTGTGAGAGCCAAAACAATGTTGATTCATCCTGTAAAAGCGCGGTGACAAGTCAAAATGTTTTTGTTTTTGTAGTAGAGCATTAAGCATACGAATGTCATATTGTCGAAACACTTATATATGCGAAAGAAGGGGAGTAGATTTCTACCGGCGCAAGCCTGAATGAGCGAAACTTTGGCCTTCCTTTGCGGCTATACTTGAGTAATTGACTTCCTTTTTTCAAAGCAATGAGTGCCTACAAGAAATTAATGTATATAAATGGACATATGAAGCTTTTGCATCTAAAATTCAAAACAAGAAATTTCCCTTAAATAGAGTTTAATCCATGTTCTTTGTTACCCAAATCACAAACTCTGTAGTTTGTAATCCTTTTTTTCCTTTAATTTTGTTCTCTTGAGAAAAAGTGACTTAAAAATGAATGATGTTTCAGTACCAACATGCATAAACTTAAAATTGATGGCTGGTTGTAGGCTAATGGTTTAGTTTGTATTACTGTAATAACATCATGTTAAAAAAAAAAAAACATGAATTCAAAAAGAACATTGAAGTTCTGGTAGGCGATTTGAGAGAGTTGATTAAGCTAAAAAAAATTCTTTCCAAGAGGAGAATTTTAATTTGATTCGTGTCTCTATTTTACGATATAAAATCATTCAAAATTAATAGAAGATTTATGAAAGAAAAAGAAAGATGGAGAAAACAAACTTGGTCGATGTCACGCTCGTGATTGACATAGCTAGAGGGATCTGCCATTCCATCTGAGAAAACTCGAAAGAAGAAAGCCGTAGAGAAGAATAAGCTCAACAAGCATCAGGTGGTTTGATTCACCTGTCTTCATAGATGCATCCGTCTTCAATTCCTTCTCCTACTTGATCCACTACTATGCTCATTCAATTTTATGTTTCTTGGAATTTTAACACACAATAATGATAACTAAAAATATTAATTTTTGAAATCAATTAAAAAAAATTAGGTTGAGAGTCTATAATGATCCTTCAAATTAGGAGAATGGTCAAAAAAAAAAAGGACAATTTCTATGGGAAGATCGCCATTTTAGGAGTGTTTGAAGCTCTCATGCAAATTCCTTTCCACATTTCACTCTCAGCATAATTCATATTAAGTTCTGTAAATTTTTTTAGCATATTATATTGTGCATCCATTTTGGTGTTTTGTGCATACAAATTCCACATGAAAATGTATATATTCTTACAAGCATATATACTAATCATAGCGCAGCAATTTAGTTTAAATTTTTTGACAGATTTAATACAATCGAAAATATTAAACAGTAAAACCTCTATAAATTAATAATTTTAGAACCATAAAAATCTATTAATTTCTAAAGTTGTAGTATGTTTGATAAAACATGTGAGATGGTGAATGATCCTTTGTCTGATTCAACCATCTCGTGGAGCAAGAGTGGCAAGAGTTTAATCGTTTGGAATTCATCCACCTGAACTTTCGACTTTCGAGAGATGTTTCATTAAGATTCTTTGGCTTTGACCACCACGATATCTGCTGTCTTCACGATATATATTGACTGTCTCGGCGATTTCTTATTCATTACCAAATTGCTTCACCAACACGGCTTTAAAAAAGTTGACTCTTTCTGAGCAACGGGAATTTGCAAATGATGACTTCGTGAGAGATAAACCTGATCTTATTTCGGAACATATATAAACGCAAAAGAGCTCAAGATCGAAACATTAAAGAACAGTTAAAGCTTAGGGAGATGAGGAAACAGAGGAGGAAGAATATGAAGAACCACCCTGTTCTAGTTAATTTGAAACACAATTACTAGTAAAAAATCAAAGTTTTTCAATGTTGGATTTACTGTAGAACAATGGGAAAATAAACATAAACAAATGTTATTTTCTACGTAGCCAACTCCAAAAACCTTTACGTTTATGAACTTTGACATTGCCATCTTCAGACACTTTTTCTGATTTGAAGTTGCATGTATGTCTATCTATACAATGGCCATCTTCAGAGATATTTTCAGATGCGTTGCTCCAATCGCTCTGTTTTTGAATTTATTCTCCATATATTCCAACACCACATTGAACAATCTCGTAGACGTCAGAGGGTGTGCAGCTAAAATCGAACAATATTTCATTGTCGTCAACTTCAAAACAACTATCTTATTACGACATCATCTCCGTAACTTCCGTAGCAAGTTAATGAAGATCCGATCACAGTAATTGATATGATTGCTCTTGTGATATGATACGATTGTGATCGTATAGTGCATTGATTGTAATTAGATTTTACAAGATCTCATTGTGTTATATAAACACCATGTAAAGCGTCATTGAAGAATATACAGAAAATCACTTTCCATTGTTTACGATTCTTTATGGTATCAGAGCAATTACATTAATTGTTTTCTCTTTCAAAACACCAAACACGTCCTCGAAAAACAATGGCGACCGACGGTGTGATTCCACCAACGAACTCGAACCCGACCATGACGACAACAACCACGACGGAGGTACGGCGAACCATATCTCCATACGACCTGACGGCGGCTGACAACCCCGGTGCGGTGATCTCGCATCCGTTGCTCACCGGTACGAACTACGACGAATGGGCTTGCGGCATGAAGACAGCCCTCTGCTCACGAAAAAAATTCGGTTTTCTTAACGGCACCATTGAGCGACCTGCCGAAGATTCACCGGATCTAGAAGATTGGTGGACAATCCAAGCACTGTTAGTATCTTGGATCAAGATGACGATTGACCCAACTCTCCGATCCAACATTTCCCACCGCGACGTTGCTAAAGACTTGTGGGATCACTTGAAGAAAAGGTTCTCGGTCACCAACGGACCTCGTATTCAGCAGATTAAGGCGGATCTGGCATGTTTCAAACAAAGGGGTCTTACAATTGAGACTTACTTTGGGAAGTTGACTCGAATCTGGGATAGCATGTTGAGCTATTGTCCTTTGCGTTTGTGCAAATGTGTATGCGATCTTGGTACTCTTCAAGAGAAAGATCGTGAAGAAGACAAGGTTCATCAATTCCTGTTTGGACTTGATGACACGATGTATCGTACGGTAAGATCGAGCCTTATTTCGCGCATCCCAATTCAGTCTTTGGAAGAATTCTACAACATTGTTCGCCATGAAGAAGATCTTGTCAAGAATGGTGCAAAGAGTCATGAAGAACCAGCTGAAGTGAGTGCATTTGCAGTTCACTTTACTCCACAAATTAGTAGAGATGAACGAGACAAGGGTGTCGTATGTAAACACTGCAACCGTACCGGTCACACCGCCGATAGCTGCTATGGAGTTATCGGTTATCCATATTGGTGGGGAGATAGGCCTCGTTCTCGTACCTCAGGCCTTCGGGGTCGTGGTCGTGGCAGTTCCAACGGTGTAGTTGGACTAGGTCGTGGTGTGGCTTTTGCCAATGCTGTTCATGTCGGTGTGCACGTGAGCGACTCGCAGTGGCAAGCTATCAAGCGTCTTCTCAATGCGGGGAAGACCAACGACCTGAAAAGTTAACCGGTACGTGTTCTATACCTTTTTGGATCATGTATACGGGTGCATCACACCATTTAACAAGACGTCTAGATATCTTAACGGATGTGAAAGATATCTCTCGTGTTGGGGTAATATTGGCCGACGGAAGAGAACGGTTTTCAGTTCAAGGAGGGTCAGTCAGGCTTGGGCCGAATTTGGTTTTGCGGTCTGTTTATTATTTAGAGGGGTTTCAGTCCGATTTAATCTCACTTGTTTAATTGATGGATGAGAATCATTGCGTGGTACAGTTGGCTGATCATTTCCTTATTGTTCAGGACCGTACTACGAGGACGGTGACGGGAGCTGGTAAACGTATGGGAGGGAATTTCCGTTTTAGCAGCATGGAACATGCCGCAGCCGTTGATGTTAGAGACGAAAAATCATTTGAACTCTGGCACAACCGTATGGGTCATCCAGCTGCTAAAGTCGTTGGTCTACTTCCAGTTGTTTCCAATGTTATTTCTTCTACATTTTCAAATAAAGCGTGCGATACATGTCTCCGCGCTAAGCAAACAAGATCGAGTTTTTCGATCAGTGAGAATAAAACAACAAGAATTTTTGAATTGGTTCATTGTGACTTATGGGGTCCTTACAAGACACCTACATACTCTGGGGCTCGTTTTTTTCTCACTATCGTTGATGATTACTCTCGGGGTGTATGGATTTACTTGATGAATGAAAAGTCCGAAGCTCCAAATCATCTCAAAAATTTCTTAGCAATGGTCACAAGGCAGTTTAACACTCATGTTCTGATCATACGAAGCGATAATGGTTCAGAATTTGTGTGTTTGAGCAATTATTTCAAACAACAAGGGATAATGCACGAGACGTCGTGTGTCGGTACTCCTCAACAGAACGAGAGAGTTGAAAGGAAACACCACCACATTCTTAATATTGCTAGAGCTTTGCGGTTTCAAGCTTCTTTGCCAATTGAATTTTGGGGGGAGTGTATCTTAACAGCTGGTTATCTCATTAACAAAACGCCTAGTTCTATTCTTCACGGTGGTACTCCGTACGAACGTCTGTACAATGTTAAGCCCTCTTACGACCACCTCCGCGTTTTTTGCAGTCTATGTTTTGCTCACGATCAGTCACACAAACACGACAAATTCGCATCTCGGAGTCGTCGATGCGTTTTCATGGGTTATCCTTACGGCAAAAAGGGTTGGCGGTTGTATGATCTGGAAAAAGAGCAGTTTTTTTGTCTCAAGAGATGTTGTTTTCTCTGAACATGAATTTCCATATGCTTCTGTATTAGATGCAGACAAAGAAGAAGTCGAAAACATGGCAGCTCCATTATCGGCATTGTTTCACGACGACGAAGGAGACACACAAGAGTTGGTTCGTCCATCAATTGTTATTGGGCCCTTATCAAGCCCAAATTCTGTTGATCACAATCCTCTAGGGCCAGTTCCTATTGGGCCTTCACCAAGCCCAACTACTAATTCATCTCCTTTCCTTCCCGACACTCGACAGCCGTCTGCGCCGCGAGACTCCAACGATGATGATAATTCAGATTCATCACCGCAACCACGATCGATACCGACGGTCGCGTCGCAACCAGTGGCGGCGTCGATACCAGAAGCAGCAGAAGCACGGCTTGGTCGAGGTCAACGCCAGAAAACCCAATCGGTCAAACTCAAAAAATTTATCGTGAATACGGGTTTGAAAACGACAAAGCAGAGTGATGCTTCAACGTCTCAATATCCGGTGGCCAATTATGTCAACTGCGAACGGTTCTCACCCCAACATCAAGCATTCCTGGCTGCGCTTACTTCGGGTGTGGAGCCTAAGACGTTCAAAGAAGCTATGGAAGATGAACGATGGACTAATGCTATGTCCACCGAGATTGACGGCCATGAACGGAACAGATCTTTAACGATTGAAGATTTACCAAAAGGGAAAAAGGCCATAGATTGCAAATGGGTTTATCGACTCAAATATCGGTCCGATGGTACGCTAGAACGACACAAAGCACGTTTAGTTGCTCTCGGCAACAAACAAATCAAAGGGGTTGATTACGGTGAGACCTTCGCACCAGTTGCAAAAATGGGCACTGTCAGATTGTTTTTGGATACAACGGTTGAAAGAAAATGGGACATCCATCAGATAGATGTGCATCACACGTTTCTCCACGGTGATTTAAAAGAAGAGATTTATATGAAATTGCCTCCAGGATTTAAAGCTTCGGGTCCTAACAAGGTATGTCGTCTCCACAAATCTATCTATGGTTTAAAGCAAAGTCCACAATGTTGGTTTGCTAAGTTAACTACGGCATTGAAGACCTATGGATTTGAACAGAGTTTGTCTAACTACTCTCTGTTCACAATGGATAACAATGGTGTTCAGATTCATGTTCTAATTTTCATCGATGATCTGATCATCACTGGCAGCACTGGGACATCAATGGAAGACTTCAAGGCCTATCTCTCTTCTTGTTTTCATATGAAAGATCTAGGTTCCTTGAAGTACTTCCTCGGCATCGAAGTCGCTCGAAACTCATCTGGTATGTATCTCAGTCAACGCAAATATGCTTTGGACATCATCTCCGATACCGGGTTACTTGGTGCCAAACCTGTCGCGTTTCCCCTTGAATCCTCCCATAAGTTGGCATTATCAGAATCTCCGTTTTTGCAACACCCGGAACAGTATCGTCGTCTTTTTGGTCGGTTGATTTACTTAGCTGTGACTCGCCCAGATTTGGCTTATTGTGTTCATTTTTTAGCACAATTTATGCAGAACCCACGAGAGAATCATTGGGAAGCAGCTCTACGTGTTGTTCGTTACCTGAAAAACAACCCAGGTCAAGGTATTTTCTTAAGAGCCGAGGGTCCGTTTCAGCTGCCTGGGTGGTGCGATAGTGATTACGCCAGTTGTCCGCTATCACGACGCTCTGTGACGGGATATTTCATCCAACTGGGAGGATCTCCAGTTTCATGGAAGACTAAGAAACAGAAAACGGTTAGTCGATCCTCTGCCGAAGCTGAATATCGTGCAATGGCTCACTTAACTCAAGAACTCATTTGGCACAAGCGTATTTTGTTGTCACTTGGAGTTAAGCACGATACGTCTATGCAAGTTTATTGTGACAGTGAAGCAGCTATTCACATTGCCACGAATCCGGTCTTCCATGAACGCACGAAGCATGTGGAAGTGGATTGTCACTTTGTTCGCGATGAAGTTCTATCCAAGAACATTGGTCTTACTCATGTTGACAGCCACATACAGCTCGCTGATATTTTCACGAAACCGTTGGGGACACAAGAATATAAGCAATTCTGTTACAAGTTGGGCATACAAGATTTGCATGCTCCAACTTGAGGGAGGGTATTACGACATCATCTCCGTAACTTCCGTAGCAAGTTAATGAAGATCCGATCACAGTAATTGATATGATTGCTCTTGTGATATGATACAATTGTGATCGTATAGTGCATTGATTGTAATTAGATTTTACAAGATCTCATTGTGTTATATAAACACCATGTAAAGCGTCATTGAAGAATATACAGAAAATCACTTTCCATTGTTTACGATTCTTTATATCTGTTTCGAGCAAGTCATCGTGAAATAAACAAAGATGTTCCGATTGTATGCCAGGAGACTGTTCAGATAAGTGAAAAGAATGATAAACTTCGTTGATGGAGTCACCGTTTTTGCTTTTGAGATGACAAAATAAACTGATAAGCTTCCCCTCAGTGATCACCCCTGTAGGGGAAATCACGATGCATGCTTTAAATCTTGTGGATGCAGTAAAATGAGTATCACTCTCTGGACGAATGGTCAAGAAATTCCCGTTAGCTTGGTGCTCGAACGTCGCGGGCACTTCACTTCCTGGTAAAACTCTCAATCTTTGAAAGAAGGATTGTTGGATAATATCTTTTCGTGCTTCTTCGTTCAGTTTGAAGCAATTGGTGAAATTGTAGTCCACATACGAATTTAAGCTTAACGCGAAAGTTACACTCTCTAGTGATTCGCAGTCACATGCATTTAACCACTTGAGCGTAATAGGAAGCTGTGGCAAAGATTTGAGTTTTCTACAGCCCCCTATATGAAGAAAGTTTAGCTCAAGAAGATCTTCGATCCAATCTGGAATCTCCTCAATACTCGTACACCTTAGGTCTAGATACGTTAGACTTTCATGGAGATGTTTTAATGTCTTTAAGTTTCCACTACCTCTTATAAGGAGAGTCGTAAGACGAGTGCAAAGCATTATTGATTTAGGTAGTTCTTCTACCAGTGTGTCATCCATAAAGAGCCATGAGATGTGCGTAGAAATACTTGGAAAACTTTTCAGTTGTGAGCATCCATACATGTTGACGAAATCAAGAGACGCCAAGTTGATGAGAGTTGGAACAACTTCTAGCTTTGTGCAGTTGTGTATTACCAACGTATGTAGTTTTCTAAGTTCCGAAAAGGAGGAAGGAATCTCTACCAAACTCTTGCAATGACTCAGTTCCAATCTCTGGAGATTTGTAGCATTTGAAAGATCTGGAAGTTCCTTTAAATGAGAGGATCGTGTCAAATCCATTTTCTTGAGATTTGGAAGTGGCTGTTTTAAAACACAAGCAAAGAAAAAACATAATTATATTCCAAGTAAATAGTTTAACCTGTGTTCCTTGCCAAAGCTTCTCAAGATGGCTCTCCTGCAAATCAAGCCCTACAAGATATTCTGGATGAAATGTAGTAGGAAGAGCATTTCTTGGGTATGCTTCCCAACGAAATAACCTTAGATGAGGTGGAAACTCAAAGTCCTCATGTATGTCCACTCGATCATTTTTGACATTTCTTGTATTGTAGATACTTAGGAATTGAAGATTACGCATTCTTTTGAAAACTCCCTTATTTATGAACACTTTCTTGATTCGAGATGTATCAAGGGATATGCCTAAAGCAGCTCTACTATCCTAAAATATATACTCCAAAGGAAGAATTTGTTAGTCCAACGGAAAAAATGCTTACCTATACCAAAGAATAATTCAAATCGAAGTAAAAACTTACTTTATCATTCTCGAGGACATAACAAATCTCATCTGCATCAATTAAGATGTTGCGTTTCCAAGGCTCTTGTCTATGAATTGCTTGTCTACCCACTAGTTGTAGTAATTTGTGCATTACTATAATCCCACTAGTAGATGTATGAATAAGTGATTTATTGGTTAGGATTTTCAACCCGTTTTTGACATCCAAGTTACTGTCAGCGAGCATTGCAATCACATGATCATCTTTGTGGTAGTTGAAAAAGACCGCAACATAGAGAAATAGAGCTTGTTCTTCCTCATGTAAACAATCATACCCAACTCTAAGTGCTCCCTCGATATTTCGATCAATGCTAGTTTCTAGCCTGTCCAATAGAGCTTCCCACATGGTTCAAAGCTATGTTTCCCATATGGTTCAAAGCTTGACTCCATCTTTGCCTCTTCTCTTTCGTACTTCGGGAACACGTTTCAGTGAAAGCCATCCCAAACTCTCCCGTCTGTTTCCGCACATCAGATGGATCTACTCCATAGAAGACCGTCATCACTATTTGTCCCATAGATTCCTTACACTCGATAATCTCCAACAGCTCGTCCAAGCACCATCTCGAAGAAGCATAGTTCTTCGATAGCAAGACGATTGAGATTCTTGATTCCCTAATCGCTTGTGTGAGAGCAGGTGCGATGGTTTGGCTTCTCTCGATCCCTTGATCATCGAACATCGTGATTCCATTGTAGTTAAACTCTTTACGTAAATGACTCAGAAATGTTTTACGGACGTCAGCTCCGTGGAAGCTTGCAGAGACGCGGTATCTCCAGGTGCGGGGCGAAGAAGAAGCCATGGGATAAAATGGCGAGAAAAGTTCAAGATCACGTATACACAAATGATTCTGGATGAGCCGTATATGAAGAAGCAACTGAAAAACGCGTATCCATTATACTGACTTTTGACGACTTCTAAGAAAGAGAGAGATGAAGTTAATTTTATGGTGCTAATACCGAAAGAGAGAAGACTTTTGAAGTCAAATTATAAATTAAGGGCATTTCGAGCCAAGGAATGAAAACACGTTTTGTTTTGAATGTCTCAACTCTCAAGCTAGCAGTGATCATTTGTATGGTCTGAACGTGCGTTTTATTCGAAGAAGAGGATATATAGTTCCATGATGTTGGTAAAATAAATACTTTGGAATTATAAGGATAAAACAATGGTTGAAAATCAAACATTTTTAAGATAGAGAGTTAATTTTGATTTTTAACTGTGACATAATCAATTGTAATAACTTACGAAATGATGTCACAGGTAAACAAATGAGGTGAGAGTTAATTTGGTGATGGATATACATCGATCGACCACTTTGACGAATTATTATTTGTCAAATTATACAATATTTTGTCTTTTTTTTTATATATATATAAAAATGTCTAAGGATCCACTGATCCAGTTTACTTTTAAAATGTTTGCACTCACGTTGTGCATTAATTATTGTAAGCTTAAAAACAGTATTAAATTGCACCATTTTATATATATTTATAAACTATCATTTCATTATGCTTGGAAGCTTTGATATATTTATTTTTCGAGATTTGAATATAATGAAAAGTTTGAAATCTTCTGTTAACTCGGTTGGCTAGGACTCATTATGGAACAAACCTTTAATCGCAAAATCTAAACTCTCAAGCTTCTTTGAAGCTCATAAGCTCTCTTAATAACAAATCAAAACACAAGCCTCGTTGGAGCTCACTCTAACTAAAAAAATTGAACTCTAAACCTAAACCATTTGCATTAAATTCTAAATGTAAACCGCCATTTTAACGACGTAATAGTCTAAATGAAAAAAAACGCTATTGTAATAGAGAAATCCAAACAAAATGTCTTTGTTTATCTATCGAGGTGAAAAAGGCTTAACCGATAGAATGCTAAACCCTAATATACTTTAATGGAGAATCCAACACATTACCTTAACTAGCTCACTGGATGATAAAAACTTACGCTAAATTCAAACTCTGTATATTGCAACAAAGGGATCTCAAACACAATAAATTAACTATTTAATTATGAGATTGTTAGAGCATTTTCATTGAGCCTATCTAAATTAGATACTGTCACTAAATAATAACTAAGAAAAAAGTTTAAGAGAAGAGGTGAGAGGGGTTTTTAAAGAAGAATCTATACTCTTCATAAGAAACTTTCATTACTCATGTCAACTTTTCAATGATTTAGTTTTATATAAATATTTAAATTTAAATAGATGATTGAGTTATATTAAACTGTTCATATTAGTTTAAACGCCCAATTTAAGAACCTTACCAATGTGGATGTTCTAATTGGCTAAACGAAAGAACACTGATCCTAGTATCTAAAAGGTGCTAGCTACCGGAGTGTAGAACCTAATAATGCCTCGAGCTGGATCTGGAAATCTCTCCTATCCCTGAAGCATTTGGCAAAAGATCTAATTAGGTGCACTATCGGAGACGGTTTAACAACAAGTTTCTGGCATGATCACTAGTCACCTCTTGGAGTTCTTATCGATCTCTTAGGAAGGAACGGACCCTCTACGCTTGGTATCCCTATTCAAGCCTTTGTTGCAGACGCCTGCCACTCTCAAGGTTGGCGTCTCCCTTCAAGCAGATCTCGGAATCCTAATGTCATCTTGATCAGAAACTATATGCAATCTACGGACCCTCCTTAAGTATCAAGAGGAAGTGACTCTTACTCTTGGGAGGCAGGTAGTCGCTCAGCAACTTCTTTTTCAACTAAGCTGACATGGAACCAACTAAGACCTTCATACCCTCGAAAGCTCTGGTAAAAAAGTAGTTTGGTTTAAGACTCCTTGGATGGGGTATGCAAATATCTCCAGAATGCCCTCTATGCAACTCTGATATCGAAACCAGAGATCATCTTTTCCTCCATTGCCCCTACTCTGAAGAGGTATGGCACATTATCATGACTCGTCTTGGTCAACGCCTTTGTATCTTTGCAGATTGGTCTACGCTCATTTCTTGGTTGCTTTCCAAGTATCCAAATATCTCCACCACTCTGAAGCGTTTAGCTGTGCATGCAACAATATTTTTACTTTGGAAGGAAAGAAACACCAGAATCCATGACAATATCTCTGCTTCGCCCACCTCTGTTTTCCGTCAAATCGATCGTAGTATAAGGGATACTCTCCTTGCTCACATTTACCGTAAAGGTTGCGGTTCTCCCATGCCTAGCTCGTTTAAAGTTTGACTTGATCTTCTTTACAGACCTAATAGTAACTAAGGCTTTTTATTTTTTTTGGCCTTAGAAGCTCTCTGCCCTAGAGCATTTTGTTCCATTTTGGTAATTAAATTCACATTTTATCAAAAAAAAAAAAAATAACGAGAGAAAGTTAAATTTTAATACATTGTAACGGATCAACTTAAAACTAGATTTTGCTAGAGAGAACTAAGTAATGAGAGATTCTTTGGTCCAAAAGAAAAGAAAATAGTTAGTAATGTTATTTTGTTAGTTTACATATTACAAATGCGTTAGCTCTTATAAATTTCCTTATCAGGTCGTTTGTGGGTGGTAGCAGTTGCTAGCGATTGGAACCAATCACACAAACCACTCTCAATCGCTTCAAACCACTGAATTCCAANAAAAATTTTTTTTTTTTTTTTTTTTTTTTTTTTTTTTTTTTTTTTTTTTTTTTTTGTAAAAAAACTTAAAAGAAATCAATGATAATGAAATTTTTTTTGTTATTTCTTCTATCTAACCATTTTACTCATTAAGGATGGGAGAAAATGAAGTACGCATACGATTGCAGCGATTATAAAATAAACAATTAGAAGAAAATAATATTCCAATTAACAATAACCCGGAAAACTTGATTTAAATTTAATGGCACATTGCACATAAGTTCAAAAAAATCTAAATAAATATAATAATTCATCAGAAATTTAAGAAAATAAGATTATTTGTGAAAAATATTAAAACAAATCACCAATGACTCTTCTCAACTCTCACTTGACCATTCCTACCGAAGCAACTACTTACCCACGATCTAAGAGAAAAGATAAAAGATCTACGATCTAAAGCATATGTTCTGTTATTTATCAAATTAATTGATTAAATTTTTGGTGAAAAGCCAAATACACAAAGGAATAAGTATTTCAATATAAAATTTATTTGTTTTTTGGATAATTATTTTAGTATTTTTTTAATAAATTTTAATTATAAATCAAGTTTAATAAAAATTTTGGTGTTTTTAAACATTTATATATTATATATCACATTTATTATGTTTCAACCGCTATTGCACCCGCTGGTCAACCAGTCGTAAACCTACCGCAAACGCACCAATTTTAAATCGTTAAACCAGTCATTCAAACCACTTGATAACGCTTAAAACCGTAATCGTCCGCTTCCGCAATCTCCCGCAACCGCAGTGTTTAAACCCGTCAGGCCCTCGGTAGAACAACACAACCATGTCTTACTTTATTACCAGCACCGTACGTTCGGTTCTATTAGCGTCGAATAATACAATAAAAAAAATAAAGTGTTTTTCACCTCAGCATTTTTGGTGTATTCCGAAGCTAACCAAGTCAGTTTTTGTCCAGTTGTAGTTTGGTGAATAAAAAATAAAATTCAAAATGCTCTATTGTTCGAAGGGCCTATGGTTTCTCTTTTAATTTAATGTAAAAGCATCTGCAAAAGTCATTGTGCACAACTTTACCAATTGACAATTAATCACACATTTCATAAGAAAATATAAAAAGAAAACGACCTAAACCCAAACTAAAATCAATTACAAAAACTAAAAACTGAAAAATCAAAGCCAAAAACTAAGAACCCAAAACTATAAATCTATTTAAAAAGTCTCAACCATTCATGGCCTAAATCTTAATTCTATTCAATGAATGGCTGAGTTTACAAACTTTGAAACCAATAAGAAAGATTACTCTGAAAAAAAGATTAGTTTTGAGTGTCAATAATGATCCTAGAAATCGGGAGAATGGTTTATAATAAACATAAAAAGAAAAAATAAGAAGATAGTTTCTAAAGGAGGACCGCCAATTTTAGGAATGTTTGAAGCTCCCATGCAAATAACCTCACACTTTAGCGCATTTGCCCTTCTCCATCCACATTTCACTCTCAGCCTAATTCGTTTTCTTATTTATTTAACATACTGTGTTATCACAAGNAAAAAAAAAAAAAAAAAAAAAAACATACTACGTGAGTGTTTTGGTGTTTGCAAATGTCTAATTTTAGGAGTAGGATAGGGGTCACTGACTGTTTTAGTCTTTTAGAGCTTCCTGTAACTCGCAAAAATAACATTACAATTATAAGATTACACATATTTTATGTTTCATAAAATTTATGTGCATTAAGAAAAACTATAGAAACTATCACCAATGCACATGGATCCACACGAACCAAGCTTGGACTAGTTACAAAATACTTTGACTCACTTTTAAGCTGCACCAACTCTTAAAGCTCAGCTTATAATATGCGACAAACCAAAAAGCCAATCTATATATGCTAATTCTTAAAATCCTAAACCAGATTAGTAGATTTCGTGATGTTAAAGATTAGTAGTTTTAAAGATGGCCAGATGCATGTTTTGAAATGATGATAGTTTCAGTTTTTTTTTAAATGATTGTATAACTAAGCTTACTGGAAATATCCTAACTCCTAAAAAAATACGTATACAGAATTAAGCAGATAATGTCAAAGACATGTCTTAAAAAAACTGGTTGGTATGAGTGAGGAATATAAAGCTATGGGCCTATGCCCTATGGTTAATTAGAAAAATCGAAATGTGCAGATAAATGTATGATTGATTGATTGGTTGTTGGTTAAAATAATAATTATTAGCTCAACAGTCTCATTCCAATAATTACAACTTATTATTAGTACTAGTCATTATCCAATAAAAATTATGGGCCTTCCCTTGGTCGGATCTCACATGGTCTTAGCTTCATGAAGCATTACTTTCAACTTTCATTTTCAATGTTTCTTTACAGAGCTTCCAAACATCTCAGGTTCATACATCTTTCAAGACACTGAACAATAGTTAAAAATATAAACATTTATTTTCAGATATTATGAAAAATATTGAACACCCTCATAAAAACGCTTTAAGACCTGAAGATGTGCAAAACAATATGCTATTTTTTAGCCAGAATCTGAGTTTTTTGCCATCCGGAGTAAGCTAAGAGAACCCACTTTTTGTTCCCTACTTTTTACCCAAAAGCAATGGCGTTTTAGTATTTTATTCGGAAAATGAAGGGCCAAGAACCAAAATATAAACCATTTCTTGACAATAATACACATTTGGCCAAACATATTTCAAGAAAAAAAAAAGGTTTGTCTCTGAATGGCTTCGTTGCGGCAAAAGAAGAAGCAACATCCGGCGAAGAGGGCATGGAAAAACTTCACGAACAAGGTCAAGTCCAAATTTAGAGACATGGAGATCGCTTCATCGGTCAGAGAATCAACGGCTCGTGTCTTCCGGTTCATCTCTCGCCGTCTCATCGCTTTTAGAACAAGGTACCTCCAAAACAATAGCTATACGGACAAAAACAATAACTACTACAGCCGCAACGAAAGCTCTCGGCAGTTTCTCAACTTCTCCTCTCGATCTCTCACAAAACCAAAACGTCGTCACTATGGATACGAGGATGACTATTACTCTCAAATCTATCAATACCAAAGCCAAAGCCAAACACGTGGCGAGGGGACGAGTGGTAGCAAAGAGAGAGTTGTGGGGAGAAAAGAGGAGAAAAAAGAAGAAGACGAAGATGGGATGCCGGAGATTGCTGATTCGATGGAAGATGCTTGGAGGAGAGTGGTGGCTGCGTCGCCGCATTTGCAGGTTGACGAGAGAGCCGACGAGTTCATCTACAAGTTTAGAGAAAGTATGAAGATGGAAAAAAAGAGTTCCTTTCTTGAATTCCAAGAAAGGTTAAAACGAAGTGCTTGATCGATCACAGTCATCGTGATTGTGTCCGATGATGTTCTTCTTCTGATTTATCTTGATCAAATTTTCTAAAAGAACTTTGTTTTTTTCACATTTTTTCTTCTTTGTTAAAAAATTCGTGAATTTTCGAAAGTGTTAACAAACTCTTTTCTTCATTTTGTTTTTCCGTTGTAATGTGAATACATATGGCTCACCGTTCTAAATTTTATGCGTGGGATAAAAAATCATTCTAGTNAATGTAAAGCTGGCATATTAGTTTCTAGATTTACTTGGATCGGTTCAGTTCTGTTCTGGGATGCAAAACAAAAAGGCTACACGCCGATTTGTTTCTTACTGTGTCAGGCACCAAAACAGAAAATGCCAACTTACATGAGTGAACCATGCCCATACATATTCAAATCCGGATCATCTTCATCTTCATAATCTGGTTCTGTAGATGGTCTGCTTCTCTTCGCCTCTCTTGCTATTGATTGTCCTCTCCCTTTCTTCGGCTTTCCCCTGTAATTATATCATATTGGTTAATCAAAAATCAAAAATCATGTACTAGGACAGGTCAGGTCTGAACAAAGTAAAGTAAGCAAGGTTGGGAAACTAACTGTGCACTGGACAAACCACCCTTGGATCGCCCTGGCCCCAACTCAGCTCGTCCATCTATATAATAATACAGAGATAAAGCGTGTAATGAAACGTTTCATAATCAGCAAAGTTGAATTCAGTAGCAGCAGGGTTTACCTTCTCTTCCAACACCAAGCTCTTCAGCCTGAATATATTACCAGGGAAGATCAACATACCAGTCTAAAAACTGCGGTTAACTGTAAGCTACCACTTGAAAACAAACACCTTTTTCACTAAAGAATGCAAACCAACTTTCGAATAAAGAAGGAAGACAGAGTAAATAAACTAACAAATGACAGTCACAAGACAAGACACATAGGGATTTCACAGAACTCTAGATCTTTCACATCATTGATTCATTTTCACACTTGTTTGAATCTACTATAGATATTATTAGCCAATGTAGTAATCAACGATATCTTAAGAAACTGTATCCTCAACCCAAACTACGTACTATAAAGGGAACAAATGGTTCTTTTGGCAGTGATTCGATTGCCCACAAACACGAGAGAGTGAAAAAAAGAGAGAGAGAGCAAAACAAAACAAAAGAAAACCATTTTTTGCATATGAGAGAAGGTGAGAAGATAGAACATACAGCAGGTGATGTGACTGAGGACAAAGAGAAGACTCTGTCTTCAGGCTGAAACTTCCTTGACCTCTTAGCACTGCAAAATGGGTTCATATCAGAATCAATCACAAGAAACTTATTAAAAACTGAGTAANCATCTTCATAATCTGGTTCTGTAGATGGTCTGCTTCTCTTCGCCTCTCTGGCTATCGATTGTCCTCTCCCTTTCTTCGGCTTTCCCCTGTAATTGTATCATATTGGTTAAACAAAAATCAAAAATCATGTATTAGGACAGGTCAGGTCTGAACAAAGTAAAGTAAGCAAGGTTGGGAAACTAACTGTGCACTGGACAAACCACCCTTGGATCGCCCTGGCCCCAATTCAGCTCGTCCATCTATATAATACAGAGATAAAGCGTGTAATAAAACGTTTCATAATCAGCAAAAGTGAAATCAGTGGCTGCAGGGTTTACCTTCTCTTCCAACACCAAGCTCTTCAGCCTGAATACATTACCAGGGAAGATCAACATACCAGTCTAAAAACTGCGGTTAATTGTAAGCTACCACTTGAAAACAAACACCTTTTTCACTAAAGAATGCAAAGTAATAAACTAACAAATGGAAATCACAAGACAAGACACATAGGCATTTCACAGAATTCTAGCTTTTTCACATCATTGATTCAACATCTTTCACACTTGTTTGAAATCTACTAAAGATATTAGCCATGTAGTAGTAATCAACGATATCTTAAGAAACTGTATCCTCAACCCAAACTACGTACTATAAAGGGAACAAATGGTTCTTTTGGCAGTGATTCGATTTCCCACAAACACGAGAGAGAGAGAGAGAGAGAGAGAGAGAGCAAAACAAAACAAAAGAAAACCATTTTATGCATATGAGAGAAGGTGAGAAGATAGAACATACAGCAGGTGATGTGACTGAGGACAAAGAGAAGACTCTGTCTTCAGGCTGAAACTTCCTTGACCTCTTAGCACTGCAAAATGGGTTCATATCAGAATCAATCACAAGAAACTTATTAAAAACTGAGTAAGAGTTACCACATTCTCTAAAGCAAAAGCAATCAATTGCAAAACACAATACATATATAAGTTCCAATTTGTTCCCACAAAGGCAAGAGAAGAAGAGAATGAGAGAGAGAGAGAGAGAGAGAGAGACCTGGCACTACTCTTGGAGGAAGACAAAAACCCTTCAAAGCCTTTCAAAGCATTTCCTATATGGCTCGATTCTTGAAGATAGCTTGTCTCCAACTCATAAACCTAAAGATTACAAAAAACAAATTGAAATTCGAATTCGAACAATTGCGTGGTGCCAATTGAAGAATTTAATTAAACTGTGGAACATACGTAAATGCCGCTAACCTGTTTCTCGATGCTCCGTAACTCTTGGCGAAGCTTCTCTCGCTTGTTTAAAAGGGAAGTGAGCATCGCACCAGGATCCGTCGCACTCTTTTGCCCTAACGACATTTCCGGCAGCCTTTGTCTAGCCCTCGAGTTGGGTTTTTCCGATTTACGAAGGTCTCAGAATCTCAGATGAATGATGTGTGGATTGTGGGAATTGCGTATTTAGTTNCGTATTTAGTCCCAATGCTCCGTTTTTTTTTTTTTTTTTTCTTTTCTTATTTTTGTTATTATTATTACTAAGAACTCATTTTAATAAAATAATTATTACAAAATTTCTTTACTTCTTTAATTAATAATAAACTTAAAAAATTAAAAAATTCAAAACTTCTATATACACATTTTCTAAGTACATTTAGCAAATAAATATTGAAGTTCAAACATATTTATAAGACTGTCATTGTATTAAATTTTAAATTTATAAGTTATAAATTGAAATTTAAAACCAAGATTTTGTACAGAACAAAAATTCCTAAAATATTTCTTTAATCAATCAACGACTAATTACAATATCTCATTAAATATCGGTTTTATAAAATTTTTAAATATTTCCTAAAATATCCCCTTAATTCATTACAATATTTGAATGCTAACAATAAAAATGTATGTGCAAATCCCAAATTAATTTTTACGTCAATATATATTTGTCCGTTTTCTCTGCAAAAAAATAATAATAAAAAGAATTATCATATCTATATATACACTTTTCAAGTACAATTTTTTAAAAAACCTTGAAGTTTAGAACTATTAACAATCATATGGCATTAGCATTTATTATTATTTTTAATTAAATTATTAAAGATGATTTTTGTTTCAAACTTTTTTCTATAATAAAAACTAAAAATTCCTAAAATCATTCTTCCTATAATCTCTACAATATCTTTACAATAATTGTTTTCAATATATAAAGTTATGAGAAGTCTATAAATCAGCTATATTCGATTTTGTATGTCCCTAATTACTCATCATATTTAATTCCAAAATATATTTTCTCCTCAAATCTTTATAAACAAATTCGAATGCAGGAAACAGATTAATGGTTAAGAAAATATCATCACATAAACTTGGCATATTCCCCAAAAAACTAGATACTATGCGAATATTTATTCTCTAATTACTTGGTAATCAATTAAATTTGTTGTGTGCTAAGGTGAAAAAAGTAAACCTAATTAATCGTCTATAAATACTTGACCCATAATCGCAAGTTAGCATTATCAAACACAACGGCTTACTGCAATATTTAGTCACAAACTCTCTCTTCAAAATGGATCACTTCATCTCCCCTCTAGAGAAGACTACATAAGAATCCAGCTCCACCGGTGACAACGTTCCTTAGTCTCTTCTGAAACCGACATGAACACGGCCGGTTTTATATCCACCACCGCCGGAATTAAATGTCATGTTGGAAGGCGGGGAATCGCTGAAGGCGTACAAAATAGATCTCATGATTAGCGAGGTGGACTCAACGACGCCCAAACGGGAAAGAGAAGGCTTGCAGATGAAGAAAGTGGAACCGATCAAGATCCAAAGAGGATGAAGAGGAGACGCTCTTCACGGAAGAGGTAGTGAAGCGATCTGGGAAGAGATATGCGGTGGTTTAAGCTCTTAGGAGAGCAAGGACTGATTGGCTCATGGGAATCGTTTCATCGTCACGCTTCGAGCTCTTCAGCTTGTGAAGCTGCTTCATCGTCCTATGATAAAAGCTCATCGGAGTTGAAAAAGAGATCTCAGAGAAGTGTCGTCGCAAACTTTTGGATATAAACATATTCAAACCGTTTGAGATTAATAAATTAAAGATCGATTGTGAATCTGTATTTTTACACGGTCAAATATTTTGTTCTCTTATTGTTTAATTAGAGCAAAATGTCATCATCTTCTTTTGTCTTCATTTTGATAATATATACACACATATTCTTTTGAAGTGATCATTGTTGTTGTAAGCTTGAAGTAGCTTGAAGTAGCTTGGAGACCAAGCTGAGTATATTTAGGAGAATGTAAATATACATATCAAATTGTTAGTTTTACTTTCTTTAGGAGATATCTAAAGTTAGTTTTCCAAAAAGTGTTTTGGAAATAAAGTTTATATATAAGGAGGTGCTAAGGTGTAGCACAACTTATGAGAGATTAGAGAGATTGAGATTGCTTTAGTTTTGAGAAGTTTCTAAAGTAATAAACGAGAGTTATTCGTTATTCTTGTGATCGATTCAATATTTGGTATCAGAGCTTATATTGAATCTCTAAACACAACTTTTCTTTTCTTGTTCGTGACTAAGCAAAATCGGGTTAAGAGATATGGGTGAAATCGTTGCTATGACATCCATACCTAAGGAGACCGGGACTTCATCCCTTCAGTGTCCAATGCTTACCAATACTAACTATACAGTGTGGGCCATGAAGATGACGATAATGCTGCGAGTGAATAAAGTCTGGGAAACGATCGAAACAGGGGAAGCAGAGGCCGATAAGATTGACCTAGCTAAAGCTCTCATGTTCCAATCTATTCCGGAAAACCTGACTTTACAAGTTGGAAACCTTATTACTCCTAAGGAGGTTTGGGATGCGATCAAGTCACGTTACGTTGGAGCTGAAAGAGTAAAGGAGGCAAGGCTGCAAACACTGATGTCGGATTTCGAGAGGATGAAGATGAAGACTACAGACACGATCGACGACTTCGTGAGAAAGTTGTCAGAGCTTGCATCAAAAGCTGGTGCTTTAGGCGTAACCACTGAAGAGCCTAAGATGGTAAAAAAATTCCTCAATAGAGTACCAAGGGAGAAGTACATTCATATTATCGCAGCCTTGGAACAAGTTCTTGATCTTAACAAGAAAAGTTTTGTGGACATAATCGGTAGACTAAAGACATACAAGGAGAGGATTCGTGATGATGAAGATCAAGAAGATGATCAAACGAAACTTATGTATGCCAACAATAATCAAGAGGGTTATGACCAAGGAAGTGGAAGGGGTACTAGAGGTGGAATGTTCTCAGGTCGAGAAAGAGGACGAGGTCGCAACAATTACCAAAACAGAGACAAGTCGCTGATTGGGTGTTACCGGTGTGACAAGAATGGTCACTACGCCTCAATTTCTCCATACAGGTTACTTAAACTTCAAGAAATTCAAGATGGTGCTGAATCTGATACTCAAGATGCAGAGGAGTTACTAATGCATGAAGTGGTGCTTCTCAATGAGAAGAAGATCAAGCCACGCGATTATGAAGCCAAAACGGAGGGAGATAATGTGTGGTATCTCGATAACGGAGCCAGTAATCATATGACTGGAAACTGGAACTACTTTACCAAACTTGATGAGACTGTCACAGGGAAGGTGAGGTTTGGTGACGACTCAAGAGTCGACATAAAAGGGAGAGGTTCTGTTCTTTTTATCACTAAGTCGGGTGATCGAAAGATTCTGGCTCAAGTCTACTGGATTACAATTATGTTGGATGTCGCTGTAGTTTTTTTTTTCTTTAAATAATTTAAAGTTCAAGCTTGATTAGTAATATTAGTTCAATATTGTGGTTAAATAATTTTAAGTGTGAGTAATTGAAAATTTTATATATGTTAAATAAAATAGCATTCGAAATCTATAATATGAATATATATATATATATATATATATTATACCTTTTGTGAAAATATATATTATATACTCCCTACGTTTCATTATATGTTGTCGAAGGTTTTTTACACACTATTAAAAAAGCAAGTGAAATTCTTTTAGATATAACCTCAATCCGAAAAACTGAAATACTGGATCCAAACCTAAATGTATACCTGAACGCCCATCATAATTAAAAGTGTTTGACAAGAAAGATAGTATAAATTTATTTAAAAAATTGTGAATTTGCCACATAAGCACCAAAAACTCTTTTTTGATATATAGCTTAACCAATATCACACTAAACTAATAAACTTGCGTCAAATTTTTATAACAAGGTCAGAATATCACTAAAATATTCATCTTTTAATATAAATATGATTTATTTTGTTAAATAAACTTATGCTTCAAGTTAAATTAGAATTTTTGTTTTTGTTGGAGAAAGAAACATTGGGGATTTTATTTTCTGGTTTTATGTGAAATCTCTAGATACTAAAGATAATTTGGAGGGTGCCCACCAAAAAAAAAAATAATAATTTGGAGGGAGTAAGGTTTTATTTTCTTAACCATGTTAACAAAAATATACGAAAATAGGATTTCTTCAAAAAGACTATCGAAATATTGAAAGAATTTTTTTTTTGTAAAAATGAATAATGGGTGTTAGGTAAGAGAATTTTTTTTTCTGAATTTACTGTAGTAAATTATTATTATTACTTTTAATTAGTGAGGGGTCATAAATTTTTTTTGACTACTTTGTTGCTTGTTTACAAGTTTTCCATATATATCACATATTTTTAGTGTTATTTTTGGACAAAAAGAGGATAAATAGAAACTCAAATCAGAATTGACTTGAAAAATTGGTTTGGGTAGAGTATGAATATGACCATTTTACCCTAGTAGGTTTTATGTAGTCGTATCCATGGATAACAAATCTGATCCGCGTGTTACCTACTACTCGAATGGAGTAATCAAATAAAATTTACAATAATCGAATTTTTTTTTGGATAATTGCATACATACACATATTCATATACAAACTTAATTTATATATATCGAGTCAGTAAGTAAAATTTTGATAATTGCATAAATTTTTGGATAATTGCACAGAATTTCTAAATAATTAAGTAATATTTGGATAAAATTTTAGATAATCGAATAATATTTGGATAAAATTTTGGATAATCGAATACAAAATACCCGATCTAAGATTATCTAATTATTGCAATATTTATAAACAAATTCAAATAGGACATGACGCGAACCAAACAAGATCTAACATTTTATACATTTTATAATTAAATGGAGTTTAAGCTGCTCTATCAAAATATTCTAACTCTATCGGTTCTATCGGTTTCTACCCCAAGTCTAGTCTGCGTACCCAAATAGCCAGCCAAGCCTACGTGTTACGTTAGAGCATCTCCGCTTAAACTTGCTCCGTCAAGTCAAATTATTGGCTGTCACTCTCTCTCAGAAAAGTACAAATCTAGATGATATTAGGAGACGACTTGAAAGTCTTTATTTATAACTTTAATGAGTGAGTAAAATCGGGTAACTTTTTCTTTTTGATGATCATTTTTAATATCTATCTTCAATAGTTCTCCTAATTATTTTTGACTAAAGAACGACTTTTCCTTAATTATTTAATTTTATAGGTTACTAAAGAAGACTTTTCCTTCCAATCATAACCACATGGCTCGAGACATTAATGCCTTCTAATATAAATGGACAAACTTACCGTCTCAATCTCGTCAACCTTTTAGCAAATCGCCAAATCCTCTTGCATTACTAATCTCTTCACTCACCTGCACTTGGTAATTCACATTCTCTGCCCCCTTTTCATGCAATGGTTGACTGTTTTTATTTTAGTGGTCGGGAAGTAACTTAAATCTGTGTTTTCAAACAATTTATGTCATGATTTTAGGTTTGAGATGGACAGTTCTGAAGCAGATCTAGAGGCACAAATGTCTCATGATCAACGAAAATGACCATTCTTCCCCATGAACATACTTGGTTCGAATTCACAAGATTTCTCTCAAAGTGGAGGAGATGACGCAATGCCACCTACGGGGAACACCGAACCTGTGTCAGAGTTTCCTACTAACCTTAGATTGTCAGATATTTTCGCTCTCTCTGGTGAAGATATCAAGATGACTCCGGAAATTTTTAGTGGAATAAGTGATGGGAACAAAGAATGTCTCAAGAAATTGATAAGCGATAAAACAACAATGGCATGTCTTAGCAGCGATACAAGAGATTCAATTCTTCATCTTGCTGTTAAATGGGGTCATCTAGAACTGGTTCAGGAGATTGTATCTGAATGTCCCTGCCTTCTATTGGAGCGAAACTCCAGCGGTCAGACACCGCTTCATTTGGCAGCTCATGGCGGTCATACCACTGTTGTTGATGCTTTTGTTAAGTTGGTAACATTTGCTTCAGCTAGACTGTGTACTGAAGAGAGTAAGAGACTAAATCCATATGTTCTCAAGGATGAAAATGGAAATACTGCACTGCACTTGGCCATTAATGGACGCTATTTAGAGATTGCTGCATGTCTGGTGGACGCGAACCATGATGCTCCTTTTCTTGGAAATGACCAGGGATCATCTTCCTTGTTTATGGCAGTAGCTCGTGGAGATGTTTCCATTGTGAAAGCTATATTAGAAACTATTGTCAATGAGGACCTTGAAGGGAAGAAGTCTAACTTAGATTCAAAGTTACAAGGGGACAAATATCTTGCACATGCTGCTTTGATGGCCAAGAGTAAAGGTTTGTTTTTCGCTTAGTCGTCTGTTCAAATTATGTAAAACCGGCTCCTCAAGATGGTAAAGTCTTCCTATGTAATATGTATATATACTAACTGTTGTTCCCAATTGTTTGAGCAGATCTCCTTAATTTTATTCTTGATGAATATCCAAGTCTTGTAGACGAGCGAGATCACAATGGTATGACTTGTCTTACACTCGGAGCATATGTAGGGTATTATGAAGGAGTATGCAACCTCTTGCACCGGTCAAAAAAGAGTGTGTATGTCTGTGACGAAGATGGTTCTTTTGCAATTCATAGGGCTGCAGAGGAAGGTCATGAAAAAATTGTTGAAGAGTTTATAAAACAATGTCCAGATTCAAAACACCTACTTAACAAACTTGGTTAGAACATTCTCCACGTTGCAGCAAAAAAGGGGCGCTATTGGGTTTCAAAATTGTTGATGGACAACAAAGAAACGGAACATTTGGGTGTTGGGCAAGATGTGGACGGGAATACACCTTTGCACCTTGCCGTCATGAAATGGCACTATAGGTTAATTACTTTGCTTGCTAAGGATAGCAAGATAATGAAATTACGAAACAAAAGGGATTACAGAGCTAGGGATATTGCCGAGACAGAGCTGAAACCCAATTACATCTTTCAGGAGGTATGTTTGGTTCTACTTCATAGAATATGTTTGATACTACATAAATGATTTATAGCATGACCCATTTTTTGTATTATAGAGGTGGACATTGGCGCTCTTGTTATACACTATTCACTCAAAAGGTTTTGAATATGTACACTCATTAACAATACCGGCAGAGCCACTAGACCCTAAGAATAACAGAGATTACGTCAACACTCTTCTATTGGTAGCGGCTCTTGTAGCCACAATGACGTTTGCTGCAGGTTTTACAATGCCAGGTGGGTTTAACAACTCTGCTCCAAACTTGGGCAGGGCAACTTTGGCCAAAAACCCAACACTCTGCATTTTTCTCCTTCTTGACATCTTGGCAATGCAAAGTTCCGTTGCAACAATAGGTACTCTAATTTGGGCGCAGTTGGGTGATCCACTACTCATCCGCAAATCTTTACATGTGGCCTTGCCCTTACTACTTTTTTCTCTACTCTGCATGCCCTTGGCATTCCTTTTTGGCGTGCTCACTGCAGTTGGGCATGTGAAGTGGCTTTTGATCGTCATTTGCATTATATCTGTTTTATTCTTCCTTTGGGCGATCTTCATCCTTGGCCCTCACGTCATGCTACAGCGGCCATACGTTTCTCCCAAGTACGCTGGTTACTTTCTCGTGACTTTTATGCAGTATAAAGAGGTGTTTAGGGTTTTTGTGAATTTGATACAGTTTCTCTTTTGTTGTTATTGTCGTTAAAAGATTGTAGACTATTTAAAGGCATGTTTCGTATGAATAAAGCTTCAAAAGTTTTACTGATTAAAGGATTTTTTTGTTCTTTTGAAGCAACAGAGCTACGAGATATACATGTTCTATCAAAATTGTTTGTAGTTTGTAGAAAAGCCAGAAAATTACCTAAATGGAAGATATATCTTCCTCTAAAGTTATGCAGTTATTTATATATATGGTTTAGTGGATACCGATTGCTTCTCTCTCGAAAATTAACTCCATTCACGGAAGTTAGATGAGATGCGGATTTGGGTATTGAATCTTTTGTATGTGGATCATTCAATCAGAGGTTCCGGTTCCCTTAAGCCACCAGGAGCTCTTATTCATAATTTAACAAGATATGGATTAATCACTATTGTCTGTACAACCTATAGTTTTTTGTTTGTTGATTTAATCCTAACACAGGTACAAAACAATGCATAACACTTTAGTTTCAGGAACAGAATCTATACAGATATTTGGAAGTCCAACAAGATCTATACAAACACTTCGTTTCACTTTCGTAGTTATGAAGATCACTTCATCATATTTTTACATATATGTATCCTGAGACTAATAACGCATTGCTATCTAAGGTAAATGAATTTGCTCCCTCAAACTATGTTGCTGGTTTGAGTAGAGTAGTTGGGATACAACAGTGAAACAATTATCAGGAAATTAAAATAGATGATTAAAAAACCAATTTAGAAGCTTACTGCAAGCACTCGGATGTCTAAATAGAAGTGAATTATAAAACGAAAATAAAGAGATAGATCATGAAGAGGAACGAGTGATTCATATCACAAACAGGGTCACTTTCTTCCAGAAACAAAAAAAAATACAAATTTAGACTATATTACAAGGAGAGACGACTTCAAAGTCTTCTAATAAGTTAGTAGTGACTCGAGTATCTTATAATCTCTGGCTTTCATGACATCGTACGATTTCATATGAAAACTCTGTGTGGTAGATTGCAATTTTCATTTGAAACAAAGACAAGTTTAAGACAGAAGATAAGAACGACCTTATCTTAATTTATAGGAGACCATACATGCAAGAAGTATTGGTTCTCAATGCTACATACCGCACAAATTAGTTGATCGATATGCAAGTAGTGGAAATTTTTGACATTTGTTTTGGTTCCTCATTCTGCTCTGGACTGACCAGCTCGAGAAGATAAGATAATGCCTACAATGAGGCCGTAAAGAGCAAGTGCTTCCGCAAAGATGAGGATAAGAATCATCCCAACAAAGAGCTTAGGCTGTTGAGCATTTGCCCTGAGAGAAATTTCAAAATCAGTTAGCACATCAATTTAAACATTCTCTACAAAAAGGATTATAGTTGAAAGAGGACAAACCTAACGCCCGCATCTCCGACAATACCAATGGCCATACCAGCTGAGAGACCAGCACCACAAGCAAGACCAGAAGAAAGGTGTGCATAGCCATCAAAGAGGTAGTAAGACCTACATGTGGTTAATTTCCACATTAAGGCTAACAAGATGTTAAGATCCTACATGTGGGACTTGGATTGTATTGTATCCCAACAATCTCCCCTTCAAACCAATGACCACATGTAGGATCTTAACATCTTCTTAACCTTAAATTTGTTAGTCAATAATAATTTAAACTCTTTTTTTTTTTTAACTCTGGATGTATTATTATTGACTGCGAATTATGAGAACTATTACATATGATTATACCATTCACAATTCCTTCTGACCCTATTATATTCACTACATAAACTCTTGCTCTCCTAATCCATGTTCTTGATGGACACCTCCTTCTCTATGCTCACCTTCAGCTGTATGTAGAATCACTGTAATGACCCTCGTCAAGGGGTAAAATTTCAGAACAAAAATCCCATAGGCCAAGGACGCGAATGGGAAGTAAAGGAGGAGGATAACGGGATTACAGAAGAAATGTCCGAGAAATTCTGGATGGACCAAGAGATGGCTGATGGTACCATGTACCATGTACCATGTACCGTACCGGACATACGTGTACGGACGGACATAGCGGACGAACGTCGAACGGTTTAGCAAGCGTACGGACATGGTTTAAGGAGCGGTAAAGAATTCTCTAAGTGGAGTGATTAAAATAATCAAAGTGGAATCTCCACTAAGATTATTTTAATCAAAGAGGGATAATGGAGGATTAGTGGAGAATTATTTTAATCTTGAAGAAGTTAGTGGAGGAATTAAATAATTCAAGGGAGTTAGTGGAGTTTAGTGGGAGGAATAAAGAAATCAAGAGAGCTTAAGTGGGATTCAAGGTGTCTTGCTCGATTTTCTCCAAGTGTTTAAGCATGCACTAATAGCAACTAATGAAGAGAGAGCATGCAACATGCATTGGCCATCTCCACCGCCCAAAAATCTCTATAAATAGAGCCTAAATTCTCTCATTTTCGCCCAAGACACAAGGGGGTAAGGAGAGAAAATTAAGAGTGAAGATGAGTAAGAGAGAAAAGAAAGAGAGATCACCGAGAGAGTGTTGGTGTTGAGAAAGGATCGGAAAAAAGAAATCCTTGAAGAGGAAGAGGTGGTTTTCGAGCCAAGTTGGCAAGTGGTTGCGGACGAAGAGG
>NC_025694.1:14966790-14979866 GCF_000633955.1 Camelina sativa | reverse complement strand
GAAGTTAGTGGAGGAATTAAATAATTCAAGGGAGCTAGTGGAGTTTAGTGGGAGGAATAAAGAAATCAAGAGAGCTTAAGTGGGATTCAAGGTGTCTTGCTCGATTTTCTCCAAGTGTTTAAGCATGCACTAATAGCTACTAATGAAGAGAGAGCATGCAACATGCATTGGCCATCTCCACCGCCCAAAAATCTCTATAAATAGAGCCTAAATCCTCTCATTTTCGCCCAAGACACAAGGGGGTAAGGAGAGAAAATTAAGAGAGAAGATGAGTAAGAGAGAAAAGAAAGAGAGATCACCGAGAGAGTGTTGGTGTTGAGAAAGGATCGGAAAAAAGAAATCCTTGAAGAGGAAGAGGTGGTTTTCGAGCCAAGTTGGCAAGTGGTTTCGGACGAAGAGGGTGTAAAGAGCGGGTAGCTGTTTGACGCCAAAGAAGGTTTGCCTGATCGGGTGGTGCAGTGAAGTCTGGATATCATCGTCGGCGTAAAGGTGAGTGCTGCGTTAATGCATGCATGTAGAATTAGTTTAATTTTGTTGCATGCGGTTCATGGTAGGCTTTATGAGAAGAACCATGTGAAAATGAGTAGATGCATGTTAAGTAATTTTAGTCTCACCTAAAAGTTGAATGAGCTTGCATAGTGTTGCTTAGACTTATTATTGTAGGCTTGTTTGCCTTGTTGTTGTTTCCGTTACCTGTTGGGGTAGTCGGGTTGGGGAAGTAGAATCCTGTTTAGGATGAAAGGGGTACCCAGGCTCACTGAGTAATCTTAGATTACTCATGATATTATTTTTGTCTTGCAGGAAGCCTAAGTGAGTGTAGAGCTGGAGCAGACTTAGGGTACCAGATAGGATTGTTCTGTGTTCTTTGTAAAAACCCTATATTTTTCCTAAAGGATACTTGTATTATTATCCGACTATCTTTGTATAGTGCTTTAATGATGTTTTCATAAAGATGAAGTTTTAAAGTAATATATACGGTTTTCGGGGAAGTAAGGCAAGTTTGCAAATGGTACTCGGCCTTGTCCGGGTCAACACAACGCGCGTGGGATGCAAGGGTTGCAAAGCCTAAGTGAACCTCAGCCGCGGGCAAAGTCGCGTCCAGGAGGACTGGTCGGGAAGCTGCAGCTTCCGTCCCTCGACCGGACCACCAGGGTGCGATTCCCAAAGTAGCGTTCCGGTGCCGTCCGATGGCCTCCGTGTCCATAGAACGGTTCGGAGGCGTTACAACGGTGGTATCAGAGCGGTGTTTTCGAACCCGCGAGCACTTGTGCATTTCAAAGTTTTATCGAGTAATGTGTCGCAAAAACACAAGAATTTTATCTGGTAGTCTGCTTGTCTAGTTGTAAGTTGAACCTGAGGGTAGTTTAGCATCTGACCTTGTTTTGTGTGGGTTGGGATGTCTGCAGGTGATTCAGGTTGCGGGGATGGTTCAGGGAATGAGGGGCCGAGACATGAGGGTTGTGATCATCATAATGGGAATTTATCGACGAAGTCGGAGAGTAGTCATGAGCCAATAGATCTGAACACTTGGAGTGTGGATAGGCGATCGATCGGAGATAAGGACAGTATGTCCATTGAGACCGATCCATCCGAATGTTTAGACGGATCAGAAGAGGTGGAAGTGGATCAAGATGATCAGACGGTTGTCTTAGAAATTGGTGAGCCAAGTCGTATCCAAGTCAGGATAGACGCGCAGTGAAGTTCTTAAACTGTCCCAATTGGAGATCATGGAGAGGAGGAGATTGAGCTTGCCGATAAGCTACAAAAATTATTGTTGGAACTTGTGGAGGATCAACATGATGATGTTAATCCCGAGGATTATCTAAGAGAGTACCCGGAGGCAGTTGAGAGAATTCTAAACTTCTTGTTGGAGGTGCATACACCCGGAGAAGAAGTTGCTGCTAGTGGAAGTGGGGTAACACCCGATACTGGAAGTACCAGTGTGGGACGACCAGTGGATGAAAGAGCGGAGACGGCCGCAGAAATTTTTCGGAGGATAAATGAGTTACACTCACCGGGGGAGTGGATGTAGTGGAAAGCGAACCTAGAGTACCGGAGGCCGAGAGGCAAAAGAATCCAGGAGATGGAGACTCTAAGTCGGAGGAGCCGACGACGAAAAGGGAAGAAGTTCTGGAGGTGATAGAAATTCTGTCAGGTGATGTCGAGGGAGTACTAACTTTGGTGGTGGAACCAAGGAGTGATCAAGGATAAATGTCGAGAGACCAAAACCAAGAAGCTGCCGCAAGTGTGGAGTATAGAGAGGATGCGAGACCAAGGGCTAGTTCGAGCCAAGATATGAGAGACCAAGGTGGACCAGATCAAGTGGTGCCAGATCAAGTAGTATCAAACCAGATTGTGCTGAGGCATAATAGTCCTATTCGGGCTATACCATTGCGGATGGTGTTAGTTGATGAGGAGGAAGAACCAAGAGATCTAGAGTTGGGAAAGGATGTCGGAGTTAAGAAGGTTGAACCGAAATCATGTAAGGTTTGAGGAAGGAGAGAGTAGTTCCAAGAGGCCAAGAATGTCCTATAAGGAGATGTAGCTGAGAGAGCAGTTAGATGCACGACCAGTGACCTATCAGCCGAGAGGTCGACTGCAAGTAAGGGCCACTGCCCGGAAGAGGGTGGTCTATCCGAACCAAGTGCATATGAGGAACCCACCGTACTGTGACTTGTGCGAGGGAGTGGGACATTGGACCAAAAATTGTGGGAGGACGTCGCGGAGACGTATGTTTTCCCCGGAGAATATGGTGTGTGAAGAGAGGGCACTTTGCCTATCAGTGTCCGAACCCGGAGTACATGAGGCATTGGAGGCCATGTGATTCGTGTGGAGTGCCGAGACATTTGAACAACCATTGCTGGAGGGCAAGACCATAAGGTCTATTGATCCGAGATCATGTTATTTGTACGGAGTGTGGAAGGAATGGGCATTTTGCTCACAGCTGTCCGGATCGAGTTGTGCAAGAGATATTGAACACGTTAAGCCAACTTGTGCATACGGGGGAGAGCCCGTTTGACCGAGCTGTTCGAGAAGAAGAAGACCCGATGGATCAAGCCAGAACCTCATTGTCTGTTGCCTCTACCTCAACCGAGTCTCCCGCAGAACCGCAACTTGAAGAACTGGCTAGGGCGTGTGTGTGCACTTGTGAAGAGTGTACCAAGCATAGGAGCCAGTAGTGTGGTAGAGAGTAAGGGAAGTTTCTCTCTAAGTGTTTAAGTTTAAGGGTTGGATAAGTTTTCTTTGTGTGTGTAGGCTTCTAGACTGAACCTTTGTTGTGTTGTCTAGGATCCAAACCCTTAAGAGTATCGGCTAAGTGGTGTAGAACCCTTGTTTTTCCTCGTTCGTGAAAGTATCTTGGAGTTCTTTAGCCGTGTTTGTGGTTGTTTGTGTGTTGTGTGCTAATCTTTGTTTGTTTAACTACTTGCTTGATTTGCTTGAGTTTTATAGGTTGCATTGTTGGTTATTTTTACATAATTAACTTGCATAATCGCGCGATCGATGAGGATTCACGTAAGTCACCACAGAGCGCGATCAGATAAAAGAGAAGAAGATCAAGAAAATCTGAGAGGTTTTGATCAAGAAAGAGGAGTCAGTTTGAGTTGGAAGAGATGAGAAAACGGAGGAGATAAAGCAAATCCTAAGAAATAGGAGGAGCAAAAGAGTTTTACAAACCAATGGAAGTTGGCAGGGTAAATCAAGAGAGAGCTAAGTGCGAGCAAGGAAGTGCAAAAGTAATTCATGATCCAAGAGCTAAGAGCATCAGAGGGTGCAAGAAGATAATGAGAGTAAAAGGCGAGATTGTCTATGAATAGACAAAGACGGTGCAAGAAGATAATGGATGGCGAGAAAGCATTTCTATGCTAAGTAGAGGCAAAGAAGGAGCATTGTTATGCTAAGTGGCGAGAGATGAGTAAGAGTTTTCAAACCAAACCTTGTGAGAAAGGAGCTAAGAAGGAGTTAAATGACCTGAGAAGTCGACCAAGGAAAGTTAAAGCGTGAGCTGTGTTTGAAACCAAGAAGGTTTCTGCTGGGCCAAGTATGGCGAGGAGTTGATGAAAAGATAAGTCAAGAAATTGGAGTCCAAGTAATTGGGAAGAAAAGCTAAGTGAAGCTGAAAATTTTGGAAAAAGGTTGGAGACCTCTAAGGTGTAAGCTAAAGGAGCCAAAAGAAGTATCAGACAGAAGCTGAAGAAAGAGAAGCTTTGAGTTGGAGAATCCAAAGGAGCGGACGAGTGATGGCAATAAGAAAGGAGCCTAAATGCTTGAAGAGATGGAACATCATGTGGAACCAAGTGGTTGTTAGAGATGAAGAAGTCTTCCAAAAGCATCAGCGAATGGTGTGAGTGGAGCGAATGTCGAGTGGAGTAAAGCTATGGCAACGAGAAGAGCCAAGGAGAAGTAAAGGAAGTTTGAACTTCCAAAATTATTTTGATGAAGGTATTAAGGTGATGGTGATCACAAGATGAGGACGCGGATGTCAAGGAGTATCGACATCCCAAGAAAAGAAGGAGAAGGTCGGAGAATTCGGGGACGAATTCTATTAAGGGGGGAGAATGTAATGACCCTCGTCAAGGGGTAAAATTTCAGAACAAAAATCCCATGGGCCAAGGACGTGCGAAGGACGCGAATGGGAAGTAAAGGAGGAGGATAACGGGATTACAGAAGAAATGTCTGAGAAATTCTGGATGGACCAAGAGATGGCCGATGGTACCATATACCATGTACCATGTACCATGTACCATGTACCATGTACCATGTACCATGTACCGTACCGGACGTACGTGTAAGGACGGACATAGCGGACGAACGCTGAACGGTTTAGCAAGCGTACGGATGTGGTTTAAGGAGCGGTAAAGAATTCTCTTAGTGGAGTGATTAAAATAATCAAAGTGGAATCTCCACTAAAATTATTTTAATCAAAGGGGGATAATGGAGGATTAGTGGAGAATTATTTTAATCTTGATGAAGTTAGTGGAGGAATTAAATAATTCAAGGGAGCTAGTGGAGTTTAGTGGGAGGAATAAAGAAATCAAGAGAGCTTAAGTGGGATTCAAGGTGTCTTGCTCGATTTTCTCCAAGTGTTTAAGCATGCACTAATAGCAACTAATGAAGAGAGAGCATGCAACATGCATTGGCCATCTCCACCGCCCAAAAATCTCTATAAATAGAGCCTAAATTCTCTCATTTTCGCCCAAGACACAAGGGGGTAAGGAGAGAAAATTAAGAGTGAAGATGAGTAAGAGAGAAAAGAAAGAGAGATCACCGAGAGAGTGTTGGTGTTGAGAAAGGATCGGAAAAAAGAAATCCTTGAAGAGGAAGAGGTGGTTTTCGAGCCAAGTTGGCAAGTGGTTGCGGACGAAGAGGATGTAAAGAGCGGGTAGCTGTTTGACGCCAAAGAAGATTTGTCTGATCGGGTGGTGCAGTGAAGTCCGGATATCATCGTCGGCGTAAAGGTGAGTGCTACGGTAATGCATGCATGTAGAATTAGTTTAATTTTGTTGCATGCGGTTCATGGTAGGCTTTATGAGAAGATAACCATGTGAAAATGAGTAGATGCATGTTAAGTAATTTTAGTCTCACCTAAAAGTTGAATGAGCTTGAATCCGGTTGCATGTTAAGTAACTTGGAAGACTTAAAATTTGGTGAGAAGAAGTACATGCATCATGAGACTTAGCGAGTTTTATTAGCAAAGTAACTTGCTTAATAAACTGGTTGCATGCATGAAAGGTGGTAGGGTAATTGCAATTTTATTTGCATATTTCGGTTGAGGTTAGCTGATGCTAAATTAACTTAATGCATTTTAAGTATAAAACCGAAATAGTTGCATGCACATTTAAATGAGATTTACATGGTTAAATCATAATAATGGCATGCGAATGGATGAGTGTTTTGTTTAAGTGAATTTAAATAATTACATGCATATAATTTTAATCTTAAGATCTTTGAATTTACATTCTCGTTCTTGTTGATTAATGCATGTTGTATCGCATGATTGTTATTGCTTGTTGGCTCGACTTTCTTGCTTGAAGTGGTTGTAAGTGTTCTTAGCAAGTCTCTTGAATTCGTTTCTTGAGTCTTAGCTAGAAGAAGTGTAGTCGATATTTTTAGTTCCATATGTATGTACGTGTCTCGCAAGAAGTTCTCAAAGACCACTTACGCGAGACACTGTCACGGCTAACTAGCTATTAGCGTGACCGTTACATGACGATGTAACTTTGGTGGATCTCTGCTGGTTACCTTTGTGGTTTCAGCATGGGAGCTCATGTTGGTTACCGGGGAGGTTTCAGCATGGGTAGTGTGGAGAAACGGAACAGATTATCGAAGGGCCCTAGGTGAAGGAATCTAGGATAAGTCAAGAGTCCCTTGTACTATTCTAGTCGTCCTTACGTGTTGTGGTGGAGTTAAGAGTCTAAAGTGTCCAAGAGGTTCTTGTTCCTTTGGTCGTCTTTCTCTGTGGTTAGCGAGTTTAGATCGTCCGAGTAGAGTCGTGTCGTTCTATTTCTTTCTCGCTTATTTGTTGGTTGTTGTGTTGCTTCCACTATTGTTTCTGCTGTGTGCTTTGANCCAGTTTGCACGTGGGTCCGTTTGTGCACCACTCCGGTACCAAGTATGGGGCATGTGAGCAGTGTATTTGAAGAGAAGAAGAGAGTAGCATAAATCTCTCTCTTGTCACCTTATTTGATAAAGGCTGAATTTGTGTGATAACCAAAATAAAAATAAAAAAGCAAAGGTATGAAAAAAAATATCCAACTAATAAAAAAAATTAGGTGAGTAACCAACCATTAATCAATATACATATTTTTTGAATATAGGGAAGAATTCATCTTTCTATACATCCTAAATTTAAACATAGTGTTTGCCATAGTACCTTCTCTATGTTAGTAATATTGAAACCACTTGTAGAGCTGGAGCAGACTTAGGGTACCAGATAGGATTGTTCTGTGTTCTTTGTAAAAACCCTATATTTTTCCTAAAGGATACTTGTATTATTATCCGACTATCTTTGTATAGTGCTTTAATGATGTTTTCATAAAGATGAAGTTTTAAAGTAATATATACGGTTTTCGGGGAAGTAAGGCAAGTTTGCAAATGGTACTCGGCCTAGTCCGGGTCAGCACAACGCGCGTGGGATGCAAGGGTTGCAAAGCCTAAGTGAACCTCAGCCGCGGGCGGAGTCGCGTCCAGGAGGACTGGTCGGGAAGCTGCAGCTTCCGTCCCTCGACCGGACCACCAGGGTGCGATTCCCAAGGTAGCGTTCCGGTGCTGTCCGATGGCCTGCGTGTCCATAGAACGGTTCGGGGGCGTTACAATCACGGTGAACGACAATAATTGCGCATCACTAGAAATCGTCTGTAAATTTGTCTCCATTAATCTGCACAATTAAAGCATCTTATTATCCAGACTCGATCCCCAAACCTCCTAGGTGTAGAAGCATTAACGAACCTTAGGCTAAACATTTATTAGTGTAAAATATCCCACATAAGAAAGATGGAAGAGATTTAAAATATCCCACTTAGAGGAGAGTGGTGGCTGCGTCGTCCCATTTGCAGGTTGACAAGAGAGACGACGAGTTCATCTACAAGTTAAGAGAAAGTATGAAGATAGAGAAAGAGAGGTCGTTTCTTGAATACCAAGAAAGGTTAAAACGAAGTGCTTGATCGATCACACTCATCGTGATTGTGTCCCATGATGTTCTTCTTATGATTTCTCCTTGTTAGCGTAGATATAGGAATATCTACGATTCTAGTATATCACATATAGTTCGGTGTATATTTGACCTTATCTTGTAACATACACTTTATGTATCTTATGAATCCAATCTCTCTAACTACGGAGTTTCATCAGATTACATGGTATCAGAGCTTTTTCTTTAAAATCTCGATCCTCTTTTCTCTGTCTTCATCTTGTGTTTTTCGTTTCTTCTCCTTCTTTCAGTTCTCATTTCATTTTTTTATGTTCTCTTCATCATGTCGGGACCGCTGGCCACTGTGATCGTCACCGTAACCGCTCCCGCAAATGATAAGCCATACGGAATCGCTCAGATCCGAGCTTACATACCCATTCAGCTCGACCTCAAGAAGCTGAATTATGATGTTTGGCATGAGCTCTTTGAGACTCACTGCAGCAGATTTGGCGTCCTCGGACACCTTAATTGATCCTCTGACCCGTATCCCGACGATGAGAAGCAGTGGAAGGAACGTGACGACCTCGTGAAGATGTGGATCTACGGCACCGTGTCGGAGAAGCTTCTCGACACCATCCTCAAAGCCAAATCCACCGCTCGAGATCTATGGCTCACCCTCGAAGCCCTCTTTTGTGACAACAAAGAAGCTCAGTCCATTCAATACGACAACAAGTTTCGTACCCTTGTGATTGGTGACATGAGTGTCACTGATTACACACATAAATTGAATAATCTTGCTGATCTTTTAGCCAATGTTGATGCTCCTGTGACGAATCATGCGTTGGTCATGCACATGCTTAATGGGTTCTCAGCTAAGTTTGACAATATCATTAAAGTGATTCAGCATCAGTCCCCCTTTCCGTCTTTCATTAAGGCCAGATCTATGCTTCTAATGGAGGAGAAGCGTCTTACCAAGCAGGTTCCCACTCTGCCAGCTCATAACACTGATTCATCCCCAAACAGTGTTCTGTACACACATTCTGATCCTCAATAAAACACATGCCAGTAACAATTCAACAATCCTACCAACAACATCGGTTCTGGCCGCAACTACAACATGAACAGAGGTCGTGGTGATCGCAATAGTAGGGGCCATGGTTACTACAACGGCAACCAGTGGAACAATGGTTCGTATGTGGCACCACCATGGTCCTACCGATTGGTTTTTGCTTCCATTATTTTGGATATCGGATATCATCATATCCGAACCGATATCCAATAGATATTCAAATAAAACCGAACATATAAGAAACAGTTTGATATTCCGATAGATATGCCGCATATCTTTTATCTATTTGTATGGTTCTACGAGAACCTTACCATTTGCTTCATTTTTATCTTTTTTTGGTTTTAAATACTCAGTTAGTATGGTTATTTAGGTACATGAAGATTAAAATGTATCTGAATAAAACCTTATCCAATAACTTTTTGATTTAATTTTGGTTATCGACAATGATATCTGAATCGATCTAAAATCCAAATTATCCGAAATGAAACTGATCTGAATTTTATAAATACTTGAATGGATGTGAGAGTCAATATCAAAAAAAAATCTGAACACCCAGGCCTAGTTTAAGTTATTTTTATGTGGCTGTTATTAAGAGTTTGGAGGGTATTTAAAGGAATGGTTCATATGACTCAATCATCAAAATGTACCGATTAAAGGAGCTTTTTGTTCTTTAGAAGCAACAAAGCTATGAGATATGTCGGTCTCCCTAAGAAGTGACATCTTGATAAAAATCACACCAAATCTCTATCATTAGTTATAGAGAATCTAGAAAAGTACTTAATTAGAAAGTTCTTCCTCTAAAAATTATTGCTGTTATTTATATTTGGTTTAGTGAAATACTGGTTTGCTTATCTCTCTAATTTTTTAGCCACATTCAAGGAAGTTAATGAGATGCAGATGCGGATTGTACTGTTTCTTATGTATTTTGATCGGTCAATTAGAGGTTCCATTTCCCTTGAGTATCAGCAGCTCTTTTTCTGTTTGTTGATTCAATCCTACACACGTAAAAAGCAATGCATAACACTTTGGTTCCAACAAGATCTATACAAACTTGTCGTTTCACTTTCCTATGAAGATAACTTCATCATATATTTACATCTGTGTATCTCCTGAGACTAATAACGCATTGCTTATGGGTAAGATTTAGAGAGGGCTATGTAAGGTAAATAAATTAGCTCCATCAAATTGCTGGTTTGAGTAGTTAGGCTACAACAGTGAAAGTGTCACTGTGAAACCGTTCTCAGGAAAATAGATGATAAAAACCAATTCAGAAGCTTACTGCAAGCACTCAGATGTCTAAATAAAAATGAATTATAAAACCAAGATAAAGAGATAGATTATGAAGAGGAACGAGTGATTCATATCACAAACAGGGTCACGGTTGTCACTTTCTTCCAGAAAAGAAAAAATATACAAATTTAGACTATATTACGAGGACAGACGACTTCAAAGTCTTCTGATGAGTTGTAGTCACTCGGGTCATCTTTTAATTTCTTGCTTTTAAGACATCGTACGATTTCATATGAAAACTCTGTGTGTGGGGTTGCATTTTTCATTTGAGACAAAGACAGGTTTACGGCAGAAGATAATAACGACCTTATCTTAATTTATAGTAGACCATATATGCACAACTCCTCCCGATCATCATGGCTAGAGACGTTAAAGACTTCTAATATAAATAGACGAGCTTACCGTCTCAATCTCGTCAACCTTTTTCCTCTTGCATTACTCATCTTCTTAATGGTTTGGAACTTATATTTGTGGTTTCAAACAATTTGTGTGATGTTTTCAGGTTTGCGATGGACAGTTCTGAAGCACATTTAGATAGAATGGAGGCACAAAGGTCAACGGTTATGTATCATGAGGAACAGAAAGAAACATACCTCTCTGGCGAAGGTACATGAGTCATATACAGTAGCTAGGGAGTCAATTGACCCCACAAATTCTAAAGGAAAATTCCGGAAAAAAAAACAACCAACTATTTACCAGAAAAAAACATAGACTTTTTTTGATTGCCAGAAAAATAGATAGAATATTTTTTAGTTGATAAAAAATAAATAAAATTATCAACTATGCCATGTACAGTACCATTTCTCAAGAGAAATGCTATTTTCAACATAACTTTTTTTTAAATGCCATAAGACCCACTTTGATCCACCAAAAATGACAAAACTACCCTTATATTATTATTTTTTCTCTCGTATTCGATATCTCATATCTATTTCTATTTTCTTCTTTCCTTTTTCTTCCTTCAATAACAAAGAAATCATTTTATGGATTTGAAAAGCTTTTCTGATGATTGTTTCATCAGAATCACTCCACCAGAAAGAGATAGAAATCAGATTGTAACAACAAAGACCAAATCAGTGAAGAGATTAAACGATCAATCATTATTTCTATTAAACGATCAATCATTATTTTAATATGAAAAAATTTGTAAATATTTGTTTTCCAATGATTTTATGATCTTCAAAGACTAATACTTACACATAAGAAAAAAAAACTCATACCTTACCATACAAAGACAACACAAGGTTAATAACATTATTTTTAAAAATTATATGATACTAGTAAATACTAAATACAGTTTTCTTTTTTAAAATTAATTTCTATAATAATTAATTGAATATATATTTTTTTGGTTAAGGATGTAGGCAAATATTTCTAGCATATTTTTATGTCTTGTTTTAAAAACCGCTAGGCATCAATCGGGCGGTGAAAAAGCGCCTAGCGCGAAATCAGTTAACCAAAGATTATACGGGAATTGATGAGAGACTAGTTTTAGAGTTTTTATCAATAAATAATTTAAATTTACTAAATATGTGTAACTATACAGACTTTGAAACAGTAAAAACACGTGCTAAGAACATGATGATTTAAAAAAAATTAGATAAGGTTAAATTCAAAAAAAGTAACGATTGTGTTATGATAAAAATGATTTAAAATAGGGAAAGTTACTCGATTAACCCAAAACAAGGGAATAATTGCTAAATTAACTCTTAAAATATTAAGGTCAATTGGGTTATTTTATGTCTAAAATACCCTTTAGTGCTTTGTTAGGAAAAAAATACCATAATACCCTTATAATTTTTTCTAGCGATTAGGAGAGCGAAAATTACAAAAATATGTGGTATGTGGTGACAAATTAATTTGACTGTCACAGGTTTTTTTTTAAATGGAAGATTTACTTTGGCAGATTTATTTTGGTTGACAGAATTATAAAAATCAGTTGTGACAGTTTTTTATTTACGGCTGATTTTTTTCCAAACAGCAGACTTTTTTTTAACGAGACAACAGACTTGTTATTATTTCTACCGGTTTGTTATAATATGTGGCCGACTTTTTATTTTAGTTGTTACAGTTTTTTTTTAAACTAAATATCTGTTGTAACGTGACAGATTTTTTGAGAAAAAAAAATTACTAATTTGACGTTTATTGATAACAGATTTACTTTTAGTTACAACAGATTTTAATAATTTGACCAATAATCTGCCGAGAGATAGCAGATTTTTAATCAAAATTTAAAATTGCTAGTTTGACCTACACTTTGTAGCATGTTATGGCAGATTTATTTTATGTTATGGCAGTTTTTTTTTTTTTTTTCAATAATCTGTCGTTTGTTGACAGATTTATGTAAGGAAAATAAAAATTGCTAGAATGACTTTACAAATTTGTTTAATGTTGTGACAGTTTTTTTGTTTGTTCAACTCATTTTTTTGGTTATGACAGTTTTTAATTTTTATATAGTGACAGATTATTTTTTTGAACTATATAATGACAGACTTGTTTCATAGTTCCAGATTCATTGTTTCAGATTTTTTTTTGAACTAAACATTGACAAACTTATTGTAGGTGTGGCAGACTTTTTATTTTAGTTTCCATTTATGCACGTAAACATTAAATTTTTAGGGTTTTCCATAAGCGGTTTCCTATTTTTTCTCCATCTTTAGCACGACGCCGCCCCATAAACTCCATTGAACATCATTTTTTCCTTTTGAGTTCACAGTCAATTATATCTCTCCTTTTCGATCTTCTAACGAGTTTTCTTTTTTTTTTTGGGTTTGGCATGGATCACGTGATTTTTGTCTGTGGCAAATGGATCTATGATGAAGTCAAGTGGTTGTTTGTTGTTGATAATAAGAGAGGGGGTCGAATTCTAGACTGTAACAACCAAATGAGTTACGATGATTGTATTCAATTGGTGTATAAAGATTACGGTTTGGATGAGAAAGTATATGATATTTGGTTGAGCTACAAGATTTCGAAGGTGTTATTACAAAAGTTACCAAGCGATACACCACCAGTATTTATCACCAATTCTCGACAGTTTCATGGTTTTCTAAAGCAATTGAAGAGTGACACACTTCGACTTTGTGTTGA
>NC_025694.1:14963212-14966713 GCF_000633955.1 Camelina sativa | reverse complement strand
TTTAAATGGAAGATTTACTTTGGCAGATTTATTTTGGTTGACAGAATTATAAAAATCAGTTGTGACAGTTTTTTATTTACGGCTGATTTTTTTCCAAACAGCAGACTTTTTTTTAACGAGACAACAGACTTGTTATTATTTCTACCGGTTTGTTATAATATGTGGCCGACTTTTTATTTTAGTTGTTACAGTTTTTTTTTAAACTAAATATCTGTTGTAACGTGACAGATTTTTTGAGAAAAAAAAATTACTAATTTGACGTTTATTGATAACAGATTTACTTTTAGTTACAACAGATTTTAATAATTTGACCAATAATCTGCCGAGAGATAGCAGATTTTTAATCAAAATTTAAAATTGCTAGTTTGACCTACACTTTGTAGCATGTTATGGCAGATTTATTTTATGTTATGGCAGTTTTTTTTTTTTTTTTCAATAATCTGTCGTTTGTTGACAGATTTATGTAAGGAAAATAAAAATTGCTAGAATGACTTTACAAATTTGTTTAATGTTGTGACAGTTTTTTTGTTTGTTCAACTCATTTTTTTGGTTATGACAGTTTTTAATTTTTATATAGTGACAGATTATTTTTTTGAACTATATAATGACAGACTTGTTTCATAGTTCCAGATTCATTGTTTCAGATTTTTTTTTGAACTAAACATTGACAAACTTATTGTAGGTGTGGCAGACTTTTTATTTTAGTTTCCATTTATGCACGTAAACATTAAATTTTTAGGGTTTTCCATAAGCGGTTTCCTATTTTTTCTCCATCTTTAGCACGACGCCGCCCCATAAACTCCATTGAACATCATTTTTTCCTTTTGAGTTCACAGTCAATTATATCTCTCCTTTTCGATCTTCTAACGAGTTTTCTTTTTTTTTTTGGGTTTGGCATGGATCACGTGATTTTTGTCTGTGGCAAATGGATCTATGATGAAGTCAAGTGGTTGTTTGTTGTTGATAATAAGAGAGGGGGTCGAATTCTAGACTGTAACAACCAAATGAGTTACGATGATTGTATTCAATTGGTGTATAAAGATTACGGTTTGGATGAGAAAGTATATGATATTTGGTTGAGCTACAAGATTTCGAAGGTGTTATTACAAAAGTTACCAAGCGATACACCACCAGTATTTATCACCAATTCTCGACAGTTTCATGGTTTTCTAAAGCAATTGAAGAGTGACACACTTCGACTTTGTGTTGAAGTGACGGCTAAAGTTAGGAGTGGATCGAAAAAAAGAGCTAGAGATGATAATGTTTTGGTTGAAGGAGATACTGAATTTGCTGTGGGAGACATCATTAAAGAAGATTCAGAAGTTGACGATGATAAAGAAATCAGATTTGATAACTGTGATGATTCTAATGGAACAGATTATGATGATGAAAATTTTAATTTGTATGGGATTCCACCAGAAGAAGAAGAAAAACCTACTGCTATTTCACCAAATAAGAAGACAAGTTCAGGTATATTCATTGAAGAACAGAAGGAAGATGATAATTATGCAAAGTTAGAGTTGTCTTCTCTTAATTTGGCTGTTGGTCAATGTTATGAAACAAAGAAGCATTTGGAGACACGATTGCAAATACTAACTATAGTAGAGAAGTTTGATTACTATAAATATAAATCGAACCCAAGGTTGCTAATTGTCAAGTGCTGGGTAAAAGGTTGTAAGTGGAGGGTGAGAGCTACAACAGGAAAAGACTATCCAAAGTTCCATGTGCGTGTGTTTATTTCACAACATACATGTTTACTGACTGAGCGTTCTTCACGTACCAAACAAGCAAATCATGAGATTCTAGGAGCGTTGTATAAGGATTTCGTTGGTGGAGTTTGGCCCAAGGTATTGCCAATGCATGTTGCAGAAGCGTTAAATAAACGCTTTCAGATAAAGGTACATTGGTTGGTTAATATTTCATATTTTTAACATAGTTTTAGTTTGTATAATGTTTTTGTTAATAATTTATTTTGCACAGATGGAATACTGGAAGGCGTATCGAACACTACGACATGCTCGTCAATTGGTCAGAGGTAGTCCAGAGAGTGGTTATATGCAGCTAAATACTTACTTGTACATGCTAAAGAGGGCAAATCCAGGAACATATACGCAGCTTGAACTTGATGATGCTGGTAGATTTAAGTACTTGTTTCTAGCATATGGTGCAAGCTTGAATGGATTTCCTTTCATGAGGAAAGTGTTGGTTGTTGATGGTACATTTTTACAAGGAAAATACAAAGGGACACTTCTGACGGCAACAACTTAAGATGGCAATTTTCAGATATTTCCAATAGCATGGGACTGATTTTTCAAGCAATTCCGGTGTGTGATACCAGATGACGAAGGTCTATGAGCCTCATCCTCTTCATTGTTGTTTGAAGTCGAATCAACCGGGAGATTAGTGGGTTTTGTTTCTTTCATTCCTTTCAAATCTACCTCCACCATTCTAATCCTATCACTAAGCTTCTCATCTAACACACCCATTCTCTTCTCAACAAAAGCTTCAAATTTACCTTCTAATGCATCCATCCTACTGATTAAATTCTTGTCCAAGTCGCTAATTGACTCATTCATTTTTTCTATCATCCTCCAAATATCCAACAAGCTTTTTCTCTCATCTTCAACATCCTGCAATGATTTATTTGTTACTTTATGTATGTAGTTTATAACTTATCAAACTAAGATGAATACTAACCTCCATGTGTTCCTTGCCTTTACTTTCCTTCTTGGTTACATCTTTTTCTCCTTCTTCATCAATGGAGAAACCATCTTTCATTTTCAATTTCTTGTTACTCCTTCGACTCTCGCCATTCTCATTTACTTTAGCTTTCCGTTTATTTTTTCCCATGGGCACTGTTTTCACAACTTTCCAAACATCTTCTAGTAAACTATTGTGGACAAGATCAGTAATCAAGTTGTCTACCGCCGGATCCTTCTCCACGTCGTCACTCCATTCAGGATACATATTTTCCTCCGACACATGAACCATGTGCTTTACACGCACCTACATACATCATAAAACTAATATAAAACAGCAGAGACAAATTATAAAACAAATGGTGTAGTAATTAATCTCAAAAACTAACCTGTCCATGTTTAGCCATCTCATTCTTTATGAATTCATCAATCTTGATACCTTTCCGGGTTGATTGCCAATCAAGAAGTGGAATGCCAGTACTCGAAGACCTTCTCAGCCCATATAGTTCTCCAATGTCAGGCACACTCTCATACAACCAAATCAACAAAGCATGCACACATCCTTGTACCGTGTAAGAGTCTTTATCTAAGTCAACAATCTTGACTGAATTAACTAAGCAACTAAAAGCCACTCGACCCCAAGGATGTTTTTCAAAACCATCTGGATCAAACACCCTTTTAGCACTTGAAAGAGGGATCCTAGAGCCATGATGTATGCCATGTACTGCAACAGATAATAACATTAGCCTACCAACCATCATCCTTTTCTCTTCAGACCATGTCTTACTAAAATCCATAACCT
>NC_025694.1:14960392-14961879 GCF_000633955.1 Camelina sativa | reverse complement strand
ACATCCAAGCCTAAACCCTCTTTCATTTTCCCAATTTTTGACAAATAGCAATTGTGGTTCATGCTCCTGTTTTGCAAGGTTGATCTTCCTTCTTCATAGAGGCCAGGAGGATATTTTGAAACTGTACTCGAGGATGTCATTCCTATACATATTGAAATTTAAATCATGAGTCAACAATTGATCCACAAAAACCCATGGCAAACAAATTTAAAACCCATTGCAAACAAACTTAAAACCCATTGCAAACAATTCGTGGGAATAATATAACCGATGCTAATCAGCTTACATAAATTTCACCTTCAAACCGAAACATCTAAAATTTCAAAACGAAATAGCAGCTTACGAATCGTGGGAATAAGATAAGAAACCAAAATCGCTTACATGCATACATCACACCTAGTAACCAAAAGTATAAAAATTTCACCCAGAAAGAAACAGATAAAGTCCACAAATTGAAAAAAAAGACTAGACACTATCGAAATTGAATATTGGATTTGCTAAAATTATAATCTAGGAATTGAAAGGAACTCACCAAATGTCTAAAATTGACAATAATGGAAGAAGGAAGTTGCGGCTGGAAGAAGAACAACACTGGCCGAAGATTCCAACGGAGAGCCGACTACACCGCCGGAATTAGACTCAACAACGAAGAAGATGATGACACTCGCCAAACCTTAACCGACAGAGACCCACGGCCAGCCAATTTCGATCTGTTAATCTCCTAACGAAACCTTACCCAATGTCGATCTGTTAATCTTCTACGCCGGACATTCAAAACAAGACCCACGACAAGCCAATTTTGTCACCGTTTTATTCTCTCCCACGCGGGAGAAGAAACCAAAGTCGTGTCTTTTTTTTTTCTTGTCAAACCCAAGTCGGGTTTTTGTTTTAAAAAAAAAAACTGTGAAGTCGAGATTTTTAGTTTTGGGTTTAATTAGAATAACCTAATTAATTTATGGACAAATGTCATGAAAACCCACTTTCTCTTAAAGTATTGTCACAAAAACCCACTTTCCACTTATGGTATACTTTCCCAAGTTTTTTGCTTATGTGTCCACTTTCCTTTTACATTTTTGCCCTTGCTAACAACTTACCTCTCTTTCTCTCCTTCTTTTCTCTCTTTTTCTCTTCTTTTTTGTTGTTAACATTTTAACAAAGTAAAATCTATTTATTTGTTATCATAAAACAAATTTTCTATTTATTTATATAAAATATGTTATGATTATATATTTTCTACATTTTAAGATACATATTGCTATATTTTTTATGAATTTTTAGATTATACAGTATCCATCAGTCGTTGAACATTTGTTCAATTATAAGTGGATAATCAATTGCAGTATTGTTAATAGATAGTTACTTGTGTTTATTCATACAAAATATACATACATAAATTTGGTTAGATCTTTATCCATAGCATATTATCCATAACACAACATAGACCAAATAAGTACAAAACCCTTTAATTCTAAATTTTAAATCCTAGA
>NC_025694.1:14939131-14958549 GCF_000633955.1 Camelina sativa | reverse complement strand
AACAAACTTGTCAATAAATTTCATCTGGATTGCTTGTCCACGTGGTCAGAATTTGGTGGATAGGCTTTGAGATTAATAATGACCATGTTTATTGTGTAGTATGCTTCTAGTGACACTTCTAAGTTCTAATATACCTACTTCTAGCTGAAAAATAGTACAAAAACATTTAGCTAAAAGAAATCTATGTGGCTAGAAGGAGAGAAAGAGAGGTAAATTGTTAGTAAGGGCAAAAATGTAAAAGGAAAGTGGACACATAAGCAAAAAACTTGGGAAAGTATACCATGAGTGGAAAGTGGGTTTTGTGACAGAACTCACACCCAAAGTGGGTTTTCATGACATTCACCCTTAATTTATTTACTAACCATTTAAATTAAAATTAAAAGAGTATTTTTCCAGTGTTTGGTTTTTTGGACTTTTAACACAAAATTTGTGTCAATTTGAGAATCGAATGTGGTCCAAATCAGTTATTTTGGCCAAATTGGTGTTAAACTGAGTAAATCTCACTTTAAAATATGTATTTCGTCATCAGTTGAAAGTTTTGGAAGTTTGTATCACACAATTATTTTGTATATTTAGATATTCGTATTTGCAAAATCGGTAATTTGAACGATACAATTTTAGTCGCTTGGGATAAAATCATATTTGGACTCGTACTACACCGGGGGATGAAAATTTCTTTTATATATACTAACGTTAGCTGTTTATAGTTTTTAATTTAGTATTAAAATTATATGATTTAAACTTTTAGTGCTTTTTGATTTAACATGTGGTTTAATATAGTAATTTAGTGTTAAAATTGCACATTTATATGTGTCAAAGAGATTAACAATTTTGTATAACTTATTCTACATCAGACTAATGCCAATTTTAACATGCCTCACCATTTGATCCAGAAACACTTGAGAAGATTTTATGTTATAAATCCAACCCATATCTTTGTTTTAAACTTTTTATAAACCTTCAATATTAGTAATATATTTAATTTTTATGTAGCTTTAGTATTATTGATATTTAAAAAATTTATAAGCCTTAACTATTAATCATAGTTTAAACTTTATATAAAATTTAAATATCATAATTATTTTAATTTTAAATATATATTTTTTTTTTTTTGTAGATCCAAAGTATCAAATTAAACCGAAGTTTTAAAGTTAAACGTCTAATAAGTGAAACTTCTTGTTCTTGAATTTTGAGTAATATATTTTTTGAGTAATATATTTCTTGAGTAATATATTTCTGATTTCAAATTTTGAATCACTACCTATAAAAAATTACTATTTATTTGTAATTAATTAATTATTCTTACAATAAATAATTATTTTGACCTGTGGCTACAAAACTTTTTAGTTCCCCTACTGCCGATGAACATACTCCGTTCACAAGATTTCTCTCAAAGTGGAGGAGCTGGCGCCACACTACCTACAGGAGACACCGAACCTCTGCCAGAGTTCCTTATTAACCTTAGATTGTCGGAAGTATTTGCTCTCTCGGGTAAAGATGTCCAGATGGCTCCAAAGGTTTTTAGTAGAATAAGTTATGGGAGCAAAGAATGTCTCGAGGAGTTAAGAAGCAATGGAACGCCAATTTCATGTCTCAAGAGCAATGAAGGATATTCAATTCTTCATCTTGCTTCTACATGGGGTCATCTAGAGCTAGTGAAGGAGATTGTCTCTGAATGTCCGTGCCTTCTATTGGAGCAAAACTCGAGCGGTCAGACACCGCTTCATTTGGCGGCTTATGGTGGTCACACAGATGTTGTTAAGGCTTTTGTTAAGATGGTAACATTTGCTTCATCAAGACTGTGTACTGAAGAGAGTGAGAGGCTGAATCCATATGTTCTCAAGGACGAAGATGGAAATACTGCTCTGTACTACGCCATTGAAAGAGTCAATGTGAACATTATTACCTGTCTGGTTAACGCAAACAAGGATGCTGTTTTTATTGGAAATAACAAGGGAGTTTCATCCTTGTTTTCGGCAGTAGGAACTGGAAAGATATCAATTTTGAAATCATTGCTGGAAACCACATGCAACGAGGACCTTGAATGGAAGAAGTCTAACTTAGATTCGAAATTGCAAGGGGTCAAATATCTTGCACATGTTGCTTTGGCAGCAAAGAACCTAGGTCTGTTTTTTTTTTTTTTTTTGCTTAAACTAGTAGCAGTTACATTCAGTTTATTCAAATTATGTAAAACCAGTTTGGGACGGGAACTTCCTCCTTAAGATGGTAAAGTCTTACTGTGTATACTAATTGTTGTTTCCAATTGTTTGAGTGAACAGATGTCCTTGATTATCTTCTCTATGAATATCCAAGTCTTATGGACGAGCGAGATAGTAAAGGAAGGACTTGTCTTTCATACGGGGCATACCAAGGTTATTACGAAGGAGTATGTAACCTCTTCGATCGATCAACAAAGGGTGTTTATGTCTGCGACCATGAGGGTTCCTTTCCAATTCATACGGGAAGGTCATGAAAATATTATTGAAGAGTTGATAAAACGTTGTCCAGATTCAAAATACCTGCTTAAATTTCCACGTTGCAGCAAACAATGGGCAACATTGGGCTTTAAATATGTGGATGAAGAATAAAAATATCGAACATTTGGGCTTTGGGCAAGATGTGGATGGGAATACACCTTTGCACCTTGCCTTCATAAATTGGAACTATGACTTTATACCTTGGCTTGCTAGGAATGGGACGATACTGAGATTACAAAACAAAAGCGGCATAAGAGCTTGGGAAATTGCTGAACAAAAGATGAAACCCTACTACATCTTTGAGGAGGAATGTCTGATGACTACGTCTCATAAAACATATATGATCCCACATAAATTATTTATAGCTTGACCCATTTTTTGGATTACAGCAGTGGACACTGGCGCTTATATTATACATTGCTCACTCGAAACATTGTATTGTTGAAAACTCATCATTAACAAGATCATCAGAGCCACTAGACCCTAAGAATAATAGGGACTACGTCAACAGCCTTCTAGTGGTAGCAGCTCTTGTAGCCACAGTGACATTTGCTGCAGGTTTTACAATACCAGGTGGATTTAACAGCGATGATAAAGAGCCAGACTTGGGCAGGGCAACTTTGGCGACTTCTCTGGATTTATCTACTTCTTAACATCTTGGCAATGCAAAGTTCCGTTGCAACAATAGGTATTCTTATTTGGGCGCAGTTGGGTGATCCAATACTCATTCGCTCATCCTTACATGTGGCCTTGCCCTTATTGCTTTTTGCTTTACTCTGCATGCCCTTGGCATTCCTTTTCGCTGTGATCACAACAATTGGGCATGTGAGATGGTTTTAGTCGTCATTTCCATTATATCTGGTTCATTCTTCTTTGTGGCGATCTTTGTCTTTGGCCCTCACGTCATGCTACAACGGTCGCGCGTTTCTCCCAATTATACTGGTAAATTTCTCATGACTTTTATGCGGTTTAAAGAAAATTTTGAGTTTCTTGCGGATGTGGTAAAGGCCTTATTTTGTTGGAATTTCTAAAATTGTGTAGCCTATTTAAGGCATGTATGTTTTGTTTATTTTGTATATTGAATCAAACAAAACAGAACCTCAAAGAACTCTTCTTGAAAAACCATTATTGCTTAGAAAATAACTCAAAACTAAGCTTCTCACAAACTCTTAATCTCTCTTAAGTTATGCCACAACCTTGACACATCCTTATATATAGAGTAAGAGACATAAAACCAAATCCTACTTGAAATAGGTTTTAACTAGATAACTCCTAAAACACTTTGAACTAATCCTAAACCATCTCGCGGTAGGAATAGTCTAGAAACTAATTTTAACTTTGCTTGTCCTTCAAGCTTAAGCTAACATTCTCCCCCTTAAACTTGACTTCCTTTCTTGCAATATCCTTGACACCCACAAGATCTCTCATCTCCATGAATTTAATCCATCCAAGAGCCTTTGTAAGTATATCCGCCTTCTGTTGTGTCTCTGGTACATGCTCCACTTCTATCAGACCATTCTCAACACATTCACGAATGAAATGGTACATGCGGTGAATGTGTTTACTCCTGCCATGGAAAACAGGGTTCTTCGTAAGGGCTATGGTGGACTTGTTATCTATCCGAATCACCACTTTCTCACTCTCTTGTCCAGTGATCTCCCCGAGAAGCTTCTGAAGCCAAATAGCTTGTTTAGCTGCTTCAGTGGCCGCCATGAACTCTGCTTCACAAGAGGACATTGCCACAGTTTCTTGCTTATGAGAACACCAAGTTATCGGACAGTGATTGAGATAGAAGACATGCCCTGTTGTACTCTTCCCATCGTCTTCATCTACATTGTGACTACTATCATTGTAGCCAACTAGTTCTGCCTCATCCAAACGATTGCGACTGATTTCACTGTAACCTATCAACCCTGTTTCAGCTGACCGAGAATACTTAAGTCCAAACGAGAGAGTTCCACGCAAATATCGAAGAACCTGTTTCAAAGCTGCACCATGAGATTGCTTAGGTTCGTGCATATATCTGCTCAAGACTCCAACGCAGAATGAGATGTCAGGTCGAGGTGTGTAATAGGTATCGTAGACAGCCAATGTTCCTTCTATAAACCCTTTCATTAATACCAGCTTCATCTTGTGCTTTAGACATCTTGAGACCCGACTCCATTGGTGTGAGCACTGCATTACAACTTCCCAAACCTGCTTCCTCTAGGATCCGACCTGCATACCGTTCTTGTTTCAGTAAGATACCATCATTATGTTGTGAGACTTCAATGCCTAGGTAGTAAGTGAGCTGACCGAGATCACTCATTTCGAACTTTGCAGCCATGCCATCTTTGAAATCCTGAACAAGTCTTATGTTCGATCCTGTTACAAGCAGGTCATCAACGTAGACGACTACTAAAAGAAGATGATCTTTCACCACCTTACGATATAGAGAAGCTTCCTTTGAACACTTTTCGAAGCCTAATTCCTTGAGAGTTTGATCTAACTTAGCATTCCACGCCCTTGGTGCTTGTTTCAAGCCATACAACGCTTTGTTAGCCTATAAACCTTAGACTCACTACCTGCAACAACATAGCCATCTGGTTGAGACACATAGACTTCCTCCTTTAAATCACCGTGGAGGAAGGCCGTTTTCACATCTAAGTGGTGTACTTCCCATCCTCGTGAAGCAGCTAACGCGATGATCAAACGAATAGTCTCCATATGAGCTACAGGCGAGAAGACTTCATCGAAATCAATACCGTACCTCTGAACATACCCTTTAGCTACTAATCTGGCTTTATATTTGTTAACACTTCCATCGGAGTTCCTTTTTATCTTAAACACCCATTTTAGTCCAATCGGCTTGGCACCTGCAGGAAGATCAACTAAACTCCAAGTGTTATTCTATGTGATAGAGCAGATCTCATCATCACAAGTGTTTCGCCAAACCTGCAACTCCTTTGCTTCGTCAAAATCCCAAGGTTCTTCATTCAGAACCAGCAACAGACGTTCACCCTCAAGTTCAGCTATAAGTACATAGTCATCCAAATACCGAGGCTTAGTTACTTCTCTAGTCGACCTTCGCAATACTGGTTGAACCTGTTTTTCCTCTTTAATCGGTTTATGTAACAAAACCTTCTTTCTTAGCAGAATTCGTGACCAAAGTCGTGATATTTTCTTCACCAATATCTTCATCCCCTGTTTCTTCTTCACTTTCCTCTATTTCTTCTATTTCTCGGATCACAACACTGTTACCGGAAGTTGGTTCAAAGTTTATCTTGAACGTTCCTGAGTCATCTTCCTCTCCTTCTCTATTCCACTTCCAGCTCGAATTTTCATCAAACACCACATCCCTATTAACAACAATTCTTTGCTTTGAAGGATCAAAAAGTCTCTAGGCTTTAGATCCTGGTTCTGTGCCAAGATGCACTAATGCTTTAGAGCGATCATCCAATTTCTTCAGGTGCTGGCTTTCGACCTTAGCATAACCAACACAACCAAACACTTGAAGATGCTCCAGGTTTGGTTTCTTGTTTTTGAACACTTCATATGGTGTTTTATTCACCAAAGCCTTAGTAGCCACTCTATTTATGAGATAAGTAGCATCTCGTACTGCTTCTCCCCATAAGTAATTTGGCACTCTCATGTGATTAAGAATACTTCTAGTCATCTCAATACAGAGTCTTGTTCCTTCTTTCAACCACACCATTCTGTTGTGGTGAATAGGGTGCTGTGAGGTGTCTAAGTATACCTGACTCTTCACAAAACTTGTTAAAATCTTCTGACACAAATTCTCCACCACGATCCGTTCTGAAAGTTTTTATCTTGACTCCTGATTCTTGTTCAACAATAGCTTTAAACCTTTTGAACCTTGTGAATGCTTCACTTTTATCTTTCATAAGAAGTGTCCACATATAGCGTGAATGATCATCAATTAATACAAAGATGTATCGATTACCAGCTGTTGTAGTAGGCGTAATAGGCCCACAGAGGTCTCCATGAACTAGTTCCAATATGTGTGAAGCTCGGAATGATTGCCTTATTTGTTTTCCAAGTAAACACGACGAGCATGTTTTTTTATCCATTGTGAAAACAGGTACACCTGTGACCATTCTGTTACGTAACATAGATTTCATACCCTCGATCCCTATGTGTCCTAGCCTGGCGTGCCACTTTGAGGACTCACTTGTGGTCATAACTTGTAAACATCGAATGCTCTCGACTTGCATCACCACCTTGTAAAGTCTATTTCTTGACCTATTAGCGTTGACTAAAGTTTTCCATCTCGGTCACACAAAGTTAAATAGTCCTTTCTCATTCTAACATCACATCAAGCTTCTGTTGCCTGACCAAGACTGATGATATTGCTTCTTAATTCTGGGATGAAATAGACTTCATTCAAGATTTTTCTACCGCCATCCTCGCACACAAACAAGATTGATCCTTTGCCTTTAATGTCAATGCGGGAATCATCTCCGAACCGAACCTTGCCTGTAATAGTTTCATCAATCTTGAAGAAGTAACTCAGATTCCCAGTCATATGATTATTAGCTCCATTATCTAAATACCAAATATTATCCTCTGCTGAATGTTTATCCAATTTGCTAGGCTTCACATTCTTCTCGTTTAGATAAACGACCTCATGCATCATCAATTCATCTGCCTGGTGTGTATCTTCTTCTTCGGTTTCTAGAGCTTCTTGAAGCTTTAACAACCTGTCTGGACAGTTATATGCATAATGACCTGCTTTATCGTATCTGTAACACACGATATTAGATTTATCCCTCTTGTAACCTCTGCCTTGTTGAGCTCCAAATCATCCTCGTCCTCTGCCTCGTCCGTAAAACCTGCCTCCACCTTGACCTCTGCCTCGTTGAGCTCCAAAGCTTTCTTGGTATTGTTGGGAATCCATGTTGGCGTACATGAGTTTTCCTTGTTCTTCTTCTAGCTGCTCTTCTTCATCACAAATTCTTTCTTCATATACCTTAAGTCGGCCGACAATGTCTTCAAAACTAGTTTTGTTTAGATCAAGGATTTGTTCGAGACTAGCAATAATATGGATGTATCGCCTTCTTGGTAGACTCTTAAGAAACTTTTTCACAAGTTTTGATTCTTCAATACTTTCTCATAGAGCTGCTGATTTAGTAGAAATCTCATAAAGTTTACCAACAAAATCATCAATATTGTCGCTATCCTTCATCTTCAACTGATCAAAGTCTGCAATCTTGCCTCTCGTACCATGTATGCTCCAATATTCCTAGACTTGATTGCTTCCCAAACAGCTTTAGCAGTAGCAAGATTTCCTACCTGCATGATTAGAGACTCTCGTATGGATTGGAACAAAAGACCTCTAGCTAGGTTGTTTTTTTCTTCATTATCCGATCCTGGTTCAATCACCTCCCATACCCTGTTTATACGAAGGATAACATCCATCCTCATAGACCACACGGTATAATTAGAGGCACTAAGCATTGAACATTGAATTAAGGAGTTGTTACTTTCCTTAGTTGAGTTTGTTACCGCAACCATCTTGCCTGTAGAACTTTATGTGTCTGCCATGATCTTCTTTTAACAACCAAAACCTTAAAACCTTTTGATATGCTCAAATTAATCCCTGGAGATACTCTCTCAAACAAGATATCAATGTAGTACTTAGGGGTCGAATCCACAGAGACTCAAGATCAAACATAATAAATTTTAGAGTTTTGTTGTTACGCTAAACGAATTAAGTTGTATTAAAAACGAAAGAAAAAAATGCAAAATATTAAATCAAAGGTTGTGAATTCAGAAAATCAAAAGGTTAGGCCTAGGGAATTTCTCAGGTAATTATGAAGTATTAAATCAATAAATTAATTAGGGTTCATGCAATAAAAATCAGATCTAGAACTCTAAACTTTTTGATAAAATAATTCAGTTCTCACTGCAATTACTATCTAAATTTAAAACCAGAAAATCCAAATCTCTTTGTAAAATTCTAGGTTAAAAATCAGCTTTAAAAACAGGTTTAGATTGTTCACAAAATCACTAATTCAAATCTCTTTGTAAAAAGTAATTTTGTTCATCAATGGTTTTAATCAGGAAAACAATTATATTTTCATATCAATTAATTTCCCTAAGATAATAATTCTAGGTGATCAATCAAGAATTATTGTGAAGAATAACCAAGGATGAAGGTTAAGAACCCTAAAAATCACAGATCTAATAAATCATAAAAACCCTGTGAAAAACCCTAAACCTAACAAGCAAATTACTCAGACATAATCAATGAAGCACAAGACATCATTCTGAATAACATGCAATAGATATTGAAAAGTAAAAAGAAGGAGTTCAGGAATTCTTCTCTCGAAGGAGTTCAGATCTTTATCCCAAAAGCTCTCAAACTCTCTCTCTCAGAAAGCTGCTTAGAAAATAACCTAAGGGCTTACAAAAGCCATAAACTATATATATATATATATATATATATATATATATGTCCTAAAACACGTCAATGTTGCAATTATGGAAGACTTTGGGCAAAATTGTAAAACTTCCAATTTTTGGCTCTCTCGTCGGTTTGGACTGGGTGTCGATCGATGCTCCTTCAGTTTCGATCGATGCTGGTCAGTTGATCAAACTCCAAATTGACTTCTTCGGTTAAATGTTCGAAAAATTCCTTCTAATTGCTCCATTTTGCTCCTTTCATGCCAAAATCCTAGAAACCCTGTAAAGACTCTAAAACATCCCAGAAAACAAATCAAAAGACTCTAAAAGACTCCTCATATCATGGTTAAAAACCACAAAAATCATGATATATCACCTTTCAAAGAGAAAACTTTTGTGAACGGATCTTCCCTTGGTTTGTATCTGTTCTGGATGATTAATTCAATAATGCTCTGATACCAAATATTGAATCAAACAAAACAGAACCTCAAAGAACTCTTCTTGAAAAACCTTTATTGCTTAGAAAATAACTCAAAACTAAGCATCTCACAAACTCTTAATCTCTCTTAAGTTATGCCACAACCTTGACACATCCTTATATATAGAGTAAGAGACATAAAACCGAATCCTACTTGAAATAGGTTTTAACTAGATAACTCCTAGAACACTTTGAACTAATCCTAAACCATCTCTCGGTAGGAATAGTCTAGAAACTTCTTTTAAATTTGCTTGTCCTTCAAGCTTAAGCTAACATTGTATGAATCAATCATCAGAAGTTTACTTATCAAACTAGATTTTTGTTCTCTTGAAAAAAAAAAAAAACAGAGCTAAGAGATATGCTCGCCTCTCTAAGAAGCAAAATCTTGATACCAAGCTCTATCTGAGCTATCAATAGTTGTAGAAAAGCCAAAGAAGTACCTAATTAAAAGAGATCTTCCTCTTAAAAATATGCAGTTATATTTGTATTTGGTTTGGTAGATACTGATTTTCTTGTCTCTCAATTCTCAGATTTTAACTTTCTTCAGGAAAGTTAAATGATATGCGGATTGTTTCTTTTGTATTCTGATCGGTCAATATGAGGTTCTGATTCCCTTGAGCCAGCAGAAACTCTCATCCAAAGTTTAATAAGATTTGGATAGATCACTGCATATGGTCTTGATCTAGTGTCAAATAAAACCTAATGTGCACTCAACGACGATCTAGTGGTGTCGTCGTAACACTTCAGGGTCGAATCCACAGAGACCAAACGATACACTATGAAATTATATAGTTCAAGTATAGCTAAAGCAAAAGAAGGTTTGTGTTTCAAGTAATCGATTAAAAGCAGAAAATAAATAAATGTTTTGAAATCAAGGAAAGGTATTGGGCGTAGGGAATCAGTTGAGAGATACAATCACAAATTTAGTTGATAGATTGGGAAAGCATTAGACACCATTATTAAACTCAAAACTCAATTATAAAGCTAACCTACTTGCGCAGCGATAGCTAACTATGCAAAGAAATAAATAGACCCTAAACTTCCGTTTGGATCTAGCTAAACAAGCAAGCATTAAAGCTCAAGTTTTGATTCGTTCACAAGGTGCCTCAATTTCAACTTCTGTTGGCTAAAGTCCACCTTGCTCACCTATGTTTCTTTCAAGTAACTCAACAACACTTTTGGTGCCACGATGAGCTTAACCTAAGATCTTAATCTAGGTGATCAGTCTAGCTTAAGCAATAAGAACAACTATAGATGAAGAACAATAAGGTCAATCCTAAATCTAACAAACCTAAGTTTAGAGAATCATAAACCCCCTTTTGAAACCCGAAACCCAATAGTAAAACTACTCAGACATAGAAATAAAAGAACAGCAAAACAAGGATGAAGAAATCATAATTGAATTGCAAAGAGAAGTAAAAAGGATTCATAAATCTTCTCCCAAAGAGATACAAAGGAGTAGAGATCTTCTCCCAAGCTTACAAGTCTCAAAAGCGGTGTAGAATTTTTTTTTTTTTAGAGGTCGAGCCTCATGCTTAAATAGTAAAATAAAACCCTAAAAGTCGGTTTAAAACGAAAAAGAAAAAATTGCTTCGGGTACGGGATCAGTTGATCCGAATGTGGATTAAAGAATCAAAGACACAAAACCTTGAAGCTTGAACAAAGAATCTTTCCTTTATTAATGTTTAGAAAATCTTCTCAAAACTAAACACAAGCTCTGTTTTTTTTTATGATCATACATCCTTCTTATGATCTCTATTTATATTGTTCTATATAGAGGTGTCAAACCGACCGCTTGCCCGCGGGCCTAGGCCATCTAGTATCACGGCGGAGCGGGCTTGGACATCATTTTGTGTGTCCATGAAAGAGCTGCCCCTAGCGGATTTGTCCATCACGGGTCGCGGGTTGAAGCTGATTAACCCGTTGCGGATTGCTGGTTTGCGGGTCGACCCGTTCAAGTCTGAAACCTTTGTTTGAAACTGTTTCCCTTAGATTCTTTAAAAGTTTTAGAGTAAAACTACGAATACCCTAGACTTAAAAGTGTTTTCAGTTTGCTTAACAAGAAAACTGAAGAGTCTTTTNTTTTTTTTTTTTTAGAGGTCGAGCCTCATGCTTAAATAGTAAAATAAAACCCTAAAAGTCGGTTTAAAACGAAAAAGAAAAAATTGCTTCGGGTACGGGATCAGTTGATCCGAATGTGGATTAAAGAATCAAAGACACAAAACCTTGAAGCTTGAACAAAGAATCTTTCCTTTATTAATGTTTAGAAAATCTTCTCAAAACTAAACACAAGCTCTGTTTTTTTTTATGATCATACATCCTTCTTATGATCTCTATTTATATTGTTCTATATAGAGGTGTCAAACCGACCGCTTGCCCGCGGGCCTAGGCCATCTAGTATCACGGCGGAGCGGGCTTGGACATCATTTTGTGTGTCCATGAAAGAGCTGCCCCTAGCGGATTTGTCCATCACGGGTCGCGGGTTGAAGCTGATTAACCCGTTGCGGATTGCTGGTTTGCGGGTCGACCCGTTCAAGTCTGAAACCTTTGTTTGAAACTGTTTCCCTTAGATTCTTTAAAAGTTTTAGAGTAAAACTACGAATACCCTAGACTTAAAAGTGTTTTCAGTTTGCTTAACAAGAAAACTGAAGAGTCTTTTATTTTTTACCACTTACATCTCCGACATAGAGGTGAAACTTGAGAGATTTTTGTTTGTGATTATCATTGGAGGCTTGGAAGCTGAAGCCATACCGATCTGCACACACCTGTAATGGTAATGTTTCATACTTATCCTTGACCTTTGATTACATTATGTTTTGAACTTTTGATTTTTCAGTTTACTGTTCTAAGTTAAACCTGCATTTTAAAGTGTTAAAGTGTTAAAGTGTTAATGGAATTCCATTACTATTAAAGTGTTAATGGAATTTCTGCATTTTCAGATTAGTGTTCTAAGTTGCAGATTTATGTATGATTGTCTTGCTATTAAAGTGTTAATGAAATTTCTGCATTTTCAGTTTACTGTTCTAAGTTGCAGGTTCATGTGTTCTGTTCATGTATGATTGATATGTGAATATGTGATTTGTTCATGTATGATTGATATGTGAATATGTGATTTGTTCCTGTTTTGTATGTTTTTTTCAGCCGTGATCTGTTCCTGTTTTGTACAATTCAGTTCATAGTTTCGAACTGAACTTTTTGTTTTCAGGCATTACAATAGTCGCAATGACTATTCGTTCGTTGTAATATCTGCAACTTTAATAGAGCTGGAAATCATTAGAGAAGTTGACGACTCTTTTTTCGTTAAGTAGCCTAACAAAGTTTTTTTCTTTTGTTTTGATAGGAGTCACAAGAGTCACAGAACTCTTATGAACAGAGATCAGTAGACCTGGAATTTCAGAGATTTATCAAAGTGAGAATCCGAGTTCTGTAGCCATAGTAACTGAAGAAGAAAGTAGCAACCCGTGAAAGAAAAACTGTTCTTTAAACCTGCAACCTTCTTTTCATCATTATTTGATTTCTCTGCAACTATCAGTATTATCTTTATTCTTTAAGAGGAAAAAACTATTGTTGATGGCATGATCAACATTCAACAACAAAATTCACTATTTCTTCCTTTTGAACATTTCCTATGAAGCTCTTTTTGATGAATTTATTTGCTCTTGGCTTTGATCACACAAATTCAACATAAAAATGAACAAAAAACTAAGAAAACAAACTAACAACCAAGAATGTACACAATGCCCACGGGCCTGACCGTTAACCCGCTGGGTCTTGCGGGACGGGTCTGGACATATATATTATGCCATGAGATTTTCTTGGATCATGCATGTACCTGCTCAAAATCCCTACTGAGAAAGCAAGATCTGGTCGAGTGTGTAACAGATATCTCAAGCATCCAATCCTTCTTCGATACATGGTCGCGTCAATTTCTGGTTCATCAAGTCCTTTTGATAATTGCAACCCGAACTCCATTGGTATTACTGTCGAGTTACAAGAGTCTAAACCAGCTTCCTTAAGAATTCGGCGAGCATAGGCTTCTTGCTTGATTTCTATTCCATTGATTCCTTGACTAACTTCAATACCCAGATAGTAAGTCAGCTTGCCAAGGTCACTCATCTCGAACTTAGTAGACATTCCAGCCTTAAAATCCATGATGATCTCCAGTGTACTTCATGTGACAAAAAGATCATCAACATACACGACCACAATCAAAACCTAGTTCCTTCTTCCTTGCGATACACATAACTTTCTTTCTGACACTTGTTAAACTTCATGCTCTTAAGGATTTGATCGAGTTTTGTGTTCCATGCACGAGGAGCTTGACGTAGTCCATAAAGAGCTTTCTTGAGTTTGAAAACCTTGTGTTCTTCTCCCTTCTTTTCAAACCCTTCAGGTTGTGAAACATAAACGTCCTCTGTTAGTTCACCATGTAAGAAAGCGGTCTTAACGTCGAGATGATGAATTTTCCATCCATCTGAAGCTGCTAATCCAATCAACATTCTAATTGTTTCCAGCCTTGCAACCGGCGCAAAGACCTCATCAAAGTCAATCCCTTCTCTTTGTGCATACCCTTTAGCAACGAGTCCAGCTTTGAACTTGTTGATTGTACCATCAGCATTCCTTTTGATCTTAAAAACTCACTTAAGACCAATCACTTTTACACCAAATGGTTTCTCACCTAGATCCCATGTATTGTTTTTGTTGATCGAATCGATTTCCTCTTGACAAGCCTTTGTCCATTCGATTGATTCTTTTGCTTCTTGATAGTTGATAGGTTCATCATTTAGCGACAGGAGGAGCATTTCACATTCTAGATCAGCTAGAAGAACATAGTCGGCAAGATAACTAGGAGGATTGTGTTGTCGACTGGATCTTCTAACCGGAACTGGCTCTGTTTCGATATTTTCATGATCCTGCACTTCCTCTTCTTCTGCAGTTTCTTGATCCTCTGTGGGTTGAGAACTGTTGTCGGTGAATGGTCCTTGTCCACTGTCTATAGTTTCTCCCCATGTCATTCGAAACACCCCTGGTTGATCTCCTTCGTTATCTGCTCCCTTCCAAGTCCAAGATTCCTTTTCATTAAAAACCACATCACGACTTACCACCACTATTCTCGTTGGGTTGTAAAGTCGATATTCCTTAGTTCCTGGTTCTATGCCAAGGTGAACAAGTGTTTGTGATCGATCATCAAGCTTCTTGAGATGTTCAACTTCTACCTTTGCATGAGCGATGCAACCAAAAATCCTAAGATGCTCGATACNCTTCCTTAAGAATTCGGCGAGCATAGGCTTCTTGCTTGATTTCTATTCCATTGATTCCTTGACTAACTTCAATACCCAGATAGTAAGTCAGCTTGCCAAGGTCACTCATCTCGAACTTAGTAGACATTCCAGCCTTAAAATCCATGATGATCTCCAGTGTACTTCATGTGACAAAAAGATCATCAACATACACGACCACAATCAAAACCTAGTTCCTTCTTCCTTGCGATACACATAACTTTCTTTCTGANTCCCCACAAATAATTTGGAACATTCATTGCCTTAAGAATGCTCCGAGTCGTCTCCATCAATGTCCGGTTTCTCCTCTCAACTACTCTGTTTTGTTGGGGAGTGTAGGGTGTCGTAAGATGTCTTTTGATCCCATTTGCATTACAAAAATCTTGGAAATCTCTTGATTTAAACTCTCCACCTCTGTTTGTGTGTAGAGTTACAATATTCTTGGCGCTTTCTCTCTCAACAAGAGCTCTAAAAGATTTAAACTTCTCAAAGGCTTCACTCTTCTCTTTGAGCAGAATTTTCCACATATATCTTGTGTAATCATCCACTATTACAAAGATATACTGATTTCTAGCAAGTGTGGCTGGTGATATAGGTCCACAAAGATCTGTGTGTAACAACTCCAAAGCTCGTGTAGACCTATATTGAGTTGCATTCGGAAAAACATGTCTCGTCTGCTTTCCTACCAAACATGATTCACACAACAATTTCTTACTAGTGATTTTAGGCATACCTCGTACCATCTCTTGTGTGGACATAGAGTTTATCGTCGTGAAACTTATATGGCCAAGTCTCGCATGCCACCTCCATGAATCATCATCTATCCTTGAGTGTAAACATGTTGGTTTTCCTCTCTTTAGGCTGATCTTGTACAGTCTATTGGGAGATCGAGTTACTTTGACCAACAAGCATCCATTAGGATCTCGTAAAGGGAGATAATCTGCTCTCATTCTCACATCACAGCCATATTCTGTAGCTTGTCCTAAGCTAAGAATATTGCTCTTTAACTTCGGAATGTAGTAGATGTCTGTTAAAAGTCTCTGTTCTCTGTTTTTTACTTCAAAGAGGATTGATCCTTTTCCTCCAATGCTGACACAAGATCCATCACCAAATTTTACGGTTCCTTTGATGTTCTTGTTTAACTCAGAAAAATATCCTTTCTCTCCTGTCATATGGTTGCTTGCACCATTATCCAAATACCAGATTCCATCTTCTCTCTTGTTTATTTCGTACTTCTTTGAAATCACCTTCTCCTCATTTAAGTACACGATTTCATGCATATACAAGGCTGTATCTGCTTCCTTTGTATCGTTTTTGTTGAGTTCTTGTTCCTTTACGAACTAGACTGGACAAACAGAGGCAAAGTGCCCTGGCTTCTCGCATCGGAAGCATATAATTTGAGATCTGTCCTTTTGATCTCTATATTGAGAATTTCCTCTTCCTCTTCCTCTGCCTGTGTCTCCTCGACCACGTCATCTGCCTCTACCGCGTCCTCTGCCTCTACCGCTGTCTCCGTCCATATTTGAGAACAAGAGGTTTGGTTGAGTTTCTTTTGCTGCTTGCCCATTTATACGGGCCTCAGACGCTTTAAATCTTCCAATAATATCTTCAAAACTGGTTTTGTTTAGATCCAAAACTTGTTCGAGAGAAGCTATGAGGTGTATAAATTTATTTGCGGGTAGACTATTCAGAAACTTCTTCACCAACTTTGGTGCAACAAGAGGTTGACCAAGAGAGGCTGATGTCGAGGCTAACTCTGATAATTTACCTGAGAAGGTATCGATAGTATCTGCGTCTTTCATCTTCAGATTCTCGAATTCAGACATTAAGGTTTGAAGACGAGCTTCTTTGACACGTTCTACTCCTTGATTTATCGATTTAATGGCTTCCCAAATATCCCTTGGTGAGTCTTGTTCACCAATTTGCAGAGTTAGGTTATCAGGTATTGATTGATACAACAAAGCTGTTTCAACGTCGTTCTTCTCTTCATTGTCCGTTCCAAGCTCAATTGCAATCCAAGCTTTTGGAACTCTTAACGTCGCCTTCATCTTCAATGTCCAGACGGTGTAATTGGTTGAATTCAACATCGGACATTGAACTGCGGAGGTTGATGTCGGCGTCTTCTTCGATGGTTTTGTCTCAGCCATGATTCGTATGAGCTCTCCTTACTCTAGGATTTGCTCTGATACCAAATAAAGAATCAAAGACACAAAACCTTGAAGCTTGAACAAAGAATCCTTCCTTTATTCATGTTTAGAAAATCTTCTCAAAACTAAACACAAGCTCTGTTTTTCCTTATGATCATACATCCTTCTTATGATCTCTATTTATATTGTTCTAGACTTCCTTTTCCAAAACATCCTAACTTCCTTTTTAGTTTAGGATTACAACTTTTCTTTTTCCTAACTAGATTCCTAATTGGGAAAATTATAAAAAAATGAGCTTTTTCCAAACATTTGGCCATCTACACTTTTTTTTGAAGATAGTCAATTGTGACGAAAATACCCCTACTAACAAATATATTGAAGTTTTTAGGAGTTTAAACCAAAAAACAAACAGTAAAATCATGTTAGTATACAACTGTGCAAAAAGTTTTTTGAAAAAAAAATGTTTTGAATGTCAAAAATCAGTTTGTAAATTGATGATTTCTGGTCTAAATTGTTCATAAAAGACTTTCTACGATTTTTTGAAGTTCTGAAACATTTAGATTAGTCATTCTACAGTTTGTACATGTTCTACGAAGTTAAGAGGGGAAATTTGTTCTAAAAATATCAGAACCTGAATTTTGTATGTTCTACCAAATTAAGAATATGTATTCTACATTTTTCTTCATTCTACATCAATTCAGAAAATATTTTCTACGTTTTACCCTGTATACTAAGGGGGGGGGGGTTATTGGATCCTTGATTTTAATGGATTTGAAATCCTTATAAGATTTGGAAATCCACATGGAATCCATGGATTTTAAAATCAAATAATATAGATTTGAAAATCAAATAATGTGGATTTGAAAGTCAAAGAAAGTGGATTTGAAAATCCTAGAGAATAGAATTCAAAATTTATAAAAGAAAAATAGTGATTATAAATAATCTTTCACGTAGCATTCTCAAGTGAATCTGTCCACATGTTTGATGATATTGTCTCTCTCCACTCATTGGCATATTCTCTTTGTTTTTCTAGGGTTGTAAGAACTTCAACATTATCAAAGAAGAAAAGCTGAACAAAGAGAGGTCGAGAAGAAAAGGAATAATGTATGGGAAGCTATCAAAGAAGTTCCTAATTTAGAAGAAAACGTTCGTTACGACGTAGACAAAGTGATTCACCAATTAGCAATGAAAGAGGTCATTTTTAGCATGTCCACTAATGAGCGTTATGGTTGGATTAAGCGTAACGTGATGGAGTGCTAATTATTATTAGGGGAACATCCTTTCTGCTTTCTCTTTATAAATTAAATTTTTTTCTTTTGGTATCGATAGAGGTTGAGTTATTTTTACNAAAATCTTCTCAAAACTAAACACAAGCTCTGTTTTTCCTTATGATCATACATCCTTCTTATGATCTCTATTTATATTGTTCTAGACTTCCTTTTCCAAAACATCCTAACTTCCTTTTTAGTTTAGGATTACAACTTTTCTTTTTCCTAACTAGATTCCTAATTGGGAAAATTATAAAAAAATGAGCTTTTTCCAAACATTTGGCCATCTACACTTTTTTTTGAAGATAGTCAATTGTGACGAAAATACCCCTACTAACAAATATATTGAAGTTTTTAGGAGTTTAAACCAAAAAACAAACAGTAAAATCATGTTAGTATACAACTGTGCAAAAAGTTTTTTGAAAAAAAAATGTTTTGAATGTCAAAAATCAGTTTGTAAATTGATGATTTCTGGTCTAAATTGTTCATAAAAGACTTTCTACGATTTTTTGAAGTTCTGAAACATTTAGATTAGTCATTCTACAGTTTGTACATGTTCTACGAAGTTAAGAGGGGAAATTTGTTCTAAAAATATCAGAACCTGAATTTTGTATGTTCTACCAAATTAAGAATATGTATTCTACATTTTTCTTCATTCTACATCAATTCAGAAAATATTTTCTACGTTTTACCCTGTATACTAAGGGGGGGGGGGTTATTGGATCCTTGATTTTAATGGATTTGAAATCCTTATAAGATTTGGAAATCCACATGGAATCCATGGATTTTAAAATCAAATAATATAGATTTGAAAATCAAATAATGTGGATTTGAAAGTCAAAGAAAGTGGATTTGAAAATCCTAGAGAATAGAATTCAAAATTTATAAAAGAAAAATAGTGATTATAAATAATCTTTCACGTAGCATTCTCAAGTGAATCTGTCCACATGTTTGATGATATTGTCTCTCTCCACTCATTGGCATATTCTCTTTGTTTTTCTAGGGTTGTAAGAACTTCAACATTATCAAAGAAGAAAAGCTGAACAAAGAGAGGTCGAGAAGAAAAGGAATAATGTATGGGAAGCTATCAAAGAAGTTCCTAATTTAGAAGAAAACGTTCGTTACGACGTAGACAAAGTGATTCACCAATTAGCAATGAAAGAGGTCATTTTTAGCATGTCCACTAATGAGCGTTATGGTTGGATTAAGCGTAACGTGATGGAGTGCTAATTATTATTAGGGGAACATCCTTTCTGCTTTCTCTTTATAAATTAAATTTTTTTCTTTTGGTATCGATAGAGGTTGAGTTATTTTTACTAGGTGCTTCATGATTTTTTATCTTCTAATATGGTTGGTTTGCTATT
>NC_025694.1:14935386-14936521 GCF_000633955.1 Camelina sativa | reverse complement strand
TTATCTTCTTTTTTTCTCCACGATGGAGCTGCTTCAAGGTGGGTCTTCATCAAACTTTGAATGGTAATGATACCACCTCTCTTCAACAATTTACTCCAAAACCCATTAACATCTGTCCATTCCTCTGAATCACCACTAAAATCATCATTGAACTTTAGCCTAGTAACTGCATGGAATTCTTGCATCGAGAATCTAAGCGGCTTCTTACCAAACACAAACCACAGCTCATGTCTACGCTTAGTAACCAACTGCCTACACATGATGCTGTGTACCAACCGAGCTGAGTACCCAAGACCATTCTCATACAATGCAAAAATACTTGCGAAAACTGGATCACACTTCACAATCTCATACTCCTCTAGTAATGCATTCTTGATTTTGTTCAAAATAGAAATTCGAGATGAGTTATTAATCTGTCCAACTTGTGGCTCACTTCCATCTTCCATAAGCCGCTTAGGATACCTTTTTTCCATTCCTAACAAATAAAACAAAAATGAATTAGTATGAATTAGCCACAACACAATCAAATCAAATCAGATATTTAGACATGATAAATGGTTTCTAAAAAATTTGTAATGGTATATCACATACCTTAAGAAGCGGTGAAGATGCAACAAGCGAAGATGCCACAAGCTAAGAAGCAGTGAGAGAAGGAAACACCTCTGAAATCATAACAAAAATCAACAAATACATGAGAAAGTTATATATTAAAAAGTTCAATTTCAAAAAAAAATTAATACAGATTCTAGAAACTATGATTTAAGAGCAACAATACTTAGATTATTAATAATTTAGATGCAAAACAAGAATTTAAAGTATGCAATGATGAAAAAAGGTCCCAAACAAAGAGATGATGATTACACGTACTGTTCTGGAAGACACTTTAGTTTCTTAATAGCAACCTAACTCAACCAACCATTTGTATATGCCAAACTGTGGCTGGTTGAGAAAGAGTCTAAGTTTGTTTTGTTTTAAGACTTAAGTTTTTTTTCAATTTATGCAGTGTATCCTAGATTCCTCTGATCCGATTTTCAAAAAAAATATCTAGCAACAATAAGGGACTAGAGACGCTAAATCATATGAGAATATTGCTGCAACAAAGTTCTAACTTGAGTTCACTGACTTCCCAATTTCG